>NW_028270172.1:22685448-22991336 GCF_037043375.1 Chiloscyllium plagiosum
TATGTGGATACTATCACCCTTCTACTTTTCTTTCCAGTTTATTTCAGAACGTTCTCACAATATTTACACAGTAGCATATAACATATAAAGCTATTTGAATCAGGAATGCTATTTACTCATTCAAAGTGATTAAGAGAACATCAAGCAGATTTAAGTCAAAAGAATATGATCTGCAGCTCAGTCAGTGAGAAATAGCAAAGTGACAAAGGACTTTGACATTTATAATTAGAGGCTGATGGCTCATCAAGTCCATACCAATCCTTGAAAGAGCATCCCATCTCAGTAAGCTTGTATTTACTGTTATGAAGGTGTAGGGGTGTACTGTATCTTGAAGAGAGTTGAAGGACTTAGCAAGCACACAGTGTGCTGGAGAATTTACAATGTAACATTTGATCCAGCAGCTAGCAGTACCTGGGTTTCTGTGAGACAAAAAGCA
The DNA here is from genome assembly GCF_037043375.1 of Chiloscyllium plagiosum. NCBI lineage: Eukaryota > Metazoa > Chordata > Chondrichthyes > Orectolobiformes > Hemiscylliidae > Chiloscyllium > Chiloscyllium plagiosum. Next base: position 22,685,885 of record NW_028270172.1, read on the forward strand.
AATTCAAATTCGGTCAATCATTTTAAATCATGGCCCAAGATACTAAACTCCAATCAAGTTTGAATTTGGTATTTTGACAATATTAAGACCAATGAAACGATCTGATGCTTTGGGTTATAAATATTAAACAAATTGAACAGTTGAGGGAGAACTGCCAAAAGACCAACAGATGTAGGCTGCTAGTAAGAACTCGCTGAGAACCCCTGTCTGGAGAAGGGGTTCGCACAGGAAAAAAGATCAACACTGACCTGGAGAGCAAACTTACAGAGGAAGACACAAAGAAAAGATTCGACAGCTGGCTGATTTTGAAATTTGAATTTTTCAGTAAATCTTAATTGGGGGTTTTATTGGACTAGTATTGAAGGGTAAATAGGTTAGGGAAAGGATTTGTAAATAGTTCTTAGTTAATATACTATATTAGACTTAAAGAATAAAGTTTTATAAATTTTTATACTTTTAAATAGTGACTTTTGGGATAGTTCTCAGCCTCTCAAATTTTAACAGGTTGCAGCATGGGTTAAATCATTACTGTGTTGCAGATTTAAATTAACAGGAGGGGTTTACCGCATGTCATAACATTACCATGACTAACTTGCATATCCTTGACACTATGGGCAATTTAGCATGGCCAGTCCACCTTATCTGCACATGTTTGGACTGTGGGAGGAAATCAGAGTACCCAAGGGAAAGCCACATAGACATGGGGAGAATGTGCAAACTTCACACAGTCAGTCACCCAAGGCTGGAATTAAATCATTGGTCCTGGGTGCTGATAGGTAGCAGTGTTAATCACTGAGCCACCATGAGAGCTCAGTTTGACTTCCTGAGTGATAAAAGATATCCTTTTCAAATGTCAAGCAGCTTCAATATTTGGCATTATATAGGAAAGGTTTAGAAGGATATGGGCCAAATGCAGGCAAATGGGACTTGTTCAGTTTAAGATACCCGGTCAGCATGGACAAGTTGGACTGAAGGATCTCTTTCCATGCTTTATGACTCTATGACTGATTCTATGACTTAAAGAATGTAACAATATAACCCATGATGCTTCACAGGAACACTGTCCAATAAGGTTTGGTTTTGAGCCAGTCAAGGAAATATTAGGCACAGTGAATGAAAATGTGGCTAATGCATAGGTTAAGGACTATTATGAAAGAGGACATTGAGTTGAGAGAGAGAAAGAGGTTTAGCAAGGGAATTTTAAGGCCAAAGCAACTGAGTGCATAGCAACAATGGAGGAATTAATATTTGGGATGCAGCAAAGTTCAGAATCAGAGGGACACTGATGTCTTAGAGAAGACCTGAACAAGGTCACAGAAGTGGGAAGGAATAACACATAGAGAAATTTGGTATTAAGGATAAGAACTCAAAAGTTAATTTAAAGAATCAATTCCAACTCAAAAGGATAAAGGACAATATATTGAGATTCACACCCAAGTACATAACCAGTGGGTGGGACAGTGGTTAGCACAGCTGCCTCACAGCACCAAAGACCCAGGTTCAAATCCAGCCTTGGGCAACTGTCTGTGTGGAGTTTGCACATTCTCCCTGTGTCTGTGTGGGTTTCCTCCGGGTGCTCTGGTTTCCTCCCACAGTCCAAAGATGTGCAGGTTAGGTGAGTTGGCCATGCTAAATTGCCCATAGTGTCAGGGGAATGGGTCTGGGTGGGTTGCACTTCGGAGGGTTGGTGTGGATTTGTTGGGCCGAAGGGCCTGTTTCTACACTGTAAGTAATCTAATCTGGTAACTCTGCTGCAATGTTTTTAGCAAAGCTTTGATTGAGATTCAACTAAACTAGTGGCATGGCCCCTCAGCAAAGGGTGAATGGGACAAGTAATAAGGAAGGGGTGATTTAGAAAGAAGAGGAACTATGTCATTTTTAAAAAAAATGATTATCCACATCTTTACATTAAAAAGTTGGGATAAAATCTTGGGGTTAAGTGTAGAACTGAGTTTAATCTAATTCTCTGTTTAGTGAAAGCATAAATATTTTGTAAGATTTAATTTGTAGAAAGTTATTATTAGGCTTGTTATATTTGAATATTTCCATAATAATGTTACAGGTCCTTGGTCTCTTGATTATAGTATCTGGTAGGTGATATGATTATATATCTATGAACCTGACCTTTTCAATCTTGAAAGTAAAATCCAAAATATTGTGCTACTCTCATATCTAGTGAAAACTAAATGTTCACCTTTAACTTTTGAGTCATTCATAACATTTTTCAGGTCCTCGAGAGTACTGTTGCTGATGAAAAAGAATTAGAATATTTGACAGACAACTTTCATTGGAAAGTAAACAGTTAATTTCACTGATGTGGTATTTCCTCAAAATTCACCAACTTATATATAAAAGTGTTTCAATTACTTAATAAAAATAAATCTTTATATTATTTTTCGCAGAGTTCCTTAGAAAAAAAATGCTCAATTCTTCAAATCTCATGGCAAAAGTGCGTATCATCCGTCAATATGTTACTTTAGATGGCCAGTTTCTGTGAGGCAAATATCTTGAAGTTTATTTGCACTACTAACTACTTACAAGCAATGTTCCTTCTAAACTGCACAGCCGCTCCAAGAATATGTGCATGCTGACGGCCATATGGACACATTAACCTCCAGTTCCAGAAATTGCTGTTGCACACTGACTTTACAAGTCTGTGCCCCTGCAGGAAAATTTAGAGGAAATATAACTTACAAGGTTGTGATATCACAAGCTTTAACACATAAACATATTCTCTAGTTTCCGTGCCTACTAATTTTACTGTCCATCGCACAAAAATAATTGACTGACTTCATTACACACAGAATGTGAGCGAAGACTTGGCAGGTACCTGGGAAAGAATAGAATACCCTTTATTATCACGTGCACTGGAATGACTGCAGTGAAAAGTCTGAGAGGCTGCAGAAGGATCTAGACAGTTTGGAGGAGTGGTCCAGGAAATGACTGATGGAATTCAATGTGAGCAAATGCGAGATCTTGCACTTTGGAAAAAAGAATAGAAGCATGGATTACTTTCTAAACGGTGAGAAAATTCGTAAAGCCAAAGTTCAGAGGGATCTGGGAGTACTAGTTGAGGATTCTCTAAAGGTAAACATGCAGGTTGAGTCCGTGATTAAGAAAGCGAATGCAATGTTGTCAATTATCTCAAGAGGGTTGGAATATAAAAGCACTGATGTGCTACTGAGACTTTATAAAGCTCTGGTTAGACTCCATTTGGAGTACTGTGTCCAGTTTTGGTCCCCACACCTCAGGAAGGACATACTGGCACTGGAGTGTGTCCAGCGGAGATTCACACGGATGATCCCTGGAATGGTTGGTCTAACATATGAGGAACGGCTGAGGATCCTGGGATTGTATTCATTGGAGTTTGGAAGATTAAGGGGAGATCTAATAGAAACTTACAAGATAATACATGGCTTGGAGAGGGTGGACGCTAGGAAATTGTTTCCGTTAGGCGAGGAGACTAGGACCCGTGGACACAGCCTTAGAATTAGAGGAGGTAAATTCAGAACAGAAATGCGGAGACATTTCTTCAGCTGGAGAGTGGTGGGCCTGTGGAGTTCATTGCCACAGAGTGCAGTGGAGGCTGGGACGCTAAATGTTTTCAAGGCAGAACTTGATAAATTCTTGATGTCACAAGGAATTATGGGCTACGGGGAGAATGCGGGTAAGTGGAGTTGAAATGCCCATCAGCCATGATTGAAGGGCGGAGTGGACTCGATGGGCCGAATGGCCTTACTTCCGCTCCTATGTCTTATGGTCTTATGGTCTTATGTTGCCTCTCAGCTCCATCATAGGTTCAGGGTACCTAGGTACAGATAATTTAGGTGTTGTTGCAGAACTGAAATAATGAATAAAAGACTAGCATGGGAATGCCAAGGTTAAAAAGTCCAGAATGATAATAATAAGTATCAATAAAGCACTCAAGTTGTAGTCCTTTCTTACTGGGCCTGTGCCCGTCGGATGTCAGAACACAAGGCCCCAGTGCCTCCACATGCAGGCCTCTGTCCCAGACTCACCTCCAGCACCCATCCCTCCGGCTGGCCCCTGCTCACTGTGCTCCCATTCTGGCCTCCCAGCTGCGATTCACTCCCAGGACTTGGCCCTCACTCAGTCTGCTCCCGCTCCAGCCCGCACTTCACTTCTAGGACTTGGTCCGTGCTCACTCTGCTCCCATTTCGGGCTCTGGCCATGACTTGCTTCCCGCACTGACCTGGTTTCTGACTCATCTCCCACGCTGGTCTTGGACTCTGTTCTCCATTTCCTCCAGGTAGGATAGTTCAAAAAGTTAAAAGTTGGTGGTGGGAAGGAAGGAAAACTGCAGCAATGAGGGAAAAATGAAAGGGAATTGGCGAGCAGAGGAGCTCTGGCTGGAGAGTCTTACTTTGCCAACATCTTGAGAACAATACCTTTATTCCAGAATTCGTTATGTTGTGACCATATATAAATGTCCTAAAGGTGTAAGCTTATGTAGTCCAGAATCCATGATATAATATAACTTAGCATGGAAGAGTAGGACTAATTAGATCATTCCCTTAAAGATAGACCAAGTAGGTTCATGTGCTCCAATTCTGTAAATTGAAACATGTACACACTCCTCCTCTGCATTGACATATCCTGGGACACAGTTGCCTTTCAATAGTTCATCTATTTTGGTCACAATTCGAATGAGTGACTTTTGACAGTATGAATCGATAGATTTTTTTGCCTGTAATGCATAAGAATTTGGACCAAAAACTGTGATGTGTTTGACAAGCTGACTGTTGTCTTCAGCTGACATCCTTTGTCCAATCAGATGATAAGTACAAGGTCGAGCATAAAATTATAACGCACCCTTCTGCTGCTCTGGCAGACAACACAAAGCAGGACAGTGAATACACCTCCTTGTCTACAAAGTTAATAAACTGCAGGTGCATAGTTCTGATTCACAGCCAAACACAAACAGAATCTCTTGAGAAGGTTTGGCACTTGCTTCCGAAAATCTGTTTTCTCATATTGTATTGCATTTTCAGAATTCAAAGGAAATATTGTGACAGGAGATTATTCCATTTCTACAACCACTGCACAAGCCCACCCACTGCCAGCATTAGGGTACTGTGTCTGAAGAAATTTGAAATCCACTTTTAGAATTCTACAGTAAAAAGAAAATTGCTGTTTTTCACATTTCCTTTAATCAGATATTCCTCTGCCATTGATTCCTCTTCCAGATTAACTCAACAGATTTGACCGATAGTATAGCCAAGAATATTTGCCTTCAGCAGTTGCTTTTTTTAGCCTTCTGCTAAACTCATCTTATTCTCAGTGCAGGATCACTTTCTCCGTCACCTGAACTGTCGTTATTGCCTGCGTGAAATCCAACCATGAGCTGTTCATCCATCCTTCCAATAGTCTGTCTGATCACTGTTTGAGATCTCTTATCCTACATTAAAGGGTAACATCCCAGTCCTCATGCCAACCTTACACTGCACAAGTTTTAGATTTGGGAGTCACAGATTACCAAAAATAAGTGATCAAGAACTGATAAGTGATTTTAAGCTAGTTAATTCAGTTCAAGAAGAAGTACCAGTTAATAGATAGGAAAGGCACATGACTATTGACATGTGCTCTGATCTCAGCTAATGGTAATGGTGGACAAGCCAGACCCTGGAAAGAAATCTATCCTAACAGATTATTTTTCTAGTTAAATTTGGTGTTCATTCACTGAAGCCACAGGCATATAAAGCTGCAGGTTTTATTTAATATATGACTGAAAAAGCAAAACACAAAATAAACAAGCCAAGCTACCTAAATATAGAACACAGCTTAAAATATTTTAAAACAGACAGTAAAACAGTCTAATCTATTTCCCCAAGCCATCACTTTACAAGGATTCAAATGAAGAGAAATGACCCTGCTATATTAATCTTTAGGTTTGACTCCTTACCCCCAATTCAGTCTTGTGAATTGTGAAGTCTTCTCAGAAGAATCTCAATGAAACTGAAAGTTCAGACTTCCTCAGATTTTTAATAATCTGCAGATCCCTAATCAAACATTCCTGCTCTGGAAGTTTCTGGAAGCTAAACTTTTACACTAAGGTAACTGGGTTTTCCTTAAACTGTCCTATGGTCGTTTCTTGGAGAGAAACTATGGGCTGAATCCTACATTTTATTTTGCTCAGTTGTGTTGAGTTTTTGGAGGGAGGATACCTAACAAGCTTTCTCATTGTATCTTACCAATATCAGCTCATTAGCTGCTTCTGCCCAGTGGCATCCATTATGTCCAATTCTAGCCCTATCTTTACCATGTGCCACTCCCAGAACAAATCACAGTCAGTGGATATCCTAGAATTTACTGGTATCCCTTATGCCTGCCCATTATACACTCAGCCAAGCATTATTAGTCAAGAGCTGCCCTGAACAATTCATGATATTTGCCCCAGACAGGGCAGACCTGGGGAAATTGGCAACCAGCATTTTGGGTAGGGACATGGAGCTTCTGCTGGATATGATGGCAAAGGAGCATGACTTGCCCTTCCCCTAGGACTAGCAGTGAAGGCAAAGATGCCAGACCATGCCAGCCTTGTCCAAGGTTAACACTATATTGCAGAAGTTTCAGCCATCTGGAGGAATGCACAACAGTGGAAGAAGATTAATGACCTTCTCCCTCTTCCGGTATCCTTCTCTCTGAAACCTCAGGTTCAGTCTATCTCTGCTATTGTAGTCTTGTCCCAGCAAGGCTTATGATCTGCCATTCCCATTGATGCCCACAACATCCTCCTTCGCTCGTTGTCATCAACTCCGAAACCCAACATCACAACATCAGGATACATCCCCACCTGTATCAAAACTATCAGCTGTGCCACTCACTTTCATCTCCAGTAATATCTGTTTCTTTCATTCCAGGAGGAAAACAGTCACCAAGATGGCAGAAAGGTGGGTGGTGAGCTACCTAACGTCCAGCTCCTCACTTTTGATAGAAATCCTATAGTGCAGAAAAAGGCCATTCAGCCCATTGAGTCTGCATCAAAGAGCATCCCATCCAGATCCAGCCTCGCCGTCCACCACCCCCCACCCCCCCAACTCTATCCCTGTAACCTTGCATTACTATTACAATCCACCTAGCCTGCACATCCCTGGACAATTAAGCATGGTCAATCTACTTAACCTGCATATCTTTGAACTGTGGGTGGAAATCCCCACAGACACGGGCAGAGCATGCAAATTTTACATAGACGGTAACCTGAGGCTGGAATTGAACCAGGTCCCTAGCATTGTGAGGCAGCAGTGCTAACCACTCTGCTGCCCCAAAATGATACACTCTCTGTCAGGGAATTGGACCCTATTCTCCCTTGTGACAGGCTAGCATACTAACCAGCAAGACCATTCTGAATCTGACCGCCCTCTGTGGTTAACTGACAGTTTCCAAACCTCTGGACTGGTATCAGAGGCTGCCTTTGATGTTGTGTGCCCTGACATTTCCCCACCCCAAGCAAAGCCTATCTTCCTTGACTTGGCTGAAGACTATATCATGCTTCCTTCCTTTCCACCTGTACTACACAGCAAGACAAGACAGAAATATTATGAGTATGGTATATCTGGCTGAGAGGGCAAAGTCCTACAGAGCAAGGCAAGGTAAGGCTACCATGAGCATCCAAGTAGGTTCATAGTGAGTGTGTGCTATGCCGAAAAGTAAAGCGCATGAAGACATAGCCTGGTCCAATCTATTAGTTGGGTGCATGTCCCTGAGTGCACACTGCCCTTGCTGCAACATTGCAATGATTGTCATGGAGAAGGGCAGAAGCATCTTGTTGGTGGAGCTGAGATATGCTATGAGGTAAATTAGAGGCTGTCATATATTGGATGCTAGAGTTCATAGACATAGGTTACATGTGCCTGGTTCCCATCAAGTGTGCCCTGAGGTGTGGATGCTTAGTGTTCAGCATGGAGGTTCTTTCGAGCAAACACCAAGCTGAATTTACCTGGTAACTGCTCTGATTTCTATATTGAGTTTTTTTAGCCTCTAAGTTGCTCAGTGTATTCTATAGGATCAAAAGCTCAATATTAATGAGGTACATTGGGCATTAAGCAGGCATTTAGCAATAAATCCCACCTTAAATGACAACTCACTGTGGCCTAGCAAGAAATTCACCACTATGGTAGTGAACAGCATAAGAAAATGGCGCGCCCAACATCGAGATGGGCCTCATCGATATCTTGTCTGATTTTCCCACAAGTCCCACCCATGTTACTCAGACCTTGATCAAACATTGACTTTTATTTGATTCTGACTCCAGTCAGATGATCTCTAATGCTGCCATAAAAACTTTCTGTCTCTGGGCTCACTGACCTATTATATATCCTATTCTATTATAAGCCAAAATAAATACATAATCGTAATTTTTGACACTCTGCGACATAAACCACACAGTATCAACACTCTTCCATTTACACTCTAGGGGTTGTGCAGACACCTGCACTTTAACACTGGGTTAATTCACTGTTCAGGAAAGGACTCCCTGAACATGTTTCTTTTTTAAAGACTTAAAAAAAAACACAACATCCATTTGCTGCTAATTTGAATACCAAACTCTAAAATTGATGTCAATGTATTTCAATCGCAAACTATTTGTCACTCTGGTCAGAGCAGTCCCTGATCACAGAGGGCAAATGGACAATTGGCACAGGGTGAGCTCATCAGCTTGTGACAGCAACCTTCTGCTCAGGAGTGCTAAGAAGCTCCTCACTTGGTCTTCCTCCCATTTTCCATCCTTTTGCTCCACCTGAAGATGAACTCATTTCCTAATGACAGGTGAGTCACCTGCCTCCAAATACACGTTAATATACTTTATTTCCAGGAGATGACTGATAGCCTTACATCAACCACTTGTTCAACTAACTCCCACCAACATCTTTAGAACAGTTATCCAAGGTGTCACCTCCTCCTTGGTCCATCAGTTTAGTTTAAGGTATTCTCTTAGTATGCCCTGTAATTGGAGCCATTTGCTCCCTTTTATTGGGCACCTTTGCTGTCAAGTGGACAAGACACTGTCCTATCAATCTAGAAATTTCAAAATAGACTGAAACAGATGACCTTGCGGTTAGTTATGTGTATTTTCTAGAAAGACAACTAAAAAACAACATTTCTGCCAGATTACCTCAGGCTATGCCAGCTCCTACACAAGATTTTGAAACTATGCTGGAAGATACTACAGCTAGCTATCATCCCAACTATTCGAGACTGAATCTTATTGCTGATGTTACAAGGATGAAGAAAGAATAAAGAGAGTCAATAAGGATTGATTTTAAATCATGATTGTCAGCTTTAACAGATTTAATAAACTATTGCTGCTTAGAGTGAGGAAATGGCCTTGAATGTGCAATAATGTTGCAAAGCTTCAGTTTCTAATCCAGGCATTTATTTGGACTTCTAATCAATTGTTCATTTCAGTTGTACTCCAGCACCACTAGGAGATGAATAATATGTCTGTGGGGCCAAATCATCAGTTTTTTTGGCCAAGTCCAATTTGCTTGAGGTTTTCAAGAGGATTCCCACCATGGGTATCTTACCAAGTGTACCTTATTAAATATTTACCCTGCTTTTATGGAACCTGTCACATGCAAGCCTGACCCGATCTTATCACACGCTGGCCCCGTAGTAACTTGCAACTTACCAGATATCCTGTGAAAGATCAGTATCCATTGTGACTGCACCATCTTTGAAAGGCAACTGTGCACCTGGACAAACATTGGCAATCTGATGTTGCCCTTCACCAACAACGTAACTGCACGGCAGCCACAAATCCAGCGTGGCTAAGACTCCCTCACACATCATCCCCATTCTCTCTGCCTAGTCACGACACAGACTTTAAAAGTCTGTCTGTTCTGAACATCCCATGAGTCATTGTTACCCTCTGACACTGTATACCTGTAGCTTGTCGTTGTCTAGTAGGCCAACATCACACACAGCAAGAGGACAATTCCAAACACTAATTTTTATTCACAGACAGCAAAAGAGAACCCAAACCAAAGCAACAGGTTGAGGCACAAACCCAATTTTGACATCATGACAAATAAATATTTCACATTCCATGGTAGTCTGCTCCACCATGCTTTTAGCAACAGGTGTCAATGAGGTTTCTCTCTGGTTTGTAGTTCCTGATTCAGCTGAGCTCTATCGTGGACAAGGACAGCTTCCTCCTCCTCAATATCTTCATCCTCCTCCTCCTCGGAGGAGGACTGCTCTCTTTCCACCAGTTCCTCTGCATCCAGCACATCAGGTCATTGCTTGCTCTCATTATGCCGAGCACAACACTCCAGGATGATGTGTCCCACTCTATCTGGACTATACTGGAGCAGTCCAAGCTGCCAAACCACATCTTCAACAGCCCCATCACCTGGTCCACCCTGACCCTGGTCAAGACATGGATGGCATTCTATTCACTCTATCAGTCAGGGGTTTTGCATTGGTGCCACTAGCCAATGGTCACAGTAGGTAGCCCTTGTCCCTCAGTACCTTGCCTTGTAAGGTACCTCAACCCTCAAATACATCAGGCACACAGCAGTGCTCCAGGATGGTGAAGTCCTGGCAGCAGCCAGAGTAGCGGGCAGACACCTCCAGGAAGTGGTACTGATGATCACAGATCACCTGAACATGACTCAAATTGAGCTGACTGATGAATTCTGCAACGCTGTGGTACAGCACTCTCCTTACAATGTGTGTACAGTTGTTGGCATTATGCACCTGGAGGAAGCCAGCTATCTTCCCAAATCCTTCAACCTAGGCTGAAGTGTTGACCTCATTCCTCAAGTGATCTTGCGCAGATGGCATTGGCCACTGTCCTGATGTATTTGTGAGAGCACGGCTGAGAGATCCTGCACAGCTCAACGATCACTCTCGGAAAAAAATCAGTGGCATAGAGGTTTATAGAACAAAGAATAACATAGCACAGGAACAGGCCCACAGGCCCACTAAGACAGCTCTGACACATGATGCTTTTCTGAACCAAAAAGCTTCTCCCTTGACATGATCCGAATGCTTCTGTTCCCTGACTATTCATTTCAAGCTTTCCTTTGTTCTTTGCAATGTCTTTCTCCACATCCATATCCCTGCACCTTCCTTTGACCTCATCCTTGCAGCCTCCCTCTTCACATCACCCCTCTAGCCTTGCTCATGACCTCCAGCTTAGAACATACTCCATCTTGGACTTATCTTCTACCACCACCATGCTGCTACTGCCCCAGGAGACACCATTCCCACACCCACCAGCCTCAGCATTGACATACAACTCCATCAAAGTAAGGGCTTTACCTCTAGCAGGGTATTGTACCTGATGTGGCAATGTTTCAATTGGTTTCTGATCTAGATGGGGGTAACATGGTACTAGAAGATTCAGCAGATGTTTATAACAGCTCCTGATACATCCAGGCACTTGCCGGGGTTAATATGAACCTATTAGGGTAATACAGTGTCAGCAATGTGTCATGCTTCAAGTGGCTCCAATTAAGCTGGAGTCTGACATCTTGATATACACAGGCCACATGTTGTGATATATGGTATACTGTGTACTGGTTGTAGAACATAATGAAATAACCATAGCTCAAAACTTCTGAAACTCACTCATTATCAGTTCTGCAAGTGTTCCTACACAAGCTGTATTTATTAGAATCCTTACAGTTTGGATACAAGCCATTCACCCTCATGAGTCCTCACCGGCCCTCTAAAGATCATTTCACCTAGACCCACCTCATCCCTGGAACCCTGCATTTCCTGTGGCTAATCTATCTAGCCTGCACATCCCTGGACACTGTGGGCAATTTAACACGGCCAGTCCACCTAATCTTTGCAACTTTCGACTGTGGGAAGAAACTCACATAGACACAGGGAGAATGTGCAAACTGCACACACAGACAGTCACCCAAGGGTGGATTCGAACCTGGGTCTCTAGTGCTATGAGGCAGCAATGTTAGCCACTGTGCCACCCCAATTAATCCCTACACAAGACGTACTGCAGCAATTCAATAAGGCAGCTCATTTAAGTGCTTGACAAGGACAATTAAGAATGGGCAATAAATGCTGGCCTTGTCAGTGTTGCCCTCATCCCATGAATGAGTAATTATAATATTCTTACCGTGCACCACTCAAATTCTTTGTCTGACACTGCAACATTCATATGATGCTTCTTAAACAGCATTTTACAGCAGCCCAAGTCTTTAATCATGATTTATTTTGTGTTGTTCTGTTCTTCTCTTTAACATAGCATTTTATGCCCCAAAAACAATCGGCATCAGTCAATTCATAACTTCAAGTGTAAGGTTAACTACTTTCTGGGAAAATAGCTGCAGTTGTAAACTTTGCCACTGAGAAAATCCAGTCTTGATTCATTACCTTTGCAGGAAAAATAAAAACGATGAGGATGGTGCATCAATAGTAATGAGCTTGCACACGAGAAGTAAAAGCATGAAGTATGGAAGCCTATATAAATTCAACGGTTTGCTGCTTTATCCAGTATTTGCGTGATTAAATATAAAGTTTTCAAATGCCAACATAATGGCTCCTTTGGAATCTAATTTTCAGCAAGAAATGGATGGAGTGTGCTTCACTTACATTACAGCTTTCAAATACAATCCACTCTGGAGTAGAATGCGAGAGGTTAAAGTATTTATGAGGATTCCAAAAAGAATTCTTATCATACCTCAGAAACCAAGAAGCAAACAGAAAAGCTATTGCATTAAACCAGAATGTAATCAGCTGGACTAAATACTCATGCACACCCACGAAAACCCAACATTTTAAAACCCATTATCTTCCGTACACGTAATGTAATGCATAGCATCAAAAATTAATTAAGCTTGTGCTCAACTTTGGAAACACAAAAAGGGAGAGATTGGTAGCAGAATGGAGGACAGTTTAATTTGCCATGATATTATACAAGAGCAGCAATGAGTAGCAAAAGCTAATCAGTGAGGGGAATAAGTCCAAATTCTCTTTGGAAAGGGCTGATGCAGAGAGGCTTATTAATGCATTTCACACTGCAACAAATGGAAATCTATTTGTTCACTCATGATGTGAAATCATACTGAATTAAACTCTGTGCCTGTCTCATTCATTTCACCCCTTCCCTGCCAGTTCGGTCAACTTTCACTGAAGATTTGCATTCATTCTGCATGCAATTAAAACAAAAGCAGCAGTGGCTGTTTTCAACCTGGTTAGAAAGTATGATGGAAATGATCAAGCACAGGCTATTAGGGGAATGTTCTACAGCACCACCTTTCTCAAAGCACAGAGAAATAAATAATTGCAAGTGAAGAACAATTGAAAAGTTGACACCTTTCCCAATCATTGACCATTAGGTGTGAAGATTTTTTTTGATATTTGCAGCAAACGTTTTTGTTCCCATTTCTTCCATGTTGTTGTCAGTTATGTTGATGATGGATTGATGTTAAGGAAAAGCCAATACAAAATCACAAATTTCTAACTATATGTTGCAAAGGAGTTAGGACTGTGAATTGTCAATTGTATCTGATTCTTGACAATGAGCGTAGGACAGAGACAAGCAACTCGCTTCCTGTTATAGCAGGCAGAAGACCAATGATTGAGAAATGCACAACAATTACCTGACATAACTCTGAACTGGAGTTCAGAATTTATCAGGACTTTTACGTTCTGCTTGTGATAACATGAGAATTTCAGTATTTGATATTTCCTGATCAAATCGACATGTAATGTTCTATGACAACAAAGCTTAAAAATATTCATTTTAAACCTAATGGAATAAACCCAGTGCACAGGTCAGTGCATTGAGTACAGGAATTGGGAGGTTATATTGCAGCTGTATAGGACATTGGTTAGGCTACTTTTGGAATAGTGTGTGCAATTCTAATCTCCTTCCTATTGGAAGGATGTTGTGGAGCGTGAAATGGTTCAGAAAAGATTTACAAGGTTGAGGGTTGAAGGATTTGAGTGAGAGGGAGAGACTGAGTAGGCTGAGGTTATTTTCACTGAGCATTGGAAGCTGAGGGATGATCTTAGAGAGATTTATAAAATCATGAGGGATATGGATAGGGTGAAAAGCCATAGTCTTTTCCTTGGGGTAGGTGAGTTCAAATTAGAGGACAAAGGTTTAAGGTCAGAGGTCAAAGCTTTAAAAGGGACCTAAGAGGCAACCTTTTCCAACTAGAGGGTGGAACATGTATGGAATGAGCTGCCAGAGGAAGTGGTGGAGGCTCATATAATTACAACATCTGAAAAGCATCTGGATAGGTATATAAATAAGAAGGGTTTAGAAGATTATAGGCCAAATGCTGGAAAATATGACTGATTGATTCAGGATATCTGGTCGACATGGACGAGTTGGACCGAAGGGTCTGTTTCCATGCTGTATTGCTCTATTACTCTATGACATATACAGTTCAAGCACAATTTTGTATTCCTTCAAGTCTATACTATTATTTTACCTGACCAAACATATTCTGACACCAGTTTGTGAAGACTGAGCTATCTAATTATGAAAATTGCATCTTAATCTTGTTGGATGAACAGTTGTATTTTTGCAATTAGCTGACATTAATGAAAAGTGCACTTCACTAGGTTAGAGTACTGGATATTGTCCATCTATAAATTAGCCTGATTAAACTAAATGGTTTTTAAGGATGTTTTCATCTGTTCAGCTCAATTCAGACCAAATCTCAAGATGTATCTTCAAGCAGACTTTATGCTGCATGTATGAGGTTCCTTCACAACTAACTGTGCAACAACCTCCTCTGGTTCGAACATTGAAGATTATCCTTTCCTTTAGAATATCCTTTATCCTTTATTGTAACGTGTACTCCATTACAGAAGTTTAGGAGTACAATGAAATTTTTTTACAATGGCTGCCTTTAATCATTAGATACAAGTACCTAGGTACAAACCTTAAAAAACAAAGAGGAATAAAAGGAAAAGTAGTAGCATTACTTACAGTGTCTAGAAAATCGGTTAGAAGTAAGAAAGTTGCAACATTGTTAAAGAATTGACATTACAGTCTGGTAAAGAATTTCAAATAGCAGCAGCTCAGCACGTGGTCTGACCGCCTGCACTTGGCCCCAGTCCAACAGACCCACTCTGCTTGAAGCCTCCAGTCCTTCCACTCCACACTGGGACTCAGATGCGCCAAGGTAAGTTGCACTGCTCTGGTACTCACTTCCCCTCACGCTGCTCCAGGACTCCTTCCCCTCACCCTGCTCCAGGACTCCTTCCCCTCCTCCTTCTCCAGGACTCCTTCCCCTCACCCTGCTCCAGGACTCAGGTTTCCCCTTGCATTGCTCTTGGACTGCTAAAAAGAGGAAAGTAAAGAACAAAAAAAAGAGAAGCTGTGTCATTGTCACTGGACCATGGTTGCAGATATGCAACTGCATATATGACTTGCTCATGTGCATTTCCTTAAACCCTATCTTTATAGTTCAAATTTATGGTCAGCAATCAAGTGTGAATGTCCTTGAAGAAAACTTGCTCACAAAGATCTAGCAATCTCTATAATGGGGTTTTCTCCAGCAGTTAAAACCTTGCACCAATTTAAGGAGATCCACTGGTGTGCAGCCAATGTAATGTCAGCAACCAGATAGCCAAACTATCAAATTAAGTTATTCATAAGAAACCAGGAAGTTAAAAGCATTTACAAGACTTCACTTTAAATTAAAATTATCATGTAGCTTAGTGGTTGGAACTGCTGCCTCACAGTGCCAGGGACCTGGGTTCAATTCTAGCCTCAGTTGATAGAGGGGAGTTTGTTAGTTCTCCCTATTTCTGTGTGGGTTTCTACTGGACGCTCCGGTTTCCTCCCACAGTCCAAACATGTGTAGTTTAGGTGGATTCGCCAAGCTCAACCGTGTTTAGTGTCCAGGCTAGTTGGATTTAGTCATGAGAAATGCAAGGGTATAGGGATGGGGTGGAGGAAGTGAGGTGCTCTTCAGAGGGCTGGTGCAGTCTTGATGGTCCGAATGACCTTTATCAATATTGTAGGGATCCTATGAAAAGTATGATCGTATTAAGATGGACGCTGAAAAAAATGACTTATTAAAAAAGAAAGTTAAGGTGAAATTTTTAACTGTGGTGGGAAAATCTGAAATTCCACAAAAATGAAACAAAATTTAAAAATCTTTTCTTGGAAGTCTGTTTCGCAGCGATTATAAAGTTAGCATACTGTTACAATCCCAAGTCAAATCTCAAAAGTGCAACATTTTCTCAAAACTATATGTTTTCCACCAAGATGAATAACATAACAATAGAATTTCTCATCTGTTCATGTTTGCATGGTAGATTAGAATATTCAAAGTACACTCTATGGAACAATAACAGATACCCTGGCAGCAAGAATTTAATTTCTGAATTATCTTGCATGTGAGAAAAAGTATCATTTGAGTAATTATGACAAACATTGACAGTTCCACCTTTGCCAAGATAAAATCCAAACCTATATTTGTATCAGGATCTGAGTAGTAAATACTAGCCTCATTGTTAAAGTATGCAGTTTGATGCACTAAAAATGTCATTCTTCATTACTGCGAAAAGGGAAGCAAGTGATTTATTTAGTGAGCCTATATGTTAAATACAAAATGTTGCATTTTGTTACCTTTTTCAATATTCATTTCAATGAAGATTGGAACAATTGTCAGAATACACAATCATGATGATTGCATGAGTCTTTTCTGACTAATATTTCTGGATTATGGATTGAGTTGTCAATTTTCAGCTGCCCATTTGAAACGTGAAGGACATTGAGTGCCATAGTGGATGACTTTAATTTTAATGCCTCTCCATTGTAATTGGGAAATTGGATTTTTTTTTTGTTAATTTTTAAAGAAGTGACAGTGGAAGAGTGCAGAATTTCTGCTGAAATGGGTCTTTAAAAAGTGCTTGAGATCATTAGACAAACATATTGCACAACTGCAGAACGAATTTTAAGTGTTAGGAATCAGTTGTTGAATCAATAAATGTTGCAATCCATAGGGATTAGATTAGATTACTTACAGTGTGGAAACAGGCCCTTCGGCCCAACAAGTCCACACCAACCCTCTGAAGCGCAACCCACCCAGACCCATTCCCCCCTTCACCTAACACTACAGGCAATTCACCTAACCTGCACATTTTTGGACCGTGGGAGGAAACCCACACAGACACAGGAGAATGTGCAAATTCCACACAGTCAGTCACGTGAGGCGGGAATTGAACCCAGGTCTCTGGTGCTGTGAGGCAGCAGTGCTAACCGCTGTGCCACCCACCAGGAAGCAAACTCACTGACAACTATCCCTAAAACTCCGGCAATTTAAATTGTCATCATCCTCCCTTTTTCATTCCAGGTTGCTTCACCATTTTGAGGTTAAAATTGCTGTGTAAGGTATTTGTTACAAAAGGATTAATGCTACAAATTGCATTGCATTTTACGTTCTTGATGATATCAAAGGGATTTGGATGTGGAAAGATAAAACTTCGAAAGAGATCAAAGACGACAGACCTTTTATCCTGGGTCTCCCAAGATTAAGAAAGTTTGTCTTATTAATGTAACTTGTACCTGATTAGTGTCACGCAATAAACAACATGCAAGTGCCTTTTCTCAGGTGCTAGCCTGCATCTAGTGGTTTTCCTCTACCACACCAGACAACACAGGTCCTGTCGTTCCCAACGTAAAAGCAGGATGGTTCCATCAAATTGACCTTATGATGACCAAATGTCATGGTACAAGGAGTGGGGTCGCCTCAAAAATTGCTTTAACCGCACCATCACGCCAAAATAAGATCTATCTCCTCATTCAGATGACTACAAAGTAGCATTTTCTTTCTATTCATCCACAACCTTTGCTTTATTATTCCAGAAAATGGATTCAATGTCAAGAATCAAAAGAAAAACATGTGAATAAAAATGACCGCTGTAAAGTTCAGGTTCAAACTCTTTTTATTGTCAATCCAAGATTCTAAGGAGGGTGTAGACACTGTCATCTCAGCACTTTTGGAATAGTTTGCCCTTGGGGAATATTTCTGCTAATTTCTATTTAAAGAAAAAAGCTGCCGATGTTTGGGTGCAAATCAAAATACAGATATTTCTCACAACAGCAAAATAATGTGGATGCTGGGAATGTGAAACATTTACTTTGTTTTTCTCTCTCCACATAAGTTGCCAGATCTTCTGAGTTTTTCCGGCATTTTCGTTTTTGATGATGTCATTCCGTTTTTGTTGCTTTGGAGTTTAGGATACTGTCCGGGAATTCATTTATAGATAAAATCGGATGGGTTTCTGTAATTTCTGTATTGCTTTTAGACATCATGCAGGAAGTTCTTTAGATTCATCCTGCAGACAAGAAATAAAAATTTATAGATGCACGAGAATTCGAAAAAGAAGTCATTAAAGTCAGACTGTAAGGCATTAATTATTTTTAATCAACCTGTTCAGACATGTTATGACACACCTCTTGAGCTCAGATTGTCTGCTCGGGATAATGCCACTGTGCCGCAAGACCCTAGATTTTGAAGCAATAAATTGCTCGATATTGAAGTACAGAGTTAATTTGAAGCAATAATTATTACTAATAGGTTGTGATTAATTGTGGAAATGGATTCGACAACTGTAAATCACTCCAGACTCTTTTTGGTCCAATATGCATTGAGGAGCTGTCAGTCTTTCAGAGTTGTCCGATAGTGTCCAAGAATTAAAGATTAATCCATCAACCACCACTGCATAAATCACAGCGAACTGTCTACAGGTGATATGGAGGACCCAGTGTTGGACTGGGGTGGACAAAGTTAAAAACCAGATTATAGACCAACAAGTTTATTTGGAAGCACTAGCTTTCAGAGCACTGCTCCGTCATCAGGTGGTTGTGGAGTATAAGATCATAAAACACAGAATTTATAGTAAAAGGTTACAGTGTCATACAGTGATATATTGAACAAACCTGGATTGTGAAGTCTTTCATCTTTTAGAATGGGTTGCAAGTTTTGGTTCATTAATATGTCAATCCCAGAACTTCTTTTAAATCAACTTCTCAAGATAACTTAAGGTTTTATTGCAAAAGGTGACCTCTCAGCTCAGACAATACATTAAAGGTATGTCTGTATCCCAATCTTGAGTCAAAGTTAAAAATCACACAACACCAGGTTATAGTCCAAAAAGTTTAATTGGAAGCACCAACAAACCTGTTGGACTATAACCTGGTGTTGTGTGATTTTTAACTTTGTACACCCCAGTCCAACACCGACATCTCCAAATCAATCTTGAGTCAGATTGGTTCTATTTCCAAAGTGAAATTTACAAAATATTACAGCTATTGACTACCTGCAGATTGTGCATGTTTTGAGCAAAATAGAATGTATCTGCTAATGTAATTCTACAAATACAAATTCACCCCATAGAGTCATAGAGGTATACAGCATGGAAACAGACCCTTTGGTCCAACTCATCCATGCCAATCAGATATCCTGACCCAATCTAGTCCCACCTGCCAGCACCTGGCCCATATCCTTCCAAACCCTTCCTATTCATATACCCATCCAGATGCCTTTTAAATGTTGCAACTGTACTAGCCTCCACCACTTCCTCTGTTAGCTCATTCTATACACATACCACCCTCTGAATGAAAGAGTTGCCCCTTGGGCCTCTTTTATATCTTTTCCCTCTCACCTTAAACCTATGTGCTCTAGTTCTGGACTCCCCCTCCCCAGGGAGAAGACTTCATCTATTTATCCTATCCATGCTCCTCATGATTTTATAAACCTCTATAAGGTCACCCTTCAGCCTCCAACGCTCCAGAGAAAACAGCCCTAGCCTCTACAACCTCTCTCTATAGCTCAAATTCTCCAACCCTGGCAACAACCTTGTAAATCTTTTCTGAACCCTTTCAGGTTTCACAACATCTTTCCGATAGGAAGGAGAGCGGAATTGCACACAATATTCCAACAGTGGCCTAACCCAATCTTCTGTACAACTGCAACATGACCTCCCAACTCCACGAGAGATGGAGAGAGAGAGAGAGAGAGAGAGAGAGAGTTTGTGTGTGCTTGTGAGTGTGTGCATGTGAGTGCACCTGAGAGTGTGTGCTTGCATGTGTGAAAACTTGGTAAAGTGTGTGTGTGTGGGTGTGATTGCGTCTACGTCTGTGAGAGAGTGTATGCAAGGATGTGCGTGTGGGGGTTGTTTATGTGTGCACGTCAGTGTGAGTGAGAGAAGGAGAGTGTGTATAGAGTAGTAGGGTCACCTGTGTGACATAAACCCAAGGTCCCGGTTGAGACCATTCCCATGGGTATCGAACTGGGCTATCAACCTCTGCTCCACCATTTTGCGTTCTTGTCTATCCCTAAGTCCACCTTGAAGGATGGTCACACAAAGATCCGAGGCCAAATGTCCCTTACCGCTGTAGCGCCCCCTAACTAGGAGGGAACACCCCTGTCTGTTGATTGTTGTGCAGTGTCACGTACATGGTGGGTGGTGTCCCCATGTATAATGGTGATATCTATTTCGACACTCTGACACGTCTTGCAGTGGTTTACACGACACAGTTGTACAGTATTTTGTTCAATGTTGCCCTGAAGGCTGGGCAGTTTGCTGTGAACAATCATTTGTTTAGTGTTTGGCAGTTATTTAAAGCAAGAAGTGGGGGCATAGGGAAGGTTTTGTTGATAATGTGTTGCAGGCTGCAAACGAAATGGCATAGTTTTTCAGCTCCCGGGAAGTACCAGACAATGAAGGGTACCCTATCAGTTGCAATCTGTGCCTGTGTCCTGAGGAGATCATTATAGTTTCTCACTGTGACATGTTGGAACTGCGGTCAATGAGTTGAGCATCGCACCCTGTTCTTATGAGGGCATCCTTAAGCACCTTCAGGTGTCCGTCACGTTCCTCCTCATCTGAACAGACCCTGTGCAAGCATAGGGCTTGTCCATAGACAATAGCTGTTTTAATATGTTTAGGGTGGAAGCTAGAGAAGTGTAGAATTGTGACATAATCCATGGGTTTGCGATAGAGTGAGGTACTGAGGTGCCCATCCTTGATGGAGATGCATGTGTCCTAGAATGAGACAGATACTAAAGAGCAGTCTGATGATGGGGTGATAAAGATGGTTAGCTGTCAATCAAATACTCCTTGACTGACAGTCAAGAATCTTCCAATTAGGTAATCATCACTTTTCGATTGGTCTAAGAAGGCAGTGTATTGTCATCATGCTCTGTTCGTTAAACAATAGTCATAAAAAAACAAAGGACAAAGAAAGTTACAGCACAGGAAGAGGCCCTTTGGCCTTCCAAGCCTGTGCCGATCCAGATCTTCTATCTAAATTTGCCACCTATTTTCTAAGGATTTATATCCCTCTGCTCCCTGCCCATTCATGTATCAGTCCAGATGCATCTTAAATGACGTTATCGTTTCTAACCTACCACCTCTGCTGGCAAAGCATTCCATGCACTCACCACCATCTGTGAGAAGAACTTTCCTTGTATATCTCCTCTAAACTTTTCCCCTCTCACTTTGAACTTGTGATCCCTAGAAATTGAATCCTCCAATCTGGAAAAAAGTTTCTTGCTATCCACCGTGTCTACACCTCTCATGATTTTGTAGGCCTCAATCAGATACCTCCTCAACCTCATTACCAATGTAAATAATCCTAATCTATTCAACCTCTCCTCATAGCTAGCACCCTCCATACCAGGCAACATCCTGGTGAACCTCCTCTGCACCGTCTCCAAAGCATCCACATCCTTTTTGGTCATGTGGTGACCTGAACTATATGCAGCATTCCAAATGTGGCGGAACCAACGTCTTATACAACTGTAACATGACCTGCCAACTCTTGTACTCAAGACCCCGTCCAATGAAGGATAGCATGCTGTATACCTTCTTGACAACTCTATCGACCTGTGTTGCCACCTTCAAGGAACAATGGACCTGAACACCCAGTTCTCTCTGTACATCAATTTTCCCAGGACTTTTCCATTTACAGGATAGTTCGCTCTGGAATTGCATCTTCCAAAATGCATCACCTTGCATTTGTCTGGATTGAACTCCATCTGCCATTTCTTTGCCCACCATTCCAATCTATCTATATTCTGCTGTATTCTCTGACAGTCCCCTTCACTATCTGCTACTCCACCAATCTTAGTGTCATCTGCTAATGAGGCAAGCTACACTTTCCTCCAAATCATTTATGTATATCACACACAACAGTGGTCCCAGCACGAACCCCTGTGGGACACCACTGGTCACAGGTCTCCACTTTTAGAAGCTCCCCTCCACCACTACTCTCTGTCTGCTGTTTTCCAATCAGTTCTCTGTCCATATAGCCAGAACACCCTGGACCCCTTGCGACTTGTGTGAAGACAAGAGACAGATGTAGGTAATATGTTTATGAGACATCCCAGAATACATCCAACTAGAAATAGCAAACCCGGGGTTAATGGCATGTTCCAAGTACATAGTAAGAACAAGTCCTTTGATATCTGTCCAACATTCTAAACAACGAATTCATTCAGATGACTGGATGTAAATAACACATGGCATACAGGAAGGTGTAGAAGGAGATCTTTATTTCAGCTTATTGTTATACAAATATTATTTACTTTAACAAAATTAATTAACATGAACGCTTGGTATTTTTCTCATGCGTAGGACACATTTACAATAATGAATAGATTTGTGAGGCTCATGATGAATTATTCTTTGACTGTTATCTTCACTGTCCAAAAGAGACACAGACTGTCATCCTTTCCTGGCATATATATTCCTGCATTCCTGGTACCGATCCTTCTAAATCTTTAGTTGCAAACTCTCAATATAATTTTATAATATGGAAACCAGAATTGTAGATGGTAGTCCACGTAGGGTCTGTCCAGGGTTAAATACAAGTTTAGAATTTTTATTTTCATTTCTACTACTCTCGAAATAAATCTTTGTGTTTGGCTCACTTTTTAATGTCCAATGAGTCTGTGTCACAATTTTTGGAGGTTGGAGGCATATTTGCACTTGTAAAGTCCTTATCACTTCTATCCAATTTAGGTACATATTTTATCAGTAATATTCAATACACAATAAAATATTGATGACGAACCACTATCAGGAAGCAATCCATTGATAGAAAATCCGTTAAAGGGTCAGGATGGGAACTATCCAAATGGAAATGCCTGAGGATAGAACAAGCTTAACAGCTAGAGTTTTACAAGATTACTTATTTAGGCTGTGTTAAAATCAAGTGCAGGGCAATGTTTTATTTTATTATATGTGGCAGTGTTTCAGGAACAGATTCTTGTTAGCTGCTAAGTAAGAATGATCTTTCCAGCTCAGTACTTGATGTCAGAAAGAAAACCTTGAATTCTATAGAGCCTTTGAAGACCACAAACTGTCCCAAAGCACTTTGTAACCAATTAAGTACTCTTCAAGAACAGCAACTGCTGTAATGTAAGAGAAATGTAATTAATGAATACATAAAATCCCATGGAATCACTGTGTACCTGATCAGGTAATTTGTTTTCATGGTGATAACTAAGGGATAAATATTGACCAAGAGCCAGGGGTCACTTAAAATTTGCCTCAAAAGTATACAATACAATCTAATTAGGGTGGCACGGTGGCACAGTGGTTAGCACTGCTGCCTCACAGCGCCAGAGACCCGGGTTCAATTCCCGCCTCGGGCGACTGACTGTGTGGAGTTTGCATGTTCTCCCCATGTCTGCGTGGGTTTCCTCCGGGTGCTCCGGTTTCCTCCCACAATCCAAAGATGTGCAGGTTAGGTGAATTGGCCATGCTAAATTGCCCATAGTGTTAGGTAAGGGGTAAATGTAGGGGTATGGGTGGGTTGCGCTTCGGCGGGTCGGTGTGGACTTGTTGGGCCGAAGGGCCTGTTTCCACACTGTAATGTAATCTAATCTAATCTAATATCTCTATCTGTTGGGGTATATGTGGCCTCACTTTCACATCTCGTCTCAAAAATTGGCTCAAACAGTCCAGCACTCCCTCAGTTCAGAGGCAGATTATCAGCTTGACTATTCTACTCAAGTTGTGGATTGGAGCTGCAGCCCACAATCTCATCACAGAAACAAAAAAGCTAACAAACTGAGCCACAGCCAGCACTAAGGCCAAATTACAAAAGCTGTCTGGACCCTCTGAATGCAATTATTATGCATTTTGAATCTTCCCTACATAAATTTCTTAGACAGAAAATTGATCTCCACAGTGCTGTTGGTGTGAGTGCTATGCAAGCCCCTGAGCTATGAAATGGCACAGGCTGCTCTTTTGATCATGTCTAGTGTGATTCATCCAAGTCACGACTCTGGGAAGTACCCTAGCACTAGGTGTGCCATGCCCTGTGCTGGAGGTATCCCAAACTTCCAATGAGGTGTTTTTTTACTTGCTTGTGTTGCTCCAGTGATAGAAAATGTATGATGGAAGTCCATTGGTGAGTTTGTGTGACTATTCAGGGAGGCTGGCGGATTTTGTCACCTGTAGTGGCTCCAGAGACTCTGGTTTGAAACAGAATCAAGAAATGAAACAATGGCTACCGAAGAGGAAAGCTTTGTGAAAAGTGAGGAATTGGAGTTCTTTATGAAAAAAATCATGGGTTTATCTGCAAGGACTCCTCACATCATCATTTCAGCCAGGACCAATGCATGAGTTAACTCAAGATTTGCCAAGGAGGTGGCTACAATTCAATGCCACCTCCTTTGACACGATTTATAACCTCAAAACAGGGCAAGTACTTAAAAGATCACACTGATGGCTAAATGTTGGAGGCAGGGATAAGTGGATTTTCCTGGGTAGCTAGATTCTCCAGGTACTGGAACATAGTTCTGGGAGTGCCCCTAAAAATGCAGGAACAGAAAAGGACAATCATTCCATCCATATAAAGTTGGTGAGCGACCATGCATTATGCCGACAAATATGTACTATCCTGGCAGCCATCTTCTTGACAAACTCTGCCATTTCCACCACCTTTTTCTGCGTCGAGACAATACTAAAGGAGGGAGGAGGGGACTTTTAAAGTGATTTGTGGGATGTGAGTAGCTCTGCAAGGCTAACATTTATTGTCCATCTCTACTTGTCCTTGAGGAGATGAGGGAAAGCCACCTTCTTCAATCACTGCTGTTTGTGGGCGACACGGTGGCCCAGTGGTTAGTACTGCTGCCTCACAGCACCAGAGATCTGGGTTCAATTCCCGCCTCAGGCGACTGACTGTGTGGAGTTTGCACGTTCTCCCCGTGTCTGCGTGGGTTTCCTCCGGGTGCTCCAGTTTCCTCCCACAGTCCAAAGATGTGCAGGTCAGGTGAATTGGCCATGCTAAATTGCCCGTAGTGTTAGGTAAGGGGTAAATGTAGGGGTATGGGTGGGTTGCGCTTCGGCAGGTCGGTGAGGACTTGTTGGGCCGAAGGGCCTGTTTCCACACTGTAATCTAATCTAATCTAATCTAATCAAATGGTGTGGATGCATCCATAGAGGATTTTGGTTCAATGACAGTGAAGGAATGGGACTATACTTCCAGGTCAGGATGGTGTATGGCATGAAGGAGAACATGCAGTAAATCATAGATGTCTGTTCAGCAATAAAGTCTACCCTCTGCACATGTTACTGATTTCCATTTCTCACCAAAGATAATGTGCTCAAAGAGAGTCATGGATACATCAAGATCAATTGGCACCAGTGCATCAATGTGTTGAAGCAATGTGTCCAGTGGTTCAGATAGAGTGCACACAAGAGTGTCAATAGAAGAACATTGTTCCAGGTTTGCTGTAGTCTGCACAATATCATCATCATGGGAGGAAAGTCACCTTGGGAGCAGGAGGAAGAGAAGAGAAGGAAGAGGCAAGCAGGACACTTTCCTCTGGACAGACCATCGAAAATGGCCTGCTCACAATCTGTTCCCTTTTGGACATGAGCTCCTTACATCACAAACTCACAGCTTGACTGATTCCCCTTGTCATGATCCTTCCAACACATTAGTCTCCACATGTGTCATTTCTGCCAGCAATGGCACCTTCAGCAAATTACCCAACATGTCTACCTCTTCTTCCCTCATTTTGACTCCTGGTCCATTGCTTAATCACCCTCATCTGGTAAGTTTCCTTTTCTTAAGAGCATGTGATACACAACCCACCATTTTTATCTTTTTCCTTCTTACTTCAGAGAGTGTGAATAATAGATGTTCTTTCAAAGAACTGGCATAAAACCAATGGGCTTAATGGTCTGTTTTTGTATTGAAGGGCTCTCTGATCTTAAGTGCTCAGTAATCTCCTAAAATCTATAATTTCAGATTTGTTGCTTTCATGTGTAAACTCCTTTTCACATCAAAACCTCATTTGATACTGCAAGTAGAGAGACCCAGTTCTTAAACAAATCTCCCAGGTCCTTTGAGAGACTAAGCTTTCCACCTCACTGGCAGAACTTAGTTCATTTATCTTGTGTGAAATGTGGTGCTTTTTTTTTCCCCTTAATGCAATACTTACACTGGAATCACAACCTATAAAATAATGATCATTCTGTTAACTACTGCCAATGAAAGTTTGGTCCCCAGTGCCCCAGATGGTGAGAAGATAGATTGCTCATGTGGCCTACCATAGTGATTAAGCAGATGTCTGTTTCGAGAGTTGAAGTTGTGTCTTCACACAATAAAATAATTCAGGTTCAAAGCAACCTTCCTGTCAATCAAATCAAAATTTTCTCACAGAATAAACAACACTCACAATAATCATCTCTTTCTTTCTGTTGATCATGTTAATTTGCCTCTTTTTATTGAACTCGTAAGGCCCTGATTTATTAGATGGTTAGAAATCATGGTGTGTGGAGCAGTGAGGTACATGGAAAGAATTCAGTGGCTTTCGGTCGATTAGCAGATTTTTGTGATACAAATTCAAAAGATGAACCATAGATCATAGTTCCAAGCAGACAGCCTTTATTTTACAAAATTGCTGTTGGTTGATGAGGTCAGAACAGTACAAATGATACGAGTAATTTTAAACAAAAATATTTCCAAAGGTTAGTTGATGTCACCGTGAACATTGAGTTTGATTTTGAGTTGGAGAATGTGAGGACTGCAGATGCTAGAGATCAGAGTCGAGAGTGTGGTGAAGAAGGAAGGTAGACAGGTAGGACCAGTCAAGGGGATGGTGCTGAGTTGGAAGCTTAGGACTGGGATAAGGTGGAGGGAGGGGAAATGAGGAAACTGGGGAAATCCACACTGATCCAGTGTGGTTGCAGGGTGCTGAGGTGGAAGATGAGGCATTCTTCCTCCAGGCATCAGGTGGTAAGAGTTGGCGATGGAGGAGACCCATGACCTGCATATCCTTGGCGGAGTGGGAGGGGGAGTTAATCCTGTCTCCCCAATGTAGAGGAGACCTAATCGGATACAATGGATACTATAGATAATATTGGTGGAGGTACAGGTAAATTTCTGTCGGATGTGGAAGGAATCCTTAGGTGAGGAGGGAGGTGTGAGTGCAGGTTTTGCACTTCCTGCAGTGGCAGGGCAAGGTGGAGGGTGGGATGGTGGAGTCGTGGATCTGACGAAGGTGTTGCAGAGAGAATGGTCTCTTTGAAACACTGATGAAGCGGCGAGGGATCTGTTTGCAGGTGGTGGAAGTGGCAGAAAATAATACGATGTATGCGGAGGTTGGTGGCATGTGATGACCATGGAGGTTCTGTTCCTGTTGCGATTGGAGGGGTGGGGTTCAAGGGCAAAAGAGCGGTCAGTGGAGGAGATGTGTTGGAGGGCTTCGTCAACCACGTGGGAGAGGAAATTGCGGTCTTTTAAGAAGGAGGCTATCTGGAATGTTCTATAGTGGAACTGGTCCTCCTGGGAGCAGATAAGGCGGAGGCGAAGGAATGGAGAATAAGGAATGGTATTTTCATAGGAGTAGGATGGGTGGAGGTGTCGTCCAGGTAGTCCAGCTAGGATCCAAAAGATCATTCCACATTCAACAGAAATTTATCTGTGCTTCCATAATGTTATCTACTGTACCCGCTGCACCCGATCTGGTCTCCTGCACATTGGGGAGACAGGGCGCCAGCTTGCGGATGGTTTCAGAGAACATCTCTGGGGCACCCACACCAACCAACCCCACAATCCTGTAGCTGAATATTACAACTCCCCCTCCCACTCCACCAAGGACATGCAGGTCCTGGGCTTCCTCTATCGCCAAACTGTTAGCACCCGATGCCTGGAGGAAGAACGCCTCACCTTCCGTCTTGGGACCCTGCAACCCCGCGGGATCAATGTGGATTTCACCACTTTCCTCATTTCCCCTCTCCCCACCTTATCCCAGTCCCAAGCTCCCAACTCAGCACCGTCCTCTTGACTGGTCCATCTTCCTTTCCCCCCCTATCTGCTCCACCCTCCCCTCTGACCTAACACCTTCTCCCCCACCTTCATCTACCTATCACATTCTCAGCTACCTTTCCTCCAGCACCACTCTCTTCTCATTTACCTCTCAGCAGCCCCGGCCCATAAGCTTAATTCCTGATGAAGGGCTTATGCCTGAAACGCTGACTCTCCTGCTCCTCGGATGCTACCTGACTTGCTGTGCTTTTCTAGCACCACACTCTTGACTTTGATTTTGAGTTGCCAGAAAGAGCTGTAACTCAATGTTGTACTTCTTGCTAATAACTGGTTTACTTTTATTAATATATATAAAATGAAAGTACCAGTTATTTGGCTATTTCTGACAGTAGCAATTTGTGTTCATTATAAAAATTTGAAAGTACAGTGTTACATTTATTTTTGATTCCATTGGGAGAGTTGAAGCAACTCGGTCATCGCCAGCCAGATAGTAAACATTTAATGATTGGTCCAAATTGACTTATTGATCTCAATCATGGTTGACTCCAGCATTAAGTGCATTTACTCAAACCTCTCTTTGGTACTGGGTTTGAGACCATCCATTCAGCTGCCTTTCCTGCCTCCCTTCAATGTTCAACAACTCAAACTTTTCCTCTCCCATGACCCTAGCTGGAAATTTGCATCTTTATCTGTTTCTTTCCACCTTCGTTCATTTCCTTTCTCAGCTTCATAGAATCATAGAATCCCAACAGCGTGATAGCAGGATATTCAGACCATCATGTCCACACCAACCCTGTGAAAAGCATCCCACTCAGACCCACACCCTTCTCCTATTCCTGCAACCCTGCATCTCTTATAGGTGAGCCAACTAACCTGCGCATCTTTGGATTGTGGGAAGAAACCAGAGCACCCAGAGGAAACTCATGCAGATATGGGGTGAAAGTGCAAATTCCACACAGACAGTCACTCGAGGGTGGAATCAAAAGTGGGTCCTTGATCTATGAGGCAGCAGTGCTAACCAGTCAGTCACCCTACTAAGCCACTCTGCTGCCATTATTCTGTCTATGACACCTCCACCTCCTGTTTCCTCCACCCATCCAAATGATGTACTGACCATCTAAATTCCCTTCCAGGCTACAGACCGAGCTGATATTGCTAATGGTTGCTTCTCTCAAGATGCTGCTCCCTCCTTCTTTCCATTCTGCTATTTTTACTTCCTCACTAGAAAACTCACCCTTGACTTGTCTTTACTTGCATCCACCACCCTCCAAACATTCTGCATTGGCAAAGTTCTTTTGTGCACCATTGTCTTTCAGTTCTGTGTCTATCCCACCCACAAGTCGATGGTTAAGTCTCTCCAGTCAGACTTTTGCCATGACCATATTACTGAAATGGCCATTGACAAATTCTTATGTGGTGGTAAAAACTGGCAATATCATTCCGCTGCCATGTCACTCTTCCAATGTCCAGTTGAGTGGGACTGCCCTTTGTTCCTATTGTTGTCTGTAGCTACTCCTACCTGGAGATCTGCTGTCTTGTTATCTCACACTTGGCTGTTTCATGCTAGCCTCACACATCCACTGTAGCTCGTCCATCACAACACATACAGAAAATGCTTAGGTTGACAATTGCTATTGGCTCCCCACTTTGCCTTTTAGAAGAGATCTCTTTACTGTATTCCTTCTAACTACCCATTATTTTTGTTCATTTCTTACCCCTAATTTTGACTTTATTTGACCACTGATATTTATTAGGATTCTTTCCAATTCAACAAGTAATATTACATCATCAGTGCACCACAAGTTTGTCCGCAGTTTTTATCCCCAGAGTTATTCCACAGAATGAATAACTCTTCTGATGTTAGAACCTTGTGTTGTTCATCTCTACACTTGAAACATATCTGATTTTCCATCTTCTAGCCTGGTACACTCTACCTGGTCCCAACATAGGCTCTGAAGAAACCTCACAACTTCATTGTCAAAGTTACATTTCAGCAACATATCAGCTTTTTGATAATAATCACAATTAAATGCTAAAATAAAGTGAACAACTACAGATCCGGAAGATCTGAAATAAAAGCAGAAATTGCTGGAGCAACTCAACAGGTCAGGCAGCATCTGTGGAGAGGAAGCAGTGTTAATGCTTTGATTCCTAGTAGCTAGGAAAAGATGGTAAAAATGTTGATGGTAAGAAGTGGTGCAGGAAAGAATCAGTGAAATGTTGATGGAAAAGGTGACCAGAAAGAGAGAAAGAATGTTTGAGAAAGAGATAGTTGATAGTATACAAGCAGGATGGGGACCAAGACTGGGTGAAAATGGGTTGGGTGTGCTGAAAGCAGTCAGTGTCATGATAGGGCTTGGGATATGGCGATTGGGTAAAGGATATGAAATGTGTTCAGGATATTGAGTCCTGAAGGCTGCAGGGTTGTCAAGGGGAACATGAGTTGCTGTTCTTCCAACTTGCTTTTTCTTTGTCGACAAAGCATAAATGCATGTTCTCGCTTACTTCTAGATGTTTATGGAAGATGTTATACTATCCTTATTTCCTTCCTACTCTATGGCGATATCCTTGGTTCCATTTCATTACTTGTGGACTTGCTGCCTATTGGTTATATCATTGTAAAGACCAATATTCTTTTCAATTGTACATTGATGACATCCAGTTGTGGATTGCTGATTAAGATGTAATGGGTTGCTTACACTGGCCTTTTGAAACCCTTTACTCAACAGTTTTGTCCAATTTCTGGTTTACCTTCATGTTTCAAGGTAAACTTATATTATTTTAAACAGCAAACCAGCAGATAAAGCTCGCAATCCCACAACATCATGATCAAAAGTACTTTTAATTTTTAGAATAAAAAGACTGTTTCTTGATTCTGGATATGCAGCAGTTTAACATAATCCAACATGTCACGAGCTAAACTGAGGCCTCATTGCACTGGCTTGTTAATTCCTTGCCCATGATTTGTAACCTTGCCACTGTAGGGGCACCTTCACTATTCTGTGCACTGCCTTTGATTTGCCATACTGCCTGTAGGACATCCAATAATAATGAACAAAAATCACTTCCAATTACTTAGTGCCCAGACCAAGACCTCTTTCCTCAGTGACCTCCACAATCTCTATTCCCTATCCACCAAGTCCATCCCTCTTACTGATGGACTGGGGCTGGGGCTGAAGCAGTTTGTAAACTTACCATTTCCTTTGACTCTGTGATGGAGTTCTTACCCTCTGTCCTTCTGCTGTTAGTCAGCCTCCATTCATGAACAGGTGCTAATACAAAACCTTGCTCCTTTACAAATTAGCATGAGGTCCTCTTCATCCATTGCAAAGATGCTCTCTGCCCTGCCTGTGTTCCAATCAGACCATGGCCTTTCCCATTCCCATCTCTGTAACTCTGTCCAGCCGTACAACTGCAATTGTCCAATGTTGGCCTTTTGTGTTTTCTCAATGTACAGACCTCTATTATTGACATCCATTCCTCTAGTTCTGAGTGCCCAAGCTCTGGAATTCCCTCCCTTAACCTTTTGACCACACTGTTCTCCTAGCTTGTTTAAAACATAATTTCTTGTCCCAGTGTTTGGTAGCTTGTCCTAAAACCTTTCTTAAAAAAAAAGCTAGAAATACTCAGCTGGAGTTAAAAGGCAGCATCCATAGTGACCACAATAATATTATCTATATAACAATAAACGTCCGGTCCAAGATGATGGCAGAGTAGGGCTTCTATGCCACAGCTCATCTGCTCTGACAACTTTTCTTTTTCTTTTTTCTTCTCCTCTCTTTTTTTTAACTTAGCCACCTTGACCTGAGCTTGGATTGCATTAGCAGCAGGGAGAGCCCTTTGTGCAGATCTCCAATGGTTCCAGGGTATGGACCTTGAGCAGTCTCGAGCTGGGCCCAGGGTGTGGACCTTGGGTGGGCCTATCACGGATCTCAAGTAGGGGGCTCAGGACGCGGATCTCAAGTGGGCCCAGCACGGAGGAGAGTGAGCCCTTATTTATTTTTCTGGAGCAAGCACAGAATCGAGAATCGGTGACTGCTACATCAGCTAGGGGGACTTTGGCCAGGTGGGTCCAGCGGCAAAAGACAGTGCCTGAGAATTGGTGACTTCATTGTTGGTTGGATTCGGCACTGGCAGGGATGACGTGGTAGCAAAGGGCATCATGGCAACATTGATGAGGTAGGCCCAGTGTAACGAAGTACAACTCTGAGGTTGGTTGGTCCAACATAAATGGAGGCGAAGCAGTAGTTGAGAAGCATTGGCCCAACGGCAAAGATGGGAATCTTTGGCCTGAGGGTTGGTACTTTTGATGTTGATTGGGTCCGGTGTAGATGGCGGTGAGGCGTTGATGGTGGCGCAGGTGGTGATGAGCTGGTTCAGGACTCATGGACTCTCTTCAAGCAATAACTTTCCTTTTTTTCCCTTATTTTAAAATTATTCAGCATGGTGCCATTTCATGTTGACAAGTGAAAGCTTATCACTGTGTTTTATTGTATTCTTGCTGCAATTTACATGTGGCAATAAAATCAAAATCAATATTAAAATGTCAGCTCCGTGTGCTCTGATTATTGTAAGGTAATAATCAGTTTGTAATAATTTCATTGATCTGTAAACTCAGTTGACATGTTCCTCTCTTTGTCCTTTGTATCTCTCCCATAGTTGCCATCTGAAATGCATTTCTAGACTTTTCTATTTTATTTTTCTGTTTTTGTTTTAGATTTGCAGCATCCACCGTACTTTCTTTTCACAATATAATTGTTTCTAATATCTACTTGTTATGGTGATTGCTCAGTCAGCCATGTGAAATATTTTGATGTTTAATAATGTTAAAAGTGCTATGTACATGCAAGTTGTGGTCATAGAAGGGGTAGTCCATCTCAGCTGCTTTAACTAGGAGAGCAATTATCCTGTCCCTGTCATTGTACAGTATTCCTGAAGAGAAGTGTTCATGGCTGGCTGTGGGATGAGAACAGGTTTAGGCACAGCAGTGCTCCTTCTTTCCACAATTCTGCCCTCAAGTTCAAAAGCTGGCAATATTGAATCTTTTTTAAAAAAAATCAGTTTTGTAAACTCATATCATTGTCACTCCCTCAGCCTCTGATGTTCAAATTTCTCCAATCTGTCCTTATAGCCAATATCCTCCTTACTGTGGTAAGTGGGGAGTATTCCAATAGATCCTGACATGTGTCACGTAGTTGGTGAACTTGAGAAGTCAGAAAGTGAATTATTTGTTGCAAAATTTCCAGTTTCCGATCAACTTTTGTAGACCTCATATTTATATAGCTGGTCCAGTTCAGTTTCTTGTTAATGGTAACCTACGTTGTGAGGGGAACTCAGCCATGGTAATGCCTTGGGTGACTGACTGTGTGGAGTTTGCCTGTTTTCCCCTTGTCTGTGTGGGTTTCCTCCGGGTACTCCAGTTTCCTCCCACAGTCTAAGGATGTGCAGGTTAGGTAGATTGGCCATGGGAATGCAGGGTTACAAGGATGGGGTGGATGTGGATGGGAGGGTCAATGTGGACTTGATTAGATTAGATTCCCTACAATGTGGAAGCAGGTCTTTCAGACCAACTAGTCCACACTGGCCCTCCAAAGAGTAACCCACCCAGACCCATTTCTCTCTGATTAACACACTTAACACTATGGGCAATTTAGCATTACCAATTCACCTGACCTGCACATCTTTGGAGGAAACCCATGCAGACACGGGGAGAATGTGCAAACTCCACACAACAGTTACCCAAGGCTGGAATCTAACCCGGGTCTCTGGCTCTGTGAGACAGCAGTGCTAACCACTGAGCCACCATGCTGCCAACTGGACGGGCTAAATGGTCTGCTTCCACACTGTAAGGATCCTATGATTCTAGTTACTATGGGTTACTATCAGGTTTCTTGTATAGCATGTGGACAGTGAGGCCTGACAATGGAAAGTAACTGGAGCTTAAAATCATCTTCCAATAGAAGAGAACATCTTCAGTGAAAATTGAAAAGGAAAAAAGAAAGCAATGTGATTAAAGAAGGTAAATTAATACCTAATCACATAAACCTCCCTTTTTTTTAATACAGCCTGGATATTGCTTTAGTACCAAATATTAAATGGCATATTGGTGGATTTTCTTTTCATCTTGAGTGAGGATGGATTGGCAACAGAAAAATATTTGTTGAGACAAGCAAGGTTTCCTCCATGTTGTCTCTGCGGCAAAATGTATTACATTCCTTAAAAGAGCTTGGCACAATAACAGGCTTTATTTTGGTGGAATTTCAATATGCGGATCATTAAGTCAACTATAATTACCTTTGCTAATAATTTACAGGTCAGAAGCAGGTAATTCAGCTTAATTGGTTTATTCTCTGAATGACCATCCTCGCATCTTTGTCCACCTCACCCTCTCTGCATATCCTTCAAATCTTTTCTCCCATACTTATTTTTGTCTGGTGTCAAGTTAGGTACATCTCAGCAGTTCACCTCAACCACTTCAAGTATTAGCAACAAAAACAGAAATTGCTGGAAAAACTCAGTAGGTCTGGCAACATCTGTGCAGATAAACTGAAAATCTGAACCGAAGAAGGTCACAGGACCTGAAATGTCAACCCTCCATGAATGCTGCCAGACCTGTTGAGTTTTTCCAGCAATTTCTGTTTCAGGGTCTGAGATACAGCATCCACAGTTTTTTTTTGACAGGTAGCAGTAAGTTCAATATTCGAGGGGAGGTCTCCTTTGAATTCCATATTGAATAGTGACAATCTGATATTTATGACTCTGTGCACATTCTCCCCGTATCTGCGTGGGTTTCCTCCAGGTGCTCTGGTTTCCTCCCACAATCAAAAAATGTGCAGGTTAGGTGAGGGGTAAATGTAGGGGAATGGGTCTGGGTGGGTTGCGCTTCAGCGGGTCGGTGTGGGCTTGTTGGGCCAAAGAGCCTGTTTCCACACTGTAAGTAATCTAATCTAATCTAATCTAATCTAATCTAAATATTGCATTTGCCTCCAAGTGGAAATATTTCCCTTACATTTACCCTGCCAAACCTCTTTATACTTCCAGAAGCATCTATCAAATCACTCAATGTTCAATACAAAGTTGACCACTAGGGCTGAAACCAATTCTCTTGCGATAGAAGGTTGCCAACAAACTTAAGTCATCCCTCAGACTATACTTCAAAGAAAAAGTCCCAGCTTTTTCTCACTTTTCAGCTCTGGTAGCTTCCTATAATTTGTTTTTTATGCCTTTTTTTAAACACTGGATCTGTTTCGTAACATGAGGCATAATATTTGCCAAAATTCTGGCTGCTGTGTCTGCAGATTGGTTTTCAAGGGATGAACAAATTCAGGTTGGACTTTTGATTTCATTCACAATATTCCCAAGGACCGCCAAGCAGGGGGGAGGACTGGAAATCCTCCATGGTAGTGTTGGTAAAGGCAATAGAAGGCTGTGTTTTTGTGCCAGCAGCGTCCTTTCTGTGCCATGGGGTGTGCAGTTCCGATAACACTCTCATCAGGAACTTGCTGCTGGTACTGTCTCCTTGTGACTTTTCTCTAGCAAGAGTCAAATGCTATCCCTCATTTTAGCTGCTAGTCACCCAGGAAAATCAACTAAAAACAAAAAGATATGCATAGAAATTGTGCTTTAGCAGCGCTCAGAGCATTTCAGACTTCTTCACAACGGCAGCTTACAGGAGACCAAATAAACGAGACAAGCTGTTTACAACAACTGAAATTGCTGGAAAAGCTCAGAAGGTCTGTGGAGGGAAATCTGTGTTAATGTTTCAGGTCCAGTGACCCTTTATTCTGAAGAAAGGTCAATGGCCCTGAAACGTTAACTCTGACTTTTCTCCCACAGATGCTGCCAGACCTGCTAAGATTTTTTTTTGGCAATTTCTGCTTTTGTTCCTGATTTACAGCATCCCCAGTTCTTTTGAGTTTTTTTTGTTACTCAAGCCATTTATATTGAAGATAAAACATTGGACATAGAACAATACATCTCAGAACAGGTCCTTCGGCCCTCGATGTTGCGCTGACCTGTGAACTGTTCTAAGCTCATCCCCCTAAACTATCCTATCATCATCCATGAGCTTATCCAAGGATTGTTTAAATCTTCCTAATGTGGCTGAGTTACCAACATTGGCAGGCAGGGCACTCCACACCCTTACCACTCTCTGAGTAAAGAACCTGCCTCTGACATCTGTCTTAAATCTATCACCCCTCAATTTGTAGTTATGCCTCCTTGTAAACAAGCTGACACCATCATTCTAGGAAAAAGACTTTCACTGTCTACCCTATCGAATCCTCTGGTCATCTTGTATGTCTCCATCAAATCCCCTCTTTGCCTTCTTCTCTCCAATGAGAACAGACCCAAGTCTCTCAGCTTTTCCTCATAAGAGCTTCCCTCCAGACAAAGCAACATCCTGGTAAATCTCCTCTGCGCCTTTTCCAATGCTTCCACATCCTTCTTGTAATGGGGCGACCAGAGCTGTACACAATATTCCAAGTGCAGCCTGTATAGTTTTGTATAGTTGCAGCATGATGTTACAGCTCCGGAACTCAATCCCTCTACGAATGAAACCTAACACACCTTATGCCTACTTAACAGCACTATCCACCTGGCAACTTTCAGGGATCTATGTACATGGACTCCAAGATCCCTCTGCACATCCACACTACCAAAAATCTTTCCATTGACCCCATACTCTGCCTTCCTGTTATTCTTCCCAAAGTGAATCACCTCACGTTTAGTTGCACTGAACTCCATTTGCCACGTCTCAGCCCAATTCTGCAGTTTATCCAAGTCCCTCTGCAACCTGCAACATTCTTCCACACTGTCCACTACTCCACCATCTTTAGTGTCATCTGAAAACTTACTAACCCATCCACCTACACCTGTATCTAAGTCATTTATAAAAGTGACAAATAGCAGTGGTCCCAAAACAGACCCTTGTGACACACCACTAGTAACCGGACACCAGGCTGAATATTTTCCATAAAGATCCATCTGAAAAAGTCTTCAGTTCAAGCTCAGTTCATGAAAAGAGTAATAAATACTCTAAAAAGCTGCAATGTGCCCAGATTTAAAATGCATAGTCCAGTATTGTTTTAATCAATAATTAAAACAACTTTAATAAATAAAATCAATTATATTCTGGTACTACTCAGCATGTAACAATTCCATAAATCTGTAAATGCGGAACTTTAACATTAAAATGGGCAGACTGTCTCTGGTCGGCATTGCCTTTCTCTCCCCCACTTCCTCCACAGGGAAACTTTCATACTCATTCGTTACCTGAAGAGTTAGCAATGGTTAACACGGTGGCTCAGTGGTTATAACTGCTGCCTCACAGCACCAGAGACCTGGGTTTTGATTCCAGCCTTAGGCAACTGTCTGTGTGGAGTTGGCACATTCTCCCCGTGTCTGCCTGGGTTTCCTTCGGGTGTTCCAGTTTCCGCCCACATTCCAAAGATGTGCAGGTCAGGTGAATTGGCAATGCTAAATTGCTGATAGTGTTAGGTGCATTAGTCAAGAGTAAATGTAGGGGAATGGGTCTGGGTGGATTACTCTTTGGAAGATTGGTGTGGACTTGCTGGGCCGAAGGGCCTGCTTCCACACTGTAGGGAGTCTAACTGAAATATTCCATCTATAGTGGTCAATCTGATTATTGCAGGATGTGAGGAATCAAATGCAAACACACCATCACGAATGCCTTTAAAGTCGCTGTAGGCAATTGTATTAAAGCATTAAAGGCAAGAAAATAAGTGACAGAAAGGCATTAGGTGAGTATATAAACTAAGGTAAAAACAAGGACTGCAGATGCTGGAAACCAGATTTTAGATTAAAGTGGTGCTGGAAAAGCACAGCAGTTCAGGCAGCATCTGAGGAGCAGGAAAATCGATGTTTCGGGCAAAAGCCCTTCATCAGGAATAGAGGGTGCTCTATTCCTGATGAAGGGCTTTTGCCCGCAACATCGATTTTCCTGCTCCTCGGATGCTGCCTGAACTGCTGTGCTTTTCCAGCACCACTCTAATCTAGAGTATACAAACTAAGTCTCTTTATTATAACATGGCAATACAACTGCATAGATTGATTGTAATAATAAACAAATATTGAGTGTTTATGATAAAGCATTGTCATTGCAGTGCAACATTGAGATACAGGGACTGTATCTAGAAAATTGTTATTCATTTTTGATGATGTTTACCCTGTTTAGGATAAGAATCTTATTCTGATGGAGCTCAGCATCAAAAGATGAGCCTTACATTGATAGATTCAAATGTTATAACAACAGATGTTTGAATATTTCATGACCAATATTTATTACAAATTAATAATGCATGTTTCAGGGTGCTATGAAACATGAATGAAGCTGTTAAGTTCTGTATTTACAGATTTATGGAATTATTACACACTGATTATTACCAGGCTATAATAGTTTTTTTATTAAAGATATTTTAATTATTGATTGCCATAGTGTTATACTATATATTTTAAATCAAGGAACATTTCAACTTGTTAGAATATTTATTTCTCTTTTCACTGGCTGAGCCTAAACTGAAGACATTTTCAGATGGATTTTAAAATAAATGGCTTGTGTGTTGTCATGTTGATTTGCTTACTATGAACTGTCATTGTGAAGAAACCTGAGAGGCTTCTAAGCTCTGTCAAGGCACAACTTCAGTACATGTCTTATTTCCCCCCTAAAGGTTGGAAAAAAGTGCACCATTCATTAGACTAACTGACTGGGTGAAACAGCTTTCAGAAAGGTTGACATATACTTCAGTAATGAGATGACTTATTTACTGTGGGAGCTGCTTTTCATTTTAGTGACATCAAGAGGACTCATCCCCTGGAAATGTATTATCATTGTGCCCTTCGTTTGGAGAAATGCATTTGTGCCCAAATATGAGCTAGCTTCCTGTTGTCATGTGACCTCTACCTCTGCTGTAAGTACTATTAGTCTTCTTTGTGATGGTCATTACAGGCATTACTTGAACCATGACAACAGGAATCTGAGACTGAAATTAAGTGAATTTACAGAGTTAGAAGAGAACCAATTAATGAATAGAACACAATCTACCACTTTAAAATGCTGGGTCAGTCAAAATGGCTGTAAATGTGCCACACCATGCTGCAGTGAAAATGAAAGGAGATATGAGACAAATCAAACCATTTTCCACTCTGAATCGTAAAACTATGAAATGGCTTCAGAATTGAATTAAATGATAGAGCAATTCAGAGAAGCAACTTTTTTGTTAGTGCTGGAAAAAGAGTGATCCAAGCTGTACTGTATGCTAAAGTTCAGAGAGGAGGCAGAAAACCCAGACAGGATAGATTTTGAAAGCTTTGGAAACATACTTTGAATGCTATATTGATGTTATTTATGAATGCCACGTATTCAACATCAGATCTCAGGTCGAAAAGGAGATTATTGATCAGTCTGTGATAGCAATGACATATTTGGTTGCATCTTATTAGTTTGGACAACTGAACGGTGATCTCATCAAGCAGAGGATTGTCTTAAGCATAAGAGATCCTGCTGTGTGAGCATGTCTGCTGACACAGGAGAAGGTTCATGGTCACAAATCAGGGAGCAGAGTTTTGAGTACTGCTAGGACCATTATCGGTTTGCAGTGCACCCTCAGTCAAATTCTTTTCACCACTGTTGAGTCTAAATTACCATAACCTACATTTAATTGAGTTACTGGTTATAAAACCTCACAGTCAATAAAATGCTTAAACGATTACTTTATTGAATGGAGCAACCAAAATAAGATCCTTCAAGTAAGCATGTTGAACCTCAAAACTCAACTCAACTATTACCTGATTAATTGTGGGATTTAGTTATGATTCCAATCAGCATCTGTCCTTGGCTGTCCAGAATTTGATCTTTGTGCAGTGTTGTTTTCTGGGGTTCTCCTACTGAAGAATCTTAACGTGAATTCTTCTAGGATTTTCTGCCTTTCTGGTGTGACATTATTGATAATCCTTTAGATCCATTCATTCACAATATTGATTACATTTCCGCAGCCATCGAGTCTGTCGATTCCAATCTTATCAGAACTAGCTTCCCTGTTGCTTGCTACACCCAATATTAGCTGTCTTATGCATCACAATTTTCTTGCAATTAACCCCTTCACCTTAGGACAGTCCTTCTGCAGGCAGTCTTTTAATTACCCATTTGTCAATAAGCCACAGGTTATCAAGCAGTGTTATCTCCTCTCTCCCAGGAAGCAGTTTGTTTGTGCTGCTTCGACTCCTTTTTCCCAGGTATGGTTATTTGGTATATGTTGCTTTTAATTCCTTCAGAAAGACTTATTTGCTGATTCTTTCAATCCCCAAACAGTTATTACAGTTTTGAAGTTTATAGTATCACAAAACTTAACAGTGCTCAACATTGAGTGTCTACAGTTCTGCATACACTGCTAAATCAGTATATGATTCTTCAGTGTGTTTTGCTCCAACATTTTCTAAAGACCATACTTTTTTTGTATGTTTTGATTGAGGACTAAAATGGGAAAAGAACAGTTTTAAAAATCGAGGATAGTAGAATAAAGACCACACCTTATAAACACAGATAAATTGACACTCGTTGTAAGTACTGTTACTGCAGGTGTTTGTTAAGCAATAGCAGAAATCTAGTTTGCAGATGAGCTGGTGGCAAGAAGTATGTATAAATGGATTGTTGGCTGGCAAAAGGTAGCTGATTGGTCTGTGGATGAGCGATCAGTCATCAGTGACAGAGGCTCTCTGCCTGATGACTACTATATGATTGGCTCCTTGGTAGCTGAGTAGCTTTGGGGTGAGAGCAGTGTGACAGGAACCATTGAACCTCTGGTTGAGAAGGAGTGGGTTTTCATCTGCAGTAAAAAAAAAGGCAAAAGTGAGGATTGCAGATGCTGGAAACCAGAGTTTAGATCAGAGTAGTGCTGGAAAAGCACAGCAGGTCAGGCAGCATCCGAGGAGCAGGAAAATCGACGTTTCGGGCAAAAGCCCTTCATCAGAAATGAACATGTTGAGTCTGAAGGTAGCCAGTTTAATTTGCCAATCTAGAGCCTGTGAGCTGTGATTTTAGTTAAGTATACTTTTTGTATGTAACCAATCACTTGTGCTTCCTGCAAATATGTGAAGGTATCTGCAGAAGGAAAAGCAAAAGCAGTGTTCTGATCAGCACAGGAATCATCTAAGCATCCTTGTGGAAAAGGATCACGAAAACCTCCTTCCAAGTCTTTCACTCCACCCCTAACACCCTTAGTGTTTTATTTTCCTATCCAGGTCTGTCTATATGTGTATGATGAAGGGGACAGTCTAAGAGAATTACAATTTTAACTAACAGCGTTATATGTTGATAGTTCAGAATTATTTTACCTGTAGTCAGAATCTACATATTTGTTATAATTAGTCATTTTTTGCTAACTAGAGAAACCTGGTTCACACTTTCTGTCAACTCAGGTCTAAACGGTAAACTGGGAGATGTTTTCTCATTTAATAAAATCTTTAACTTTTTTGATAACCCAAGGACGAACAGGGTTTCATTTCCAGCATGCTAACCCGTAACACTCTAAAGTTAATGAGTCTTCAGTTAAAACATCTTCTACCCCCAGTACAATGCATGATGGTGCAAAGTTAAACATCACCAATTCTTAAATAAGTACACACTCCTCTATGATACACAACTGGAAGGAATCTCTGTCCTCAGAGAAGTGTGCAGTTGTGAAGAAACACATAGTCATGTATACAAAGTGTAGAAGCTAAGTGGAGGCTTCTTTGACCAGTTATGGAGACAAGGCCGTGATATGGTCATCAAATTGTGCTCCCAAGTCTAATCTAGACAAAGGACCCACTGAGGTGAAAGTCTCTGAGCTGTGAGAGAGTGCAGAACAAAACTTTGCTGATGCTTTCTCTGAGGGACCTGTCACTTCTTCCTCAGATGTCGAGGAGCAGATTTGGGCCAGAGGAGGTAGCCCCTTAGTGATGAAGAGTGTCCATGTCCTTAGGCCATAAAACCATAAGATTATAGGAACAGAATTAGGCTATTCAGCCCATTGACACTGCTCCATCATGGCTAACATGTTTTTGAACCCCATTCCCTTGCCTTCTCCACATAACCCTTGATCCCCTTACCAAACAAGAAATTGGCCCTTACTGTCCTCTGCATCAATGAGTTCCACAGCTTAACTCCTCTCTGCTGAAGAAACTCCTCATCTTATTTCGAAGGTGTTGTCTCTTCACTCTGAAGCTCTGTCCTAGGATGTGGAAATATCTTCTCCACATCCAATCTATTCATGCCTCTCGGTATTCCGTAAGGTTCAATCAGACTCCCCCCTCATTCTTCTAAACTCCAACAAGTACATATCCAGAGCCCTCAACGGCTCCTCATACCTCAAACACTTCATCCCCGGGA
Organism: Chiloscyllium plagiosum; assembly: GCF_037043375.1. Classification (NCBI taxonomy): domain Eukaryota; kingdom Metazoa; phylum Chordata; class Chondrichthyes; order Orectolobiformes; family Hemiscylliidae; genus Chiloscyllium; species Chiloscyllium plagiosum. Next base: position 22,728,526 of record NW_028270172.1, read on the forward strand.
TCATTCTTGTAAACCCCCTTGGACTCCTGCCAACACTAGCATATTCTTTCTTAGATGCGGGATCCAAAACTATTCACAATATTCCAAATACAATCTGACCAGAGTCTTATGCACCCTCAGCATTACATCTCAGGTTTTGTATTCTAGCCTTCTTGGAATGAATACTAACATTGCATTTGCCTTCCAAACTGTCGACTGAACCTACATGTTAACCTTAGGAGAATCCTGAACTAGGACTCCCAAGCCCCTTTTTGCTTCAAATTTCCAAAGCCTTTCTTTGAATTCTGAGGGAATGAATTGTGGAATGGGGGAGAACCTTGATCAGGGAATACTGAGGGACAGGATGTACATGTATTTGGAAAGGCAATGACTGATTAGGGATAGTTAACTTGGCTTTGTGCCTGGGAAATCATGTCTCTCAAATTTGATTGAGTGCTTTGAGGAAGTAACAAAGAGGATTGATGAGGGCAGAGCAGTAGATGTGATCTATATGGATTTCAGCAAAGTGTTTGACAAGGTTCCCCATGGGAGATTGATTAGCAAGATTAGATCTCATGGAATACAGGGAGAAGTAGCCATTTGGATACAGAATTAGCTCAAAGGTAGAAGACAGACGGTGATGGTGGAGGGTAGTTTTTCAGACTGGAGGCCTGTGACAGTGGAGTGCCACAAGGATCAGTGCTGGGTCCTCTATTTTTTGTCATTTACATAAATGATTTGGATGCCAGCATAAGAGGTACAGTTAGTAAGTTTGCAGATGATACCAAAATTGGAGGTGTAGTGGACAGCGAAGAGGGCTACCTCAGATTACAACAGAATCTTGACCAGATGGGTCAATGGGCAGAGAAGTGGCAGATGGAGTTTAATTCAGATAAATGCAAGGTGCTGCATTTTGGGAAAGCAAATCTTAGCAGGACTTATACACTTAATGGTAAGCTCCTAGGGAGTATTGCTGAACAAAGAGACCTTGGAGTGCAGGTTCATAGCTCCTTGAAAGTGGAGTCGCAGATAGATAGGATAGTGAAGAAGGCATTTGGTATGCTTTCCTTTATTGGTCAGAGAATTGAGTACAGGAGTTGGAAGGTCATGTTGCGGCTGTACAGGACATTGGTTAGTCCACTGTTGGAATATTGTGTGCAATTCTGGTCTACTTCCTATCGGAAAGATGTTGTGAAACTTGAAAGGGTTCAGAAAAGATGTACAAGGATGTTTCCAGGGTTGGAGGATTTGAGCTATAGGGAGAGGCTGAACAGGCAGGGGCTGTTTTCCCTGGAGTGTCAGAGGCTGAGAAGTGACCTTATAGAGGTTTACAAAATCATGCGGGGCATGGATAAGGTAAATAGATAAAGTCTTTTCCCTGGGGTCAGGGAGTCCAGAACTAGAGGGCATAGGTTTAGGGTGAGAGGGGAAAGATATAAAAAAGACCTAAAGGGCAATGTTTCAGACAGAGAGTGGTACGTGTATGGAACAATTGCAACATTTAAAAGGCATTTGGATGGGTATATGAATATGAGAGTTGGAGGGATATGGGCTGGGCTAGCAGGTGGGACTAGATTGGGTTGGGATATCTAGTCGGCATCGACGGGTTGGACCAAAGGGTCTGTTTTGATGCTGTACATCTCTATGACTTTATGACTCTACGTTGACAATATGTTCACAGTCATGCTAATAGAAGGGCAGCCTAATGAAGGCCTGCTAATGTACGATTCAACACAAAGGATGCTATGGGGCCAGCTTCACATTTAATGAGGTGAACAGCAGAAGATTGTTTGAGAAATGTGAGAAGTGTCACAATGGCTCATGGAAAGAAATTTCCAAGAAGCTTCTTGAAATTGACATTGCCAAAATATGGGAAAACTCAGTTCCATACTGTTGTGAAGATGTGGGTGTACTGTACCTTTAAGAAAATTAAATGCTGGCAGAACTACCTGACAGCACCAAGTGTTTTGAAACGACACAGTGTAACATGTGATCCAGCAGTTAGTGTAGCTGTTTGCTTGCAGACATTAGCACATTTTAATGAGGCCAATCAGTGTAAATAATACCCAAAAAAAAACTCCAATCCAGTTTGAATTTAGTATATTGACAATAATAACAGCCAATGACACAATCCGATGCTTTGGGGGTATAAGACCAGGAAAAATTGAACAGTTGAGGGAGAACTGCCAAAAGACCAACAGATGTAGACTGCTAGTCAGAACTCTCTGAGAGGTACCTGCTACAGGACTTTGCACAGAGAAAAACATCAACTCCGACCTGGAGAGCAAATTTACAGAGGAAGAGTTTACAGCTGGCTGGTTTTGAAATTTGAATTTTTCATAAATCTTAATTGGAAAGTTTTATGGAACTAGTATTATAGAAGGGAAAGTAAAAGATAGGTTAGAGGAAGGAGTTGTAAATAGTTGTTAGTTAATTATTCTCTCTTATACTTTAAGAGATAAAGTTGTTAATTTTGACCTCAAAGAGTTCTTGGCCTCTCAAATTTTCACCGATTACTGCATGAGATAAGTCTTTTCTGTGTTGTTGGTTTTAATTAAGCTGGAGGGTTTACCCCGTGACACAATCATATCAATATAGGCACCATCGTAGGGAGACTTATTACACTTTTCATTGTATTTTCCTTGTAAAAATGCGACAATAAATTCTAAATTAATTGAAAATAAAATAACTTTTTGTTATTTGATCAAGCATTCACTATGGGAACAAATCTCCCCAGGGAAAGAACATTACTACAAGGAGAAGCAGGTACCAGATGAACTGGTAGCAATAACTAATGTGCATGCCATTCAAAGTCTTGCTTGCTTTTGAGTGAATGGAAGAAATGCATTAGCAGAGGGTGTTCATAGTGGAACAGACAAGAATGATCATTATTTACTTTTATTTACTTTTTCTTTGTTGATTATGTATATTGGTTAATTTGGGTAATGTTGCAACTGCAAATAATACTACATGCTTCTTTTTATTTTCGTTATAAAATAAAGAAGTTTTTAAAAATGTTGTGAAACTTGAAAAGGTTCAGAAAAGACTTACAATTATGTTACCAGGGTTGGAGGATTTGAGCTATAGGGAGAGATTCAGTAGCCTAGGACTATTTTCCCTTGAGTGTCGAAGGCTGAGGGGCGACCTTATAGATGTTTATAAAATCATGAGGGGCATGGATAGGATAAATAGACAAAGTATTTTCCCTGGAGTGGGTCAGTCCAGAACTAAAGGGTATAGGTTTAGGGTGAGAGGAGGAAAATATAAAAAAGATCGAACGGGCAACTTTTTAACTCAGAGGGTGGTACGTGTATGGAATGAGCTGCCAGAGGAAGTGGCGGAGGTTAGTCCAATTGCAATATTTAAAAGGCATCTGGATGGGTATATGAATAGGAAGGGTTTAGAGGTGCTGGCAGGTGGGACTAGATTGGATTGGGATATCTGGTCAGCATGGACAAGTTGGACTGTAGGGTCTGTTTCCATGCTGTACATCTCTATGGCTCTATGACTCTAAACATAGTCATGCATTGTATAGTGGCTACTTGCTGAAGTCAAGTGACTTACACCCTCTGCTGTGAATGCCTTCAGTTTAACTTTGAGCACCTATAAAAACAATACTTGACTCACTGTTTTGCAGAGAAGACAGGAGTGTCTAAGCTTCTGATTTGGTGAATGGAGAAATCAGTGTTAATGTTTCAGGTCCAGTGATCCTTCTTTAGAATGGTTCTTGATTTGTAAGTGGGTCAAGAGTCATGGGGAGAAGGGTGGAGAATGTAGTTGAGAAACTTCTCAGCCATGATAAAATGGTGGAGGAGAACTGATGGACCAAATGGACCAAATGGCATCATTCTGTTCCTATATCTGACGGCCTTATCATATGGTTCTGAAGAAGGGTCAGAGGACCTGAAACTTTAAATCTGTTTTCTCCCCACAGATGCTGCCAGGCTTGCAGAGCTTCTCCAGCAATTTCTGAATTTTTTTCAGACTTCTAGCATCCACTGATCTTTGTTTTACCATTACATTACATAGAATCATGGAATCCATACAGTGTAGAAACAGGCCATTTGGCCCAACAGCTTCACACTGGCCTCCAAAGAGTAACCCACCCAGACCCATTCCCCTACCCTATTACTCTACATTTACTCCTGACTAATGCACCTAGCCTACACATCCCTGAATACTAGGGCGATTGTGGGAGGAAACTGGAGCAGTCAAAGGAAATCCATGCAGTCAGGAGGAGAATTTGCAAACTCCTCACAGTCAGTGGACCAAGGCTGGAATTGAACCTGGGGCCATGAAGCAGTAGTGCTAACCACTGAGCCACCATGCCGCCCTCAAATAGTGGTGTTGCCTTCTTCAAACAGCAAAAAATATAGACAGCAAAGCACAAAGGCAAGCCAGAAAGACTGAGCAGTTGCACCAATATCAGACAATTCATCCCTAATCACAGTGCAGAGAGATATGCATGTCAACACTTGGTTCCACATTTAGCCTAGAATACACAACAAATTACAGTACAGACACAAGAAACAACCAGAGACATAACGTTTAAGGTAAGGAGTAAGTGTTATAGATGAGATCTGAGAAATAAAAAAATTCATCCAGAGGGTGATAGACCTATGGAATGTGCTGCCTGAGAGGTGATTGAGGATGGAGGTCTTACAATTTGGGCGGCATGGTGGCTCAGTGGTTAGCATTGTTGCCTCACAGCACCAGGGTCCCAGTTCAATTCCAGCCTGTGTAGAGTTTGCACATTCTCCTCATGTCTGTGTGGGATTTCCTCCAGGTGCTCCGGTTTCCTCCCACAGTCCAAAGATGTGCAGGTCAGGTGAATTGGCCATGCTAAATTGCCCATAGTTTTAGGTGCATTAGTCAGAGGGAAATGGGTCTGGGTGGGTTACTCTTCAAAACGTCGGTGTAGACATGTTGGGCTGAAGGGCATGTTTCCACACTGTAGGGAATCTAATCAATGTTCGAGATGTATCTGGATGAGCACTTAAAATGCCAAGGCTATGGGCTCAGTGGAGGTAAATGGGATTAGTGTAGTTTGGTGCTTGGTGGTTGGCATGGACATGGTGGACTGAAGAGCCTGTTTTTATGCTTTGTGTCTCTATGACTTGAATCATTTTTGATAACAAAGGAAATCTGATGATGAATCATACAATGAGCAGAGATTGAACATGTTGCCTACTGTATTACTTCATTGGGCCTGACGAAGAGAGGGCTTAATGATGTTGCCTCGGTGAAACTGTCAGCTTTCCAAGTCCACATCAAAATTAGAAGAGGGATTTTCGCAGTTGTATAACTCAGTTATATATGATTGCATGCACGTATGGGCACATGCATTTCATAGATATGTTCACACAACCATATATATTCCCTATATACATCCTGGCATGCACAAATATACAAATAAATACACCCCATCATGCATTGACATATTTTTATGAACATAATCTGTTTTGTATGCATTCACAAATACATATGTGGACATACTTACAAATAAATCACCTAAACACTCAATATGTCAATAATTAATATGTTATTCTCAGTAAATTTAAAAATACGTAGAGATATTTATGTCTGCAGCATTTTTTTCTACTTGCATATTGCATGAAAGATATGCAAGTATTCATGGCTGAGGGGTTAAGGTGATGGACTAGAAATTCATTGGGGTCTCCCCGCGCAGGTTCAGATCCTACTGACTACATGTTGGCAATATATATGTGGCGGCACGGTGGCTCAGTGGTTAGCACTGCTGCCTCACAGCACCAGTGAGCTGTGTTCAATTCCCGCCTCGGGCAACTGTCTGTGTGGAGTTTGCACATTCTCCCTTTGTCTGTGTGGGTTTCCTCGGGGCGCTCCAGTTTCCTCCCACACTCCAAAGATGTGCAGGTTAGGTGAACTGGCCATGCTAAATTGCCCATAGTGTTAGGTGCATTAGTCAGGGGTGAATGTAGCGGGGTGGGTTGCTCTTCGGAGGGTCGGTGTGGACTTGTTGGGCCGAATGGTCTGTTTCCACGCTGTAGGTAATCTAAAAAATCTAATCTAATAAACAGGGATATTAAAGCTATGAATTACTGTTCCATATTATTCAAGGTGTCAGATATTGTTTTGAGAGGAATGATTCTGCTTGTATTTATATGTTAATAACAATAATAAATATAGTGGAAATGCTTCCCATCTCAGAAAAAAGGAGGCTCTAAAATTCAATGGGGCTGACTAGAATGTACTCTGGTCAGGGATTGTTGTGATCCTATCCCAAATTTATTAATTGCTGAGAGGTTAAAACACTCAGGGGAGATGGTGGTACTGTGATAATGTCATGGGGCGAGTAATCCAGTGATCCTGATTAATATGCTCTTGGGACATGAATTTTCAATTTCACTGTCGCAGCTGCTGAAATGTAAATACAATTAATTAAACTTGTTTTAATAATGGTGCTGATGACAACTATCACCAATTGATGCAAAACCCCATCTCGTTCACTAATGTCTCATCCCATAGGGAAGGAATTCTGCCCTCACTGTCTTGACACATTTAACACTAGACTCCACATCAATGTAGTTGACTCATAGTGGTCCTTTTAAAAGACCAGGAAAGCCACTCATCTCAAGCAAAATTATGGAAGGGCAAAAAATGCATCATGCCAGCAATGTCTCATGCAATAATAAAGAAGTATGGCATAGTAGCAATATTACGAGAGTGCTTACCACTGAATTCCGATAGGATTATGGAGCACACATACATCTGGAACAGGGATGTTCCATCTGTAAGCCAATATTTCTACCTTGCTAACATGCATAAAACCTGTGTCAACATGCTGGTTTTCCATAATACAACAGGCAGGTTTTGAAATTGGCAGCAGACTTTCCATTTATAAATAAAATCATTGGTGAGCAACTGAGCTCGTTTACCAGCTAAAATTGTTGCCTGTAGCTGGAGTTGGCATGCAGGCAGATTTCAGGGGAAAAGGCACCTTTTTATCATCAAGTCAAAAATGGAGAAGCAAATCTTTGGGGGATGCCATTTGCACGTTGAAGGACTGCTCCTCCCCACCCCTCAACATGACCCTACCCCACTCCTTTTCTGCCTCCTTGCCCGACTCCCAAATCACACCTTCCCTTCCTTGTCCAACAAGACCTGATAAGGTGTACCATAGGTCTCTGTGGGAAGCTGAGGAAGTGATTGCTGAGATATTTGGATTATCAATAATCACAGATGAAGTGCTGGAAGGCTGGAGGTTGGCTAACATGGTGCCACTATTTAAGAAGGGTGGTAAGGACAAGCCAGGGAACTACAGACCAGAAAGCCTGATGTCTGTGGTAGGCAAGTTGTTGGAGGGAATCCTGAGGACAAGGATTTACATGTATTTGGAAAGGCAAGGACTGTTTGAGAAGAGTCAACATGGTTTTTTGCATGGGAAATCATGTCTAACTAATTTGATTGAGATTTTTGAAGAAGTAACAAAGAGGATTGATGAAGGTTGAGCAGTAGACATGATCAATATGGACTTCAGTAAGGCGTTCATCAAGGTTCCCCATGGGAGACTGGTTAGCAAGGTTAGAATGAAATGGAAGGCAGGGAGAACTGGCCATTTGGATACAAATCTGGCTTGAAGGCAGAAGACAGAAGGTGTTGGTGGAGGGTTGCTTTTTAGACTGGAGGCCTGTGGCCAGTGATGTGTCACAAGGATTTGTGCAGGGTCCACTGCTTTTTGTCATTGATGTAAATGATTTGATTGTTAACATAGGAGGCAGAGTTAGTAATTTTGCAGTTGATACCAAAATTGGAGGTGCAGTGGATAACAAAGAAGATTACCTCAGAGTACAATAGGATCGTGATCAGATGGGCCAATGGGCTGAACAGTGGCAGATGGAGTTTAATTTAGATAAATGCGAGGTGTTGCATTTTGGAATGGCAAATCAGGGTCGGGGTTATACAACAGACAATAGACAATAGACAATAGGTGCAGGAGTAGGTCATTCTGCCCTTCGAGCCTGCACCACCATTCAATATGGCTGATCATCCTTAATCAGTATCCTGTTCCTGCCTTATCTTCATAACCCTTGATTCCACAATCCTTGACAGCTCTATCCAACTCTTCCTTAAATGAATGCGGAGACTGGGCCTCCACTGCCCTCTGGGGCAGAGCATTCCACACAGCCACCACTCTCTGTGTGAAGAAGTTTCTCCTCATCTCTGTCCTAAATGGTCTACCCCGTATTTTTAAGCTGTGTCCTCTGGTTCGGCACTCACTCATCAGCGGAAACATGTTTCCTGCCTCCAGATTGTCCAATCCTTTAATAATCTTATATGTCTCAATCAGATCCCCTCTCAGTCTTCTCAACTCAAGGGTATACAAGCCCAGTCGCTCCAGTCTTTCAGCGTAAGGTAGTCCCACCATTACAGGAATTGACCTCGTGAACCTACGCTGCACTCCCTCAATAGCCAGAATGTCTTTCCTCAAATTTGGAGACCAGAACTGCACACAGTACTCGAGGTGTGGTCTCACCAGAGCCCTGCTCAGCTGCAGAAGAACCTCTTTGCTTCTATACGCAATCCCTCTTTTTATGAAGGCCAGCATGCTATTAGCCTTCTTCACTACCTGCTGTACCTGCATGCTTACCTTCATTGACTGGTGTACAAGAACACCCAGATCTCTTTGTACTGCCCCTTTACCTAAATTGATTCCATTTAGGTAGTAATCTGCCTTCCTGTTCTTGCCACCAAAGTGGATAACCATACATTTATCCACATTAAACTGCATTTGCCATGCATCTGACCACTCACCTAACCTGTCCAGGTCACCCTGTAATCTCCTAACATCCTCCTCACATTTCACCCTGCCACCCAGCTTAGTATCATCAGCAAATTTGCTAATGTTATTACTAATACCATCTTCTATATCATTAACATATATTGTAAAAAGCTGCAGTCCCAGCACTGATCCCTGCGGTACCCCACTGGTCACTGCCTGCCATTCCGAAATGGAGCCATTTATCACTCTTTGTTTCCTATCAGCCAACCAACTTTCAATCCAAGTTAGTACTTTGCCCTCAATACCACACGCCCTAATTTTGCTCATTTAATTGTAAGGTCCAGGAGAGTGTTGCTGAACAATGAGATCTTGGAGTGAAGGTTCATAGTTCCTTGAAAGCGGAGTATCAGATGGATAGTATAGTGAAAAAGGCATTTAGAATGCTTTTCTTTATTGGTCAGAGTATTGACTCTTGGAGTTGGGAGATCATGTTGCAGCTGTACAGGACATTGGTTTGGCCACTTTTGGAATATTGTGTGCAATCTTGGCCTCTCTTCGATAAGAAGGATGTTATGAAACTTGAAAGTGTTCAGAAAGGATTTGCAAGCATGTTACCAGGCTTGGAGGGTTTGAGCTATAGGGAGAGGCTGGACAGGCTGGGGCTGTTTTTCCTGGAGGGTCGGAGGCTGAGGGGTGACCTTATAGAGGTTTATAAAATCATGAGGAGCATGGACAGGGTAAATAGACAAGTTCTTTTCCCTGAGGTGGGGGACTCCAGAACTAGAGGACATAGGTTTAGGGTGAGGAGGGGAAAGATTTAAAAGAGACCTAAGGGGCAACTTTTTCACACAAAGGGTGGTACGTGTATGGAATGAGCTGCCAGAGGAAGTGGTAGAGGCTAGTACAATTACAACTATTAAAAGGCATCTGGATGGGCAAATGAATAGGAAGGGTTTAGAGAGATATGGGCCAAGTGCTGGCAAATGGGGCTAGATTAGGTTGGGATATCTGGTCAAAATGGATGAGTTGGACTGAAGGGTCTGTTTCCATGCTGTACATGACTCTAATCCAGGATTTATCTGATTTTGGATCTTGTCAGATCCATTACTGTTTTCAATAGATTGCATAAGTCCAGTCAATGGTAACAACCAACTTCTAACACTACTGAGATGACTAGTGGTACCAGCTAAACAAATTTTGCACACTGCTTTCATAGACAGAACTTCCAACTCTCAAACTGAGGGGGCACAACTATCTTTTTGTTCAGATCTAGACAATGTGTTATGACTGTGAGTTCTTTTCATAAGTTGGTTGGTTCAGGCCCAACATTTGTGAGGGGTGGGAGTCAGATGAGTAATACATCCACTGCCTTCATCCTATAAAATCTGCCCCGTGGTGCAGATGCACTTACAACTGCATATAAAGCAGTAGTAGTTTGCAAAGTCTCCAGCAAAGTCTTTGATCCCAGCAGACGTGCTGGCAAACTGCTGTCAGAGTGTGTCAGAGAATTGCTAATCTTTTGCAGAGGGAAAGAATTTGATGCTGAATGTCAGTCAAAATAGATTCTGCCCAAATTCTCTTCATCTTCGGTCCTATGATACTGGTTTTCCCTTCTATAAACGAGTCATGTTTTGGGCCTGGAGCTTCTGAGAGGTCCAAAGTTTTCAACCCTGCTGATCTCCCACATTGTTAAATTGCTAATATACAGCTTCCTCTGCTGTCTTTCAAACACTTGAAAGTTAAAATTTGCTAAGTCAGAGCCCAATGCAATATAATAACATGTTGGGAAATTGTACATTAATACATTGTATTTTATGAATTGGACATTATCACACACTGACAATACGTAGGCAGAGAACCCTGTGGAGCAGACAATTAGACAGACAATTAGGAAGCTATCTGCATGTTTGTTTTTAACAATCCTAACTTGTTCGAGCGATACTGTGAATACTGATTTTGCATCATCTAACGGTCAAGTGAATAGAGATGCGTGATTTGTTTTTTTAATTATTCATTTATTTTCAAGATATTCATGTTGCCATTCTAAACTGCCTTCAAAAAATGTGGTTCTTGAAGTCATTTTAGTGAACTATAATACAATTAAAAAGGAACACCTGGATATTGAATCAGAAATAGTGTTGCAATAGTGAAATATGTCAAAAGAAAGATAATGTTTGACCTGGAGGTGCTGGTTGTAGCATACGTTTCTGAAAGAGTTAATGTTAATGATGTATTAAGCTCCACCCCAACTGACAATATCACAGTCTTTTGGTGGAGGGGGATGGAGGGGAGGGAGTTGCAGGAAATTGAGCAGTCTTGCACAAGGTTCCAATGGGGTCAGAAATGGCTTGATATGTCCTGATAGTCTTAAGTAATTTTGCCTGCCTAGTCAATGTAACTTATACTTATTGCTATCATGGAATAATTTAGGTCCTGTTATGTAATACAAGTGCAGCTTCTTGCTAAAGCTCACTGGTGGCTTATTCCCTTCCATTGACAATTAGAATGACCCCTAGACTAAGCATGAAAAGAACAATTCCTCTGGGATAGATTGGCACCACCAGAGCTGGAATGCCTCATTCTACCCCAAAATGATATTTGAAAATGTTGTAGACTTCCTTTTTTTGTTACATAGCCCTTTACAATTCCAATTTGTTTTAATGTGGTGAACTTTATTTTTGTTTTAAAACAATAGAAAGGAAGATTCATGGTAGCACTCTATCTTGACCATCCAAAGCCTAATACAACAATAATTTTTTTGATGCTGACTTCATTTGCTGATTCTCAAGAGGGGAGAAGCCATTGAAGTCACCTCAATGAGTTCATGTAAAGCAAATTTTAGGTACACACAGCCTCAGTGATAGACTATTTTGACCCCATTTGTGTCTAAATGTTGGTTGTGTTTATAATATTAGCAAAGGACAAACAATTCGAACTGAAAAGGTGCTTAGGTTCCCTTCAACCACTTGAAACTATTTTATACATCAGCATGATTTTGTATGATTCTATAGTAAGAATGATATCAATATGTCAAAAAGCTTCAAGTGACGATACTATTACTGCAATTATATAATACATTCTATTATGGTATGGGAAGGACCTTTAAAAAGCACCTGAATCTTGTATCCTTGCTTGTTTTTAGTTTTAAACAAGCTTGGGGCAAGCTGTATTTATTGGTGCAATAAAGCAAGGAAGGAATCAAACACTTCTTCTGACTTAGATTAAATGCAAAGAAACCGAAGTGTATTTGTAGACAGCAAGCTGCTTTTTTCCACAGCTTTATGTAGGGAATGAAGAATTAAAAACATTGTCCAAAACTCCACAGTTCTAATGGCATCTCACTGAACATTGTTCAAATCAGGCAATTACCCGGCTCTGCTGTGGTATATTGACATTCATAACAGAAGCTAGCAAATGCCTGATGTGCCACTAATCTTCAAAAGCAATCCTTCAAAAGCAATCTCTAATACACAAAGATTGGAAAAAACTAACTGAATCGAATTCAGCAAAGCCCTTCGGACGCTGGATGATGAGATTTCCATACACAGTGCTAAACAAAAAAGGAACAGGCTGCTCCATATTAAACATGTTGTCTCCCTGCCTATAAGCAATACATCCATGTCTCAGATAATCAAAATCTCTGTATCCCAGATAAACTGCTCAATTTCTGAAGTGAAGGTGTGTTATCTACTCAACTGCTGATTTTTGGGCTTTGAATTTGATTGACTCACCTCCTTCGAGTTCAGTAGAGTTCAATATTTCTGATGTTAAGACTGGGTTCCAAATTCTGATTGGTAATAAGTCTGCATTCTTGAGAGCTGTCACAAAACTTAGAAGAGGCTCTTCACTTTTCAGAATTCCCAAAATTGCTCAACTTATGGCATTGGTAATTTCCAAGTGCAGAGGAAGGAATCAAAATTTGATATTGAATACATTTAAAATTACTAAGAGTCTCAAAGTAGACCGCTCTGCGAGTCCCTGATTGAAGTTATGCATCTGAATACGTCCTCAGTATACATGATTAAGTGAAATATAATAATATGCGACAAACAGACCTCTGGTTGAGGTTCTCCTAAATTTACAGCTCCAAACAGGATAGTCCAAACTGTTAAGCTCATGGTGAGGAAGAATAAATTGGTTCCCCTTCCCTATTCATCCACCCCCTTAGTTAGTTAACTACCTACCATTGGGGATTTCTTTCACACAAGGGTGGTACTGACAAGCCAGGGAACTATAGACCAGTGAGCCTGATGTTGGTGCTAGGCAAGTTGTTGGAGGGAATCCTGAGGGACAGGATGTACGTGTATTTGGAAAGGCAAGGACTAATTAGGGATAGTCAACATGGCTTTGTGCATGGGACATCATGTCTCACAAACTTGATTGAGTTTTTTGAGGAAGTAACAAAGAGGATTGATGAGGGCAGAGCAGTAGATGTGATCTATATGGACTTCAGTAAGGCGTTCGACAAGGTTCCCCATGGGAGACTGATTAGCAAGGTTAGATCTCATGGAATACAGGGAGAATTAGCCATTTGGATACAGAACTAGCTCAAAGGTAGAAGACAGAGGGTGGTGGTGGAGGGTTGTTTTTCAGACTGGAGGCCTTTGACCAGTGGGGTGCCACAGGATCGGTGCTGGGTCCTCTACTTTTTGCCGTTTACATAAATGATTTGGATGCGAGTGTAAGAGGTACAGTTAGTAAGTTTGCAGATGACACCAAAATTGGAGGTGTAGTGGACAGCCAAGAGGGTTACCTCCGACTACAACAGGATCTTGACCAGATGGGCCAATGGACTGAGAAGTGGCAGATGGAGTTTAATTCAGATAAATGCAAGGTGCTGCATTTTGGGAAAGCAAATCAGAGCAAGACTTATACACTTAATGGTAAGGTTCTAGGGAGTGTTGCTGAACAAAGAGACCTTGGAGTGCAGGTTCATAGGCTCCTTGAAAGTGGAGTCGCAGGTAGATAGGATAGTGAAGAAGGCGTTTGGTATGCTTTCCTTTATTGGTCAGAGTGTTGAGTACTGGAGTTGGGAGGTCATGTTGCGGTCGTACAGGACATTGGTTAGGCCACTGTTGGAATATTGTGTGCAGTTCTGGTCTCCTTTCTATCTGAATGATGTTGTGAAATTTGAAAGGGTTCAGAAAAGATTTACAAGGATGTTGCCAGAGTGGGAGGATTTGAGCTATAGGGAGAGGCTGAACAGGCTAGAGCAGTTTTCCCTGGAACGTCGGAGGCTGAGGGGTGACCTTATAGAGGTTTACAAAATTATGAGGGGCATGGATAGGATAAATAGACAAAGCCTTTTCCCCTGGGGTCAGGGAGTCCATAACTAGAGGGCACAGATTTAGGGTGAGAGGGGAAAGCTATAAAAGAGACCTAAGGGACAACGTGTTCACACAGAGGTGGTACGTGTATGGAATGAGCTGACAGAGGAAGTGGTGGAGGCTGGTACAATTGCAACATTTAAGAGGCATTTGGATGGGTATATGAATAGGAAGGGTTTGGAGGGATATGGGTCGGGTGCTGGCAGTTGGGACTAGATTGGGTTGGGATATCTGGTCGGCATGGACGAGTTGGACCGAAGGGTCTGTTTCCATGCTGTACATCTCTATGACTCTATGAGTCTAAATACAAATGAACTTATGAACAAAGAACAATGGAAAAAGAAAAATACAGGACAGGAACAGGCCCTTCAGCCCTCCAAGCCTGCACTGACATATTTTGCTCTTCCATACTAAAACTGTCTTTACCTATGCAATCTGTATCCCTCTATTCCCTTCCTACTCATGTCTTGGTCCAGGTGCTTCTTCAATGCTGTTATTTGTCCCCTTCCACCACCTCCTCTGGCAGTACATTCCAGGTACTCAACACCCTTTGTGCCTCACACATTTCTTTTAAAACTCCCCACTTATACCTTGAACCTGGGTTCCTTAGTAATTGACCCCTCCATCCTGGGTAAAAGCTTCATACTGCCTATTTTATCCATGCCATTCACAATCTTATCAACCTCTGTGTTCCAATGAAAACAAACCCAGTCTGTCCAACCTTTCTCCATAGCTAAAATCTCCCATAACAAGCAATGTCCTGGTAAACCTTTTCTGTACCCTCTCCAAAGCATCTGCATCCTGTTGGTAGTTTGGTGACCAGAACTGTACCCAATATTCCAAGTGTGGCCTAACTAAAGTTCTATAAAGCTGCAGATAACTTGTCTATCCTTATATGCAATGCCCCTTCTAATGAAGGCAATCATGCCATAGGCCTTTTTCCCTACCTTATCTACATGCAATGCCACCTTCAGTGATCTGTGGACCTGCACACCCAGATCCCTCTGCATATCAATACTCCGAAGGATTCTGTCATTCACTGTATAATTTCCACCTGTACTTGACCTTCCAAAATGCATGAAAAAGAAATGAATTGAAGCAACAAAGAGTGAATTTGTTAATTACAAGATCGAGGAATTAGAAATGCATCACACATTCACATAGACGAGAACTAAGTCGTGAAAGCAAAAAAAAAGTTTAAAGAAAAGACATGCAGACCAGTCTCCAAATGGTTTATTTGGACTGATTATTGAACATGGTGGCTGTTTTAGTGGAGCTGACTGGTAACATTGACATTGGTGGTTGAATAGTGGATTTTTGATTTCCTTGATTTTGTAGGTTGATTGATGTTCCTTTGTCTTCATTCCTTTCATTCAAATGTTTTACAGAACTCAGAATGGGAAACGATCTTCCTATACCTATACCAGGACATCAGATATAGTGCCACCTCATCTTCAATAAAATGCCCTGATTTTTTTTTATGAGTGGCAAAGTATCTCAGTGTCATCCAAAACACAGCACCTAGTACAGCATCTACTGGGTCAATAAGTGTATCTTTGCAATATAAAGAGAATTGACTTTATTTCAAAATAATAATGGTGCTTTTGTTCCAGGTTGTATATCTTCCACAAAGTGATGTTGTGTGTCCAAGAAAAGTAACAAAAGTACAGGGAAGAGCATGGAATGAGTCAGAACTAGAGCTGTCAAATGGCCTGGCAAGCAATGAGCAACTCGGTATTGTGTGAATCGCGACAACTGAAGAAGCAAAGGTTCAATCTTTGCTCATCTCAGAAAAGGCAATAATAGAAGTGAGAATTTTGCATTAAGAGGGGGAAGAGTAAGGTTAAATCAAGGTTGAACATTAGCAGGTGACACATATGGAAGATATATGTCCAAACACAAGCTGGACACAGAGGCAAAGACCTTCCTGATCAAATGATTCACTGTCAACACTCATACCAAAACTGCCTACTTGGATGATCCCATATATCATCTACTTTGTCTCTAATAGTCTAATTGGAAACTGTAGGTTTAAATTTTGAGTGTAGAAATTTTGAGTCAGAAACTCACTTTAAATCCTTTCCGGTTTTTTTTGATTTTGAATAAAATTGACTGCATCATCACATAAGGTCAAGAAGCACTGCAGGGCAAAAAGAAAGACAAAGTGTGGATGCTCCAAACATGAAACGAAAACAGAAATGGCAAGTGTCAACAGGTTTGACAGCACCTGTGGAGAGAAAGCAGAATTAACTTTTCAGGTCCAGCGACCCTTCTTCAGAACTGATTGTAGCTAAGAATAGGTGGTATATGTGCTGAAGATAGGGTGGGGGAGGGTGCAGGAGTAAACAATGGATGGGCATGGAGCCCAGAGAGAAAGGCAAACAGACAAGCAGCCAAAGAAATGGGTATTAGTCAACCTGGGAGAAACACTGGCTGCTAACTGGATCATTAGTAGCTGACAATGGGTTGGGTGGGATAGCTGCCTATGTGATGACAAGGTGTGTGAGGACTTGGAGAAGGAACTGGTTCAGGTCTTAAAATTATTGAACTGGATATTGAGTCTGAAAACTGCAGAGTCGTCAAGCGGAAAATGAGATGTTTTTCTTCCAGCTTGCACTGAGCTTCACTGGGAGCACTGCAACAAGCCAAGCACAGAAATGTTGGTGAGGGAACACAGTGGTGTATTGAAATGACAGGCAACAGGTAGCTCAGGGTCATTTTTACAGACAGAACATAGATATTCGGCAAAGTGATCACCCGGTCTGTGTTTCTTCTCCCCCATGTAGTGGAGACCACATTGTGAGCAACAAATACAGTAGACTAGATTGAGAGAAGTGCAGGTAAATCACTGCTTCACCTGGAAGGTGTGTCTGAGACCTTGGATAGTGAGTCAAAAATCACATAACACCAGGTTATAGTCCACCACATTAATTTGTAAGTAATAGTTTTCCGAGTGCTGCTACTTCATCAGGTAGCTGTGGAGCAGGATCATAAGACACAGAATTTATAACAAAAGATTACCGTGTCATGCAGCTGAAACGATATATTGAACAAACCTAGATTGTTGTTAAGTCTTTCATTTTGAGAATGAGTTTCAGGCTTTGTTTCATTGATATATAAATCCCAGAACTTCTTTTAAATCACATTCTTGAGACAACTTAAGATTTTATAAAAAAAGGTGACATCTTAGCTCAGACAATGTATTAAAGGAGTGAGGTTAGAGTCTATCTGTATTTCAGTCTTGAGTCAGCCTGGTTCTTTAGGTCAGTTGCATGACACTGTAATTTTTTGCGATGCATTCTATGTCTTATGATCCTGCTCCACAGCTACCTGAAGGAGTAGCATTCCGAAAGCTAGCACTTCCAAATAAACCTGTTGGACTATAACCTGGTGTTGTGCGATTTTTAACTTTGTCCACCCCAGTCCAACACCAGCACCTCCACATCTTGGGTAGTGATGAAGGAAAAAGTAATCAGGCAGGTGTTACACCTTTTGTGATGGCATGGCAAGGTCCGTGGGTCTGGAGAGAGATATTGGGAGTGGAGGTGGCCTGGAGGGAATAGTCCCTGCGGAAGGCTGATCAAGGAGGGGAAGGAAGTATGTGTCTGGTGGTGGCATCCTGATTGTGTGGTGAACTTGGAGTTAACGATCCTCTGGATATGGATGCTAGTGGGGTGGGCAACTGAAGACAAAGACGACGACTCCAAGGAACTTTCTATCCCCATCTAATTTATAGCGGACTGTTTGATGCATTTGTATTAATGTCCTGTGCCTAATATTCGACTGTAAATGCAACCCTGTTTACTTTAATTGGCCTTGCATCAATGCACTCAAAAAGTAGGCACTCACCCATGAAAAATTGACCAGTCTACGTGCAAATAATTGATGGAGTTACCTTGTATGTGTTGTCTGATGTCTAACTGTTCTGTTCTCCTTCTCTTTCCTATAACTAATTATGAGTGACCAAGTGTAATGTTTGCTGCTTTATATATTCCATGGTAAGTCCATGAGTACACAATATATTGACCTGCTTCATGTGAAGCTGTGGTCTACTTTACTTATAATTTTAGGACAGATTCAAACTGACTAAAGAGCTTGATAAAAACAATGACTGCAGATGCTGGAAACCAGATTCTGGATCAGTGGTGCTGGAAGAGCACAGCAGTTCAGGCAGGATCCGAAAAGCTTTGAAATCGACGTTTCAAGCAAAAGCCCTTCATCAGGAAGAGCTTGATGTTTGGCAATTATTTTACTGGTATTTATTTTACTAAACTAATGGATTAATGTATGGAATGGGTAGTCTGTGAAGTAAAGGTTTGGCCAGCTTTAAAGGCAACATAGAAATAAGAATTATGCCAATCTCACATTTAATACGAAGGACATCTACTGAAATAGATGGTGAACATAAAAACAGGAGTGGGCCACCAAGCCGGCAGTACCATTTAATATGATCATGGTTGATCAAACACTTCAATGCCTTTTACTCACAGTATCCACATAACTCTTTCCACAATCAATTATCAAAAGGTTATCAACTTCTATTTGAAATATACTCGAAGACTGAGCTTCCACAGTCCCCTGGGTAGAGAATTCTGAAGATTCACCACCCTCTGAATATAAATAAAAATAAAAATTCTCTAATCTTGGTCCTAAGTAGCATCCCACTTATTTTTAAATTATGCCGCCTGGTGTTAGACTTCTCAACAAGGGGAAACAGTTTCCCTTCAACTACTTTATCCATTCTTTGGGGTATTGAATTGAATTTACTTTATTATGACATATGTTCTAATGAGAACAGTGAAAAGTTTACAAGTTGCCACTTACAGCATCATCTTAGGTACAAGGTGCCTCAGTACAGATTCTTCCGTACACGTTCTTAGGGAAAAGAATAGAAACATATAGGAATGAAAAGCCCAGCATTACAGACCGTAGGAATAAATTAAAAATACAGAAATTAAATGTACAGAACGACAGACTATCCAGTCCAGTCCAGTTCACACTGGCACCTAGCCTCTAGCCCGCGCTGGGTCTTGTCTCCAGATCGCGCCAGGCTTCTCTTTAAAGCACTTGAGACCGAGAGACCACTCTGGAATCACCTCAGAAGTTGATGCTAGGTCATGCCATTCTGAAGGGCAGCCAGAGGCTGCTTTAGACTACCATGCTGGGCCGGAAGATCACCATACCACATCAGGAGACCACCATACCAGACTGAGAGAATGCTGGGCTGGGTTGAAGGACAACCACGCTAGGCCAAAACACCACTAAGCCACACCAAGAGACTGTAACACAGATCAAGAGTCTGCCACACCAGACTCGGACACCGCCACACTGTGCCGGGACACCACCACATTGGGCCAGGAGACTGCCACACTGGGCTGAGAAACTACCACGTCAGACCAAGAGACTGTCACGCCAGGTCAAGAGACCACCACGCTGGGTCAGGAAACCATCATGCCAGGCCAAGAGACCACCTCATCAGGTCAATACTGAGGCCGAAAATCCAACTCTGTGCTGAGGCCAGGAGTTCAGGATGTCTGCTCTGAGAAGAAAGAAGAGAAAAAAATTAGGAAAAATACACAAAGGCAGAGAAAAAAAGAAATGGTATAAGCAGATGAACTCCAGCTGAAGCGTCCTACTCTGCTGCCATTTTGGAAATAAATTGTATTGCTTTCAATGAGATCACCTCTCATTCTTCGAAACGCTAGCATATCCAGTTAGCCTAATCTCTCTTCATAGGATAAAGCAAAAGCTAGCCTGAGGAGGTAATAGGGAAGGCAAATGAAATGTAGATCTCAATTTCAAAGGGAATGGAGTATACAGATTGGTAAGCCTTGTTCAAACTATACAAGACACGAGTTAGACCACACTTGGAATACTGTGATCAGTTTTGAACCCTTTATCTCAGTAAACATATACTGGCATTGGAGGCAATCCAGAGAAAGTCCATGGGATTGATCCTGGTGTATGGAAGAATTGTCTTTATGAGGAGATGTTAAGTAGATTAGGCCCTGTACACATTGGAGATTAGAAGAATGAGAGGCATATTAAAACATGCAAGATTCTTAGTGGACTTGCTGGACTAGATGTGGAATGGTTGCTTCTCATTTTGGGAGAGTCTAGGATGAGATGGCATAATCAAGAATCACCCATTTATGGCAAAGTTGAGACAGATTTGTTTTTTGTCTCAGAGTGCAAGGAATTATTTACAAAAGAGGATGTTGAACCTGGGCCATTAAGTGAATTCAAGGCTCTGACAGATGTTTAATCAAAAGAGTATCAACGGTATTGGGGAAAAGGAAATAATGTGGATTTACAGATCAATCATGATCTCATTGAATGGCAGAGAAGACTCGATGGGCTGAATGGCCTACTTCTGCTCCTATGCCCTTATGGTGTTTATGGTATTGCCATCCTAATGAACCTTTGTTGCACTGCCTCTGTGACAATAATGATTTCCCTGAGATAAGGAAATCAAAGCTGCACACAGTACTCCAGGTACAAACATAAAGCTCCTAAATAATAGAAGCAACCTTTCACTTCTCCTGTATT
This sequence comes from Chiloscyllium plagiosum, assembly GCF_037043375.1. Classification (NCBI taxonomy): domain Eukaryota; kingdom Metazoa; phylum Chordata; class Chondrichthyes; order Orectolobiformes; family Hemiscylliidae; genus Chiloscyllium; species Chiloscyllium plagiosum. The sequence continues at coordinate 22,749,142 of NW_028270172.1, forward strand.
TAAATCCTCTTGTGATAAAAAGTTAAATTTCATTAGCCTATGTAATAGCTTGTCGCACCTGCATACTAGCCTTCAGCAACTTATTGACAAGGACACTCATGTCTCTTTGCATATCAACACTTTTCAAGGTCATGCCATTTAAGAAATACTCAGCACTTATGTTTCTCTGACCAAAGTGGATAACTTCACATTTGTTTTCACATTGTATTCCTTCTTCCACGTTCTTGCCCCATCACCAAGCCTGTCCAAATTCTCCTGAAATTGCCTTACATCATTTCACATTCCTACTTAGCTCTGTATTACCTGTAAATCTGGAAATATTACATTTAGCCTCCAGCTCCAAAGCATTGATATCTATATTGTGAACAGCTAGGACCCAAACACTGATCTTTCCGGTCGCCCACCAGTCACAGTCTACCAGTAACTGGAGTATTGCATAGAATTTTGCTTCCCTTAATTGAGGAGGGATGTAGTTACATTGGAACAAGTTCAGAGGAGGTTCAACTAGATTAATTCCAGAGATAATGAGTTTGTCTTATGAAAAACGATTGTAGTTTTGGCCTCTACTCTCTCAAGTTTAGAAAAATGAGAGACCTAATTGAGATAAATAACCCACTAAAGGGGATTGAAAAAGTAAGTATGGAAAGGATGTTTCCTCATGTGTGGCAGCCTAGAATGATAGGTTATTGTTCCAGGATAAGGGGTGGCAAACTTAAAGCTGAAATTAGGAGAAATTGATCTCTCAAACGGTTGTCAATCTGTGGAATTCACTAATCCAGTGTATGGTGGAATCTGGGACATTGGCTAAATTTAAGGAGCAGGTTGACAGATTTTTAACTAGTAATGGATTGAAGGATTATGGACAATGGGCAGGAAAGTGAAGGTGAATTCAAGAAGAGATCAGCCATGATCATGTGAAATGGGTAAAGCAGGCTCCAGGGACTGAATTGCTTCTTCCCACTGTCAGTTCTCACCTTCTAACACCAGAATGACCTATTTATTCCTACCCTCTGTTTTCTGTCCGTTGGACAATTCTCAACTTATGCCAATAAACCATCACCTATACCATGTGGTTTCATTTTGTTGACAATCTCCTGTGGAGAACCTTATCAAAAGCCTTCCGAAAATCCAAATATAACACATCCAGCAACTCCCTTTATCAATATTATTAGTAACATCATCAAAAAAAACTCCAACAACTTTGTAAACATGATCTTCTATTCACAAATCCATGTTGACTATGCTCAATCAAACTATATCCTTCGTCCATGTCCATTTATCATACAAATACATATCTTTTGTGATGGTATTTTCTTCTCTGCTGTTCCCTGCATTTTCCCTTGCTCTTTTCTTGTGAGGTGACAAGTACAAGCTTCTAATCTGCAAGAATTATTCTAGAATCTACGGAATTTTGTAAGATGATAACCAATGCATCAATCATTTAGATAGCCACCTTGTTCAGTACTCTGGGATGTAGACTGTCGGGTCCTGGGAACTGATTAAGTTCCAGCCCTATTGATTTCTTCAGCGCAACCTTCTTCCCAATAATAATTTGCTTTAACTCCTCATTTTCCCTCATCACTTATATCTCTAATTCAGGGAGATTTCTTGTATCTTCCTCAGTGAAGACGGGTACAAAGTTATCATTTAGCTTCTCAGCCATTTTCCTATTATCTGTTATAAATACTCCTGAATCTGCTTAATTGTCTTCGCCAAATGTTTCCTTTATAGAACTTGTGGAAGCATTTACACCCTTTATTTAAAACTAGAATGCATTGGTATTCTATTTCCTCTTTCTACGTCAGCTTTTTTAACTGTTTTTTGGGATTTGGGGTTTTTGTACCTTCACTGAATTTATAGTTGCTGCTAGCCATGGTATAGCTCTTTAATGACAGTCCATTATCTAGATACTGCCATACCTCTTAAAGTATGTTTCCAATTCAGCTCAGTCAACCTCTGCCTCAAGCTTTTATAATTAGCCTTTTTAAAATGCTTCAGATTAAACAATACTTTCAAACATAATGTAAGCTTCCCTATTATAAAAGGGTACTCGTTCCTTAATGTTCTTTTACAACAACATTAATAATTTGTTCTTTTTTCCCAGTCCCGCCCCGTCCCATTTATCTCTTAGTCCCTTTGGGCACCCCCTACATTCCTGATGAAGAGCTTGTGCTCGAAACGTTAACTCTCCTGCTCCTTGGATGCTGCCTGACTGGCTGTGCTTTTCCAGCACCATACCTTTTGACTCTTTTTACAGGTTGGTAACACTAGATCAAAATATCCTGTCCTCTCTTCAGCTCTTCAAAATACTGCTCTAGAAGACTGTCTTTAAGTCACCCAAAAACTCATCCTCCACAGTTTGAATGCTCAGTTCGTTTACCCAGTCTACATGCAAATGATGTCACTGTGATTATTCCGTTGTATATCCTGTGAGCTTCCCTCATCTCCTGAATTATATCTTTCCTCACACTACCACTACTATTCGGTGGCTAATGTCTGCTATCCTTAGCTGGTTCTTAGATTCAGACAGATTCCTTGTATTGTTCTTCTAAACTGTCAGTGAGGTATGGATTGCATCTTGTATTACCAGCAGAACTCCCACGCTTTTTCTTCATGTCTATCTTTCTGAAGCACCAAACCCCCTTGAATATTCATTTCCCGGTCCTGGTCACCATGTACACATGCTTCTTGAAAAGTAATTGTATGGTAACTATTTCCCTCTATTTGTGCCTTTAGATCAACTAATTGCTGTGAATAGTGAGTGTATTCAAGTAGAATGCCCTTAATTTTGTCTTTTCAACATGCTTCCATATTCAAAAGGCATACTCAACACTCAGATTCATTCATCCTATCTTCCAGTTTCCCTCACAGCTTTTCCAGTTACCTTTACCAGCTTAACTCCCTTATAGCTTGCAATACCCCTTAGGTTCCCACCCGGCAAGCAAGTTTTAACCAACACCAGAAGGCACTAACAAATCTCCTGAGAGAATATCAGTCCCAGCATTTTTAAAGATGTAATCCATCCAGATTGTATAGCAGCTGTCCCACACTGGTCTCAGAAACATCATAAATCTGATGTTCTCTCTCTGATATTAGTTCTCCAGCTATGTGTTCAAGTGGGAGTAATCTTGAGGTCCTACTTTTTAAATTTCATCCCTAAGTTCCTGAAATCTGCCTTCAGGACTCATTACTCTTCCAACCTGTATTATTGCTGCTAATGTGGACCGCACTTCTGACTGACCCCTCTCATCTAGGGGATGTCTTGAGCCCCTCTGCAACATCATTGACCCTGGCACCAAAAAAAGCTACACACCAACCGAGAGACACATTTCATGCCACAGAAATGCCTGCTAGCTAAAAGAAGACAAAAGGGAAAAAAGCTTCTGGTTTTTGCTGCAAAATATTTTGCAAACTTCTGCAAATGAGATTCCTCCAAAAATGTTCTGCAATGAATTTTACATATCTATAGAGCTGAAAGAAAATATTGAAATGGAGCAGCACCACAGGTGCTAATAATATACATGATTGTCTTTTCTTCTTCCATATGACAATGGTCCTGCTGTGAATTTTCTGCTTTTCTTCTCATAATAATTCACACTCTATAATTAAAAAAGTAGTTATGGCCTTCTGAATCAGTGGATTTTTTTATAATGACTCAAAAAGTGAAGAAAGCTTTGAGAACTGTTGAATCTTCATTATAGGCTGTAGTATTCAATATTTGTAAATATTCAATCGTAGTCAATATTTGTAAAAATAATACATTCTCACTTTTTCTTTTGGGTCTCCCTTTCCATTTATACTCATCTAAATGGTTTAGCGCAAGCTACACTTCTGTGGGAATTCCGCACTGAATCTTTTGCTCTATCTGCCCTAACACATTTGCTTTATCATGTTAGTGTTTGACACTGGGCACAGTTATATCACAAAGCTAATTAGAGCCTTACACTCCTGACAGATGAACTGAATTTTAGTTCCCTGAAGAGACAGATCATTTCAATCTCGGAGATTGCCTTTTGTAGGAACTTAATTCAGAACTAACATAACAGAATCAGAAAAGGAAAGAAAAGGCATTTGGTCCCTCAAACATACCCTGACATTCAATAAGATCGTGGCTGATCTGTATGTGACCTTAACTCTGCTTTCCTGATGGCTTCCTTGATTCTCTTGTCAATCAAGAGCTCTAACTAAACTAGCTTTTGAATATAGTAAATGACCCAACCTCTACTGCTGACTGGGAAAGACAATTCCAAGCACTTTCTTTCTCCACTCCATCTTAAATGGGAGAGCCCTTATCTTGAAATAATACTCCTTGGTTCAAAATGCCCTCACCAGGAAAAATATCTTTATTGTAAGCCCTGTCAAGCACCCTAGAATCTTACATTTCAATAAAATCATCTAATTTTTTCCTTAACTCCAATTAAATAGACACCACTGCTCAAATTTTGCACATAAGATGACCCTTTATCCCAGAAATCAGCCTAGTGAGGGCAGCATGGTGGCTCAGTGGTTAGTACTACTGCCTCATAGCTCCAGGAACCCGGGTCCGATTCTACCCTCGAGTGACTGTCTTTGTGGAGTTTGCACGTTCTTCCCGTGTCTGTATGGGTTTCTCCCGCATTCCAAAGATGTGAGGGTCAAATGGATTGGCCATGCTAAATTGTCTATAGTGTCCAGGGATGTGCAGACTACGTGGGTTAACCATGGGAAATGCAGGGTTATAGGGATAGGGTAAGCAGGTGGATCGATGTGGACTCAGTGGGCTGAATGGCCTATTTCCACACTGTAGAGATTCTATTATTCTTCGAATTGCCTCTAATACATGTAAGTTCTTCCTTCTGTAAGATTACCAACACTATGCAGAATACTCCAGGTGTGATCTTATGTGTAGAGTTGCAAGCAATATCTCCCTATTTTTATACACCATCACCTTGAAATATCCATTGTGTATTCCCAATTACTTGCCTTACCTCCATGTGGACTTATCGATTCATTTTGAAGGACGACTTGATTCTGTCCATTTAAGGAACATTTTGTCTTATTGTTCTGACAATGTGGATAACTTCATACTTTCCCATATAATACTTAATTTGGCAAATATGTGTGCATTTCCTTAAACTATCTATAATTCTTTGTAGACTTCTTTTATTGTCCTCATAAGTTACTTATTTTTATGTTATTTGCAGAATTGGCAATCACATAGTAGGTTTCTTCAGTCAAGTCATTAACATTAATCATAAATAGTTGAGGACTCAACACTGATCCCAGCAGCATCTGTTATTTACAGTTTGTCATTCTGAAAATGACCCATTTATCCCAAATTTCTATTACCTTGAATTACGTGGTCCTCTATTCATGCAAATATGGCTCCCTGAAAACGAATGCTCTTATCTTGTGTCATGGCCTTTTATAAATAGAAGTAGATTCTACTTAGTTGTCTTTAACAACCTCCCCACTGGATTCTTTAATTACATGAGGAGATTTGTTAAACTTATTTTCCCTTTCATAAAATCATGTTGACTCTACTTGGTTGTAATATGATTTTCTAAATACCCACCTCTTTAATAATGCCATTGAATGACAGTCTAGCCTAAAGCTTCCTGCTTTCTGTCTCTCTTTTTCCTTGAAAGAAGGGTTTTTTTTTGTACAATCCATTTTTTTTCATTTTTACTTATTTAACAAACCTTAGCATTGAGAAATAATGCATTTCTACGAGATTTTTCTTCATGTTATATTGGAATAAATTGACATATTAGAACTCAGCTGAAAAAAGAATCTCAGACAAACACATTAGCATTTGGACATTAAAAGGTAATTTCAGGATCCTTGGTTTTTATTTACCTGTACATTTAAACAGTATAAATATACATGGGTCCCTTATTTACAAAGGTCCAATTAACAAACACTCATATGTAAGAACACAATCCCAAACGGGGGTGTAATTTTAAAGACCCGACGTACAAACATTTCCTATACTTATGAACAGCTGCTTTATATTGTCCTGCACTGTGTTCCAATCTGTGTACAAATTGACTTATGAATGGACACCAGAATGGAACTCATTCATAACCTGGGAGCTGCCTCTACGTCCTGTGTATAGATGCATTTTGGAGATTCCAATGTAATTCATTAAAAGATTTGTGCAGGGAAAATAAAGCATGTATGCTTGATATCTTAAAGATTAAGCAGGGAATCATGGCTGACAGATATAAATAGGAGTGTCAGACGTTCTGGATATGGTGCTGGAAAAGGCAGGTCAGGCAGCATCGGAGGAACAGGAGAATCGATGTTTCAGGCATAAGCCCTTCCTCGGATGTTGCCTGGCCTGCTGTGTTTTTCCAGCACCACACTCTCGACCCTGATCTCTAGCATCTGCAGTCCTCACTTTCTCTCTCCGTGTCAGAGGTTCTGTTCACTCGAGCCTGCACTGTGCTAGCTGGGACATGTACAAAGACTCGAGGGTAGAATCGGACCCGGGTTCCTGGAGCTATGAGGCAGTAGTACTAACCACTGAGCCACCATGCTGCCCTCACTAGGCTGATTTCTGGGATAAAGGGTCATCTTATGTGCAAAATTTGAGCAGTGGTGTCTATTTAATTGGAGTTAAGGAAAAAATTAGATGATTTTATTGAAATGTAAGATTCTAGGGTGCTTGACAGGGCTTACAATAAAGATATTTTTCCTGGTGAGGGCATTTTGAACCAAGGAGTATTATTTCAAGATAAGGGCTCTCCCATTTAAGATGGAGTGGAGAAAGAAAGTGCTTGGAATTGTCTTTCCCAGTCAGCAGTAGAGGTTGGGTCATTTACTATATTCAAAAGCTAGTTTAGTTAGAGCTCTTGATTGACAAGAGAATCAAGGAAGCCATCAGGAAAGCAGAGTTAAGGTCACATACAGATCAGCCACGATCTTATTGAATGTCAGGGTATGTTTGAGGGACCAAATGCCTTTTCTTTCCTTTTCTGATTCTGTTATGTTAGTTCTGAATTAAGTTCCTACATGTCATGTACTATACTGTAAAAGTACAACAAGTAATACAGCAACAGATAACAACAGCCACGATGATTGGACAGATGAGGTTTAAACTAAATAAGTAGTGAATAAACTTTTTTGTGAGGAAGCTTAAAAATGTGTTGCTGGAAAAGCGCAGCAGGTCAGGCAGCATCAAAGGAGAAGGAGAATCGACGTTTCGGTGAGGAAGTCAATAGTGATCACAAGGACTGAGGAGGTAGGGAATTTCATTCTATGTCTAATTCTAATGTTGAGCTCTCCTAGCACAGAGCGCATACATGTAGGTTTTCAATGTTGTCGGTCACGCCCAGGATAAAACAATAAGTGATGCTTGAGCAGAATTAAAAACAGATCCAGAACTTGTAAAAAGAAGCTCGCATCCGAGTGTGGGATGGAAAGTTGACAACTTTCTCGGAATTGATCTTATGGTTTTCTGCTTTTAAAATGTATTACTCAATGGGCCAACAGTATCTACATTATAACATTATGGGCCTCTGCTCACAAAACTCCTTTATAATGGGATTATTGGATATTTATTATTACACAGCATTTGACCTGCAGTAGACAATTTTGATGATGGCTCCTTGATATGATGTTATCGAAAACCATCTCGTATATAATCCAGGATTCCATCCATTACAGCTCTGATACTCATTAGTTATCTAGTCAGGATGGAGACCACTGTCACACACAGTTACTGTACTGCCCTTGCTACCAGTACATTCAGTGTCCTGACTGTAACCATATTGACATTACCATCACTGTCTGGTGCCTCTAAAAGAATTCCTGCTAACGGTTGCTGCTGCTTGCTGTTTCTCATCCCTGTTCTGTTTTAGTTTTACGAGCTGTTTTATCTGGTTTATTTACTCTTGTGGTACATGGACCCCTATTCTACCCAAATGTGCAAGGAAATTACACTTTTCCAGAATTTTATGAAAGGTTTTCTTTTGTACCGAGCACTTATTTTTGACAGAACAATTCTTAAACATTTTTGAATTGAGGATCTGTTTAACATTTTGGACAATATGCCTCATTACCTTGGGAGTTTGTTTGAGCACCTGATTCACAAACCTGAACAAAATACAATAATAAAGATTGTCACCAAATAGTCTACCCTTCCTTCATTTTGGACTTCTCAATCACATCACTGTTATTTAGTTAACAGTTAAGCGGTTTTGCTCACCTCTTTCTCCCAAATCAGTGCAGCATTTTTCTTCTATTGTATCCCCACTGTGTTACCATCACAACTCATTGCATTACTTCCTGCAGTAAGTTGAGACATGATGTTCCCTCGGAATCTGCTACATTCCACAGGGTCAGATTGCTCAACCCCCATCTGCGCTTCACAACTGCCTATCTGGTCATTGGAAAATCCAGACTGATATACAGTGAGTCTCACATAGGTTGCATAGAACAATTTCCCAAGACTCTCCAACACTGATTTGTTTTTTCTTGTGTCATCCTGGATTTTTTGTAGACTAAGTGAGTAAAGAATTGGAACAGCAAAATTGGAAATGATCGGTGTAGACAAACAAGATACATTCCATTCACTTACTACATCTGCATAGTTATGTGATAACAATGATAGCAAAGTTCTTCCATTGGCAACTTGTATTGGGTGGTAATGTATTCATCACTTTGCTGTAAGTCCTGTACAACATTCAGCTCTTAAATGCAGTCTGGCTCTTGTGAATGTATGATGAATGACACATAATTTACAACTCTCTGATGGTCTACAAGTGTATGGGACAATTTACTTCAGAGAGATACAGCCTTGATAGAGGCATGATTAAAGCATTGGTTCATTGTGATTGGTGTTGGAAATGGATTGGCCACAAATACATGAGATAGAGTGAGATTGGATGCCAAAAGAAATATTTTTCAGAGTGCTCAGCTTCTGGAATGGAGTAATAGAACAGGGTAGATTCTTAAAAGAAAATTCAGCAAGCTCCTGAGTTGAGGAACTTTATAGTTACAGAACGCAAATTGCTAGCTGGAATTATTAAGAGATTTAGCTGCTGTTGTCTCAAGGAGAGTTTTGCTTTAGAAAAGCTTTCTTAAAGTTGGTTCAGTTTTTGGTCTTCTTGCAGGAATTTGCCTGGTTATGCAGCAATCCACTATCATGCAAACAATCAAAACCACCCAGTTAGGCTGTTTCAGAGGTTTATTAGGAATTGATTTGAGGTTTTGATTGAATTAGCAGAATCGTTGGAACCTCGCCCTCATTTAAATTACACTCTGCCAGACTGAGAGAAAGCATCTGCAACTTTAACATGGGAGGTTTGATTTGCTGATCTTGTACTTCTACCATCAACAATCTGTTAGGTTTTAGTTTCCCTTCGAGTTAATTGGAAGTGGAGGTTACACTTCTGGAAGATGATGTGCGTCAGCATTTCTCAGGCATACAGAATGAGCAATTTGTCTCTCCCTCCTCTATTAGGAATCCATTTCCCTGATGCAATAGACCCACCAATGTAGCTAACAAAGAGATGTACAACTCTAAGCAGGAATGCAGAATAAGTCACTTAATCAAATTAAGAAGTGTTTAAAATATATATTGTTTAATGGGATGTAACATTGATTTGAAAATCCTATTAGATATGTGAAGAATAAACTGATAGCAGAGAATGCCACACCCACTCAGATTATATTCTGACAATGTTAGAAAAAAAGTTAAAGGCTTCCTACTTACCATCGATGCTACCAGCGTCTTCCCTGAACTTTGAGGAACTCAACAGCAAAAACTTGAATTTCATCGTGGTTTTAGGCACAATGTGAAACATCCCACAAGTGTGTTACCAGGCAAAATTATACTTCAGCTACATATACAAAATATTTCACAGGTGACCAAACACTTGGTCAAACAAATAGGCTTTAAGGGGTCATAAGGAAAGGAAGAGATAGAGAGACTAAAGGCTTAAAATTGCATGCAGTTCATTAACAGACATGAGGATATGGTTGGAGCATGCAGCCCATTGCTAAAGGTGCTGAGGAGTGACAGAAAACTTAGGATAGGCCTCAGAGCCATGTGATGTTAGAAAGACGACATTTTTCAAAGCTGGTCAGCACCCCTTGAAGGGAAGGTGCATTCTGACTGCAATCATTAGCAAGAAGAAGGAACGGTAATGGAGCACCAAGCCAGATACAGGTTCTTAAATGGGACTGGAATTTGTGATGAAATTAAAAAGGAGGAGAAAATCCATGATTCCCGACTGGAGCAGGGAGCCTTCCAGCTATACGTTAAAAGGAATAGAATCAGATCGTTAAGTTTGTCAATGTAAGGAGTTTGACCCAAAAGACCTTGTTTTTTTTATTCATTCACACAATGTGAGCATCATTAGCGAGACCAGCATTTACTGCTTATTCCTTGCAGCAAGGCTGCAAAATGCTCAATGTCTAAATGTGAGTGGTGAAGGTCAGTGAATGTGTATTAAAAGGTCACAGCAGTATCACCAACCTCACACACTGCTCAATGCCCCACATGTCCAGCATTCATCCATCATCATTCTTTCACAATGAGAACTTCTGCCTAATCATCGGGGGTTCTACCTCACCCTCCACGTTTACCACTGCTGCAACCTCTCTAACACATCTCACAGTTTCCATGCCCTGCCCAGCTACTCAGATACAAGAGGCTCACTGCCCTGACACACGACAACATGCCCACTGACACACTTCTTCCTCACTTGGAAGATATGCAAGCATCAACAGAGAGATATAATTATACATCCTGAGCCACTTGGAGGACCATAAGAAAAAAGACCACAAGAAACAGGAGCAGAAGTAGATTCTTTGTCCTCTTGAGCTTGCTCTACCATAGAATAGCTGGGCTGAAACTCTGCCTTTCCCCATAATCCTTGATTTCCCCATTAATCAAGAATCTATCTCTCTGAGCCTTAAATATACACAAATATTTTGCTTCCACAGCTCTCTATGGTAAAGAGTTCCAAAGACCTGTAATCCCCTGAGAGGAGCAATTCCTCTTTATCTCAGTCTTAAGTTAATGCCCCGTTAATTCTGTGACTATATCCTGTGGTTTCAGATTCTTCCACAATTCTGTCAGCATTTACTCTGTCAAGCCCCAGAAGAATCCGATATGTCTCAACGAGATCACTTCTCATGCTTCTCAATTCTATTATGCACAGTGCCAACCTGTTGAACATGTACTCGTTGGACAGTCCGTCTGTGCTGGTGGTCATCTTAGTGAAACTTCTATGAACTGCCTACAACGAAATAATATCTTTTCTTAAATAAGGAGACCAAAACTGCTCGCAGTACTCCAAATGCAGTCTCAGCAGCAGAATCAGCAAAGATTCAGAGTTCTCGCGACAGTCTACGTCTCCCCCTCCCCAACCCCTGAAAGTCTGCATGCTTCTATCAATCATGCTGCGGCCACTCATCAATGGTTAGATGAACAGGTTGATCAACAGACTTCTGATTTTGAACTGTTTTAGGTGCCAGTTAGCATATTATGTTAAGTTGATATCAGTATTGCATTTAGGAAATAACTACTTGAAAATCGCTGTCAGAAATCATAAAAATTGTCAAAGTGAAAAATCATGGTCCAGCAGGTTTATTTGGAAACACTATCTTTTGGAGCTTCAGGTAGCTACCTGATGAAGAAGGAGTGCTCCGAAAGCGAGTGATTCCAATTAAACCTGTTGGACTATAACCTGGTGTTGTGCGATTTTTAACTTTGTACATCCCAGCCCAACACCGGCTCCTCCAAAAAAGTTGTCAAAGCATTCAAGCAGTCAGTGTAATAAAGTCATTTGGCAAAATTTTATTTACTTTTCATTAGATATCAGCACCACACGCATGATTAGACTGAATTTATGTCCTGGGAGATTATCATTATTATAACTGTGAAATTAAATCCCTTAATCAGATCAACTCTTTTACTAAGCAAGAAGGCACTCAGGACAATACATTTGACTTTTGGTTATTATAAATCAGAAGGTACTTTTTCAACATTTCACACACCCTTATTCATTCTTTTTTTGTTCCCCTGTTAGAGGGGTGGTGTACTCTACTCTGAGTAATTCCAACCTAAATGGGTGAACATCTTCAATGAGCTAGCACACCCGGGCTGGCAGCAGAAGAAAATAACAAAAGAAAGAAACACAAATGCTGGACATCTGAAATGAAATGTAAAAAACACTCAAAGCCTCTCAATGGACAATCGGCAGCTGTGGAGAAAAGAGATGGGATTATATTGCTTCATGTGAAGACCCATCATCACAATATAATCTAAGCGGCACGCATAGGGATCTGTGGTGCAGTGGTAGTGTCCCTACATCTGAACCAGGAATCCCAGGTCCAACTCCTACCTGTTCCAGAGTTTTGCAGTAACTTCTCCAAATAGGCTCTTGAAGTCTTTCTTGTGGTGGGGTCATTACCTCTAAACCAGAGGCCTGTTTTCAAGTCCCATCTGCTCTCAGGGATGCATTATAACATGTCTAAACTGGTTAATTAAAAGATATCTCTAAATGGAATGTAACTGTGTGTCCAACAAAGGATGGACTTTGTCAATCTGAATTTCTGCACATTCATCTGTAAGTGTTCACCTGCTTCGTTGGAATTAGTGGTCAGTTAAAATGAACAGGTTAATACCTCCGTTAAAACAGCAGGCAATGTGACTTCATAAAAACACATTGGAGCTGAAATTTGATTGTGGGTAGGTAATAAGGAAATACAGGAAGTTTATATATCTCCTGATCTTTATAACAGATTGACTTTGTATCAGGTGAGATATAAAATAATTTCTCAACTCACTTACATTTATTTTCATACAGTACAATGCAAAATTCAAAATAACCCCTTTAAGCTTACATATGTTAATGTCTGAGTAATTTCTGAATGTGATTGATTCTGGATTCTTCCTCTTTCTTAATGCCCAATGAATGTGTCATGAATATGTTTAATGTTACAGCATAGAAACATTTGGTTTGATGTTTGCAATTCCCAGCTGCAACTTCCTATTTCTGCTACAAAGCTTTTCACTTTAGCAGTGGATGTGTTCTAAATACTAACAATGACAAATTCGAGTGAAAACATACTTATAATCCCTTTGACAGTCAAAGTGTGAAACAATATTTCATTATCAACATTCAGATCAATATCTTCACCTTCCCTGGCATCTGAAAACACTCAAGGACATGGATGTGAGGGAAGGTCAGCAGATTAATCAGAGATTAGATGCCATCTGGCTTTTATTCAGGAATTGTGATTCTGTCTGCAGTTAAATTCCAGGAATAATTGACCAAGCACACATCACAATTCAAAAGGATCTACAATACGTTTCCACTCCTTAGCCCCTGGAGTATATAGTGATGTTGGGGAAAGCAATATGCATTCCATCTATCTCAACTATTTTGTTTGATTGTTAACTGGATGCTTTATAGTTTTAATTCCTGTTCCTTGCCTTTACTCCCTGAAGATTTCTTTTGTGTGTAAAAGAACTGTATGTAGACTATGAAAGTTGAAATATCTGTCGAAATTTAAGAGCACAGCTTATTTTATTTCTTAACTGATAAAGAAAATAAGGTACATTTATATAATAATTTTCATAACCAAAATATGCCTCAAATTATCTCACAGCCAATTAGGCACTTCTGAGTGTAGTCACTGCTTTAAGTGCATGCAACAATGGTCCACAAATAATAATCTGACCGATTTTTCTTTTCCTGTTTACTTCAAAGTAGCATTAGAAGATTTTTTTTTGTCCATCTGAGTGCCTATAGTTTAATAATTTTATCCAAAAGATGTTTATAATTTTAGTTCATATATCCACGTCTGTGGTGAGCCCTGGTAACAGTTGATATCCTATCCCAGACCATGACATTAAAGAGAGTGGTCAGGAAATATCTACTCCCCTTGCTTCAGGGGTCTATACCTAAGGGTTTAGATGTAGAGATGATGGGAGGTTCCAAGATTTTCAAGGGAGAATCTTTTCATTCAGAAGGTGGTGAGGATCTGGGACACACTGCTCATAAAGAAGGTAGAGAAGGAAATGTTCACAATTGACATGTGCATGTACTTGAAGTCTGGTAACCTACAACACTCCAAACCAAAAGCTGAAAAGTGGGATTTGGCTGGACAGTTGTCTGGTGGCACAGGTATAATAAGCTGACAGGCTTTCTACTGTGACATGAATTCTATGATTCAGTTTTTCTCATGTTGGTTGAGGATCTCTCTTGGCTATGACAACATACTGTTCCTCAAAGTAAAGGCAGGATCTTTTATGTGTACCTGAGAGAGTCCGAGTTTAAGACCTTTTCCAGGTATACATAACTGGTTCTCTTTCATTCACAAATCCATTTCTGCACTCAGTTCTGGTAATAATAATATTATAATGATAACTAGTCAGCAAGGGTTGGAGTCATTCACTTCAGATTAGACATTGAAATCAGAATGATGAGGGGAAAATAATATTGTCCCCATAGTTTCTAAATCAGAAAATGTATGTCTGGAGAAAATAATGATAAGAAAAAGACAAGCCTCAGAAAATGGTATGTTAGTTCCAATGTGGCTGACTCTACATTAGAGAAACCAAGCATAGACTGGGTGACCACTTTGCAGAACACTTCCAGTCCATTGCACAAGTATGACCCTGACCTTTCCATAGCCGGTCATTTTAACACAACGTCCTGCTCACGTGCCCACTTGTCTGTCCTCAGCATGCTGCGGTCTTTCAGTGAATCACGGTACAAACCAGAAGAACAGCATTGCATCGTCAGACTGGGCATTTTACAACCTTCTGGACTTAATATTGAGTTCAACACCTACAAATTGTGAACCATTTCCTATTGGGATGGTCTGTCCTTTCCAGTCTGGCAGTTAGGCATACCATTGTTCTGCCATTCTCACATTCCAATCACTTAATCTGCACTTTCAGCAGCCTTTCTCCTCCAGCACTCCACATAACCCCCCACATTGCATAAATGCTGCCCCCTTCACACCATGTTAACTCTGATGAAGCATCATCTCGAGTTGAAACCATAAGGCTGTAAGATCATAAGACATAGAAGCATAAATTCAGCCATTCAGCCCATCAAGTCTGCTCCGCCATTCAATCATGGCTGATAAGTTTCTCAATCCCATTCTCCCATGTTCTCCCCATAACCCTTGATCCCCTTGATACTCAAGAGCCTATCTGTCTCAGTCTGAAATATGCTCAATGATATGGCCTCCACAGCCTTCTATGGCAGTGAATTCCACAGATTCTCCTTTTAAAGGTCTTCCCTTTACTATAGGGTTGTTCCCTCTGGTCCTAGTCTCTCCTACCAATGAAAACATCTTCCCAACATCACATTCTGTATTATTTATATTTCAATTATATCCCCCCTCATCCTTCAAAACCCCTTTGAATATAGACCCAGAGTCCTCAAATGTTCCTCAAACATTAAGCTTTTCATTCCTGGACCATTCTCATGAACCTTCTCTGAATATGCTCCAGGGCCAGTACATCCTTCCTCAGATATGGGGCCCAAAACTGCACACAGTACTCCAAGAGTGAACTTGACCAGAGTCTTATAGAGCCTTAGAAGCACATCCCTGCTTTTATATTCAAGTCCTCTCAAATAAATGCAATCATTACATTTGCCTTCCTAACTATTGACTCAACCTGCAAGTTTACCTTGAGAGAATCCTAGACTAGAACTCCCAAGTCCCTTTGAATTTCGGACTTCTGAATTTTCTCCCTTTTTAGAAAATAGTCCATGCCTCTATTCTTCCTACCGAAGTGCATGACCTCACTGTTTCCCAATTTGTACTCCATCTGCCACTTCTTTGCTCAATCTCCTAACCTATACAAATCCTTCTGCAGCCTCTCTGCCTCTTCAATGCTCTCTGTCCCTCTACCTATCTTTGTATCATCTGCAAACCAAGCCAGAATGCCCTAAATTTTTAATGTATGAAGTGAAAAGTTGAGGTCCCAACACTGAGCCTTGCAGAACACCACCTGTCACTGGCTACCATCCTGAGAAGGATCCTTTTATCCCCACTCTCTGCTTTCTTCCAGACAGCCAAGCTTCTATCCATGTTAGCACCTTGCCTCTGACACAATGGCCCTTATCTTGCTCAGTAGCCTCCTGTGCATCACCTTGTCAAAGGCCTTCTTGAAGCTAACATCCATTGGCTCTCCTTGGTCTAATCTGCTCATTACTTCCTCAAAGAATTCTAACAGATTTGTCAGGCATGACCTCGTCTTGATGAAACCATGCTGACTCTGTCCTATTTTACCAAGTATTCTTCTAAGTATTCAGAAATCTCATCCTTCACAGTGGATTCCAGTATCTTACCCATAACCGAAGCTAGGCTAATTGGTCTGTAATTTTCCATCTTTTGCCATACTCCTTTTTTAAATAGTGTGTCACATTAGTAATTTTCCAGCCCTTTGGGGCCCTCCCTGATTCTAGCAATTCTTGAAAAATCACAAGTAACACTTTTGTTTACTCTTAAGCTATCTCCCTTAGAACTCTGAAGTGTAGTCCATCTGATCCAGGTGATTTATCCACCTTTCCAACACCTTCTCCTTGGTCTGCTCTCTCTCCATGGATGCTGCCTGACCTGTTGTGATTTACAGCACATTTTTGTTTTTGGTGACTTAGTTCTATTGGAATTGCAAGCTGTCAACAGAGGCAATCTATAGAATAGTCATTGATGTTATCACATGTTCAGAGTTATAAGAGGAGAGGTAAAAGCATCATTGCTGAATGAGGCATCAATACTGTCTGAGTAGATCACGTTTGATAAAGTTATTTATATTTTGCTGCTCTTTCCTTTCTTCAGCGCATGAAATGTTTTAAAAATGGAACAGTTTTGATTAATTGTTATGATCTTCCAAAGTAGAAGCTTGGAATTAAATGAAAGGAAGATATATAATCGGGTTGGTGCTGAATTTTTCAGTGTTCCATTCTGGTACTATTTTAGGACAGATAGTCTAAAATTGATTAGACACTGTATTTCTATCTAATTTATTGCAAAACCAATATAGTTTACAATTTTGCAAACAACAGCACATAACAACAGTTATATGATGGGATTAGCAATTCAGAATCCTGATCTAGGGATTTAGGCTGTAACTTTATAACCCCGCATTCCCAGATGTAGGATGCCCAGGTGGAAGCGAACAGTAAAATGGATGCCATGTCAACAACCGATGTACCTGCTCCCATTTTTATCAGCAGTGGGCGAGACATTAAATGGCCTGCCAAGCTGTGGGCTGATTGAAACCCTTAAGTAGTCAATTAATTCCAGTAAAAGGGTTTTTTTCCATAACCCCTATGATGTAGCTCACATCAGAAGGAGTCTCATGCCCAACTGTCCAGACTGCCCAGTGAAACCTGATGACTAGTGACCAGATGAGTGAGAGCATAACTCTGTTTTGGACCAGTCAGAGACCTGCCTGTGTATTCCCCACTCTATTGGCCTCCTCTATTCCCATGTCATTCCTAGCCATGTAACACTAACCCACACCCCCTTCCTTACTGCATAGCAGGGGCTTGCCCATGGTGAGATCCTGTATACAGCTTCCTATTTGGTTCCATGATGATTTGCCTCACTCTGAGCCTGGCTGCAGGCCTAGCAATGAGCACTAATCCCTGTGCTCTCCTGGAACCTGAGAGTTGCTAGCCATATGGTTAGCAGACAACTCTTGGAGGTGGGAACTTCCTCCCTGATGAGGGTGGAAGACCCATTTCAAGCTCATTAATGGCCTATTGGCAAGCTTCCCCCATTTTTTCACTGGGGACAAAATTTGCTGTACCCAGCAGAAAATTCAGTCCATGAGTTCAGGTCTCACCACAGCGTCTGGGAATTTCAATTTATTTAATGTAATAAATGTGAAATTATAGTAGCTGCAATGGTGGCCATATAACCACCATTAAAATGCCTCTGATTCTTATACAATCTGCTGTATAAGTGACTTCAGATCCAATGAAATGCAGCTGACTCTTAAGTGCCCTCAGAAATGGGCGAGCGAGCACACTGTTCAATTGTCAAGGTGTTGGAGTTGAGGAGACATGTCCTCACCTACAGAGAAATGAGTCTGTGGAATTCTATGCCACAAAAAGTGGTCAAGGCCAAAACATTGAATGTTTTCAAGAAGGAGTTAGATATTGTTCTTAGTGGGGGAGCAAGCAGAACAAGGTACTGGTCTGAACGATCAGCCATGATGAAATTAAATGGAAGAGCATTCTCAAAGGGCTGAATGGCCTACTACTGTTCCTATGTCCTGTGTTTCTATGGTTTGCAATGACATGCTCAAGAGCAATCAAGGATGGTCAATAAATAACTGCACCCCTAAAATGACAGGAATGAATAAAATCAACCAGCTGGAATCATCTTTTAAAATCTGAGTTGTATTTGGCGAGAACCAGGGAACACAGCAAGTATATCGTTCCATGTCTGAGACACTCAATGTGGGTGGCACTTTGGCTCAGTGGTCGGCACTGCTGCCTCAGCACCAGAGACCCGGGTATGATTCGACCCTCAGCCGACTGTCTGTGTCGAGTTTGCACATTCTCCCTGTTTCTTAATGAGTTTCCTCCGGGTGCTCCGGTTTCCTCTGGGTGCTCCGGTTTCCTCTGGGTGCTCTGGTTTCCTCCGGGTGCTCCGGTTTCCTCCGGGTGCTCCGGTTTCCTCCGGGTGCTCCGGTTTCCTCTGGGTGCTCCGGTTTCCTCAGAATAGATTGTATGATTCAATGAGATACTTCAACGTAAACATGTAAGTTACACTTCTGCTGGTGTGCAATATGGAACCGTTGACTTTTGAAAGCCTGACATAGGTAACCGCCCAGTGTCAACAGGTATCTGAATCGCAAGTCTTTGCAGAAAGAGTACTGCCAGCTCTACGAATGCCCTAATGACAACTACAGAGCAATTCTGTGAGACTTTGCCATTTCCAAAATTACTCTTTCAGTTTCAACAATTGTTCACAATTCTTTTTCTGTTATTGTAACAGTTTGTTTTAACTCATTTGCTTTAAACTCATTAATACCTTTAATAATCAAAATTCAAATTAAAACATTAAGGTTCCAAACATGAATGTTCCATGACTTTTGTATCAGTTCAATGTGTGAGTTAGCTTAGTGATAACATGATGAAACATATTGCATGTAAACACTGGATATATAAACCTGACTTTAATCAGGCTCCCAAGCCTATCACACATGCCACTCACAAACATGCTGTAAAAATGCTAACTGTAAACCCAAATCTCTCACATCCAAACCAATTGAATTAGTTTAAAATCAAAGCAGTAAATACAGAAACTACACTGTCACAAAAAGTAAAGTACAAATTATAAATGCCTACCTAATTTACATGGAAATGCAGGAATGTTAAGTGAAGGAAGAAGGCTATTTGATCCACCTCCTTAGTATTGAATGCCCCTAATTATTATTTGAAATTCTAGCATGCTATTAAATGAATATCTCTTTAGATTCTGCTTAAAATGATCATTAAGCTGGAAACTCCTGACAATGCTGCAAAGGCTAAAAGGCTTGGGAGCATTATTTATTTGGTGAATTCCCCAATGCAACCCTCCAATTATCACTTGACCACAAAGAAAAACAACTGTGATATTAATTCTAATGATATCAGTATTGAATTGTGAATCACGATGTCCTATCTGTCTATTCTCTTGATACTCCAGCTACAGATCAATTTGAAAAAGATATTTGTGGGACTAGACATATTTAACATGCAGTGCAGAAAATCCTTAACCTGTATCTACTGAACAATATGGTTGAAAACTGACCAATTTTCAACTGATTGGGTGCACATTTCACATTTTTATGATTGATATCTATCTTTTAAGATCAATGCATTTTCACAAGCAGCTGGATTTTCACAGTAAAGATTGTCCACAACAGCCTGTAATTTTCACAGATTACTTCAGGGTGGAGCTGTGGAGACTGATGGAGGATCTGTGATTCTGTGAGGAATCTCTAATTTCAAGGATGAAGATTAAAATCATCCTGCAAACGGTCAAGCATTGTGCCAGATTATGGCTCAAATGATTCACATTACTGTGTTGTTGCAAAACTGCAGGATTTTTTTTCCTGCTTTTCCTTTAATTATTGGGGTCTGAAAGGTTAAAGTCAGCAGTGATTGTAGTTAAACTGTAAGACTATAATTATAAAGTTGGTGCAGTGGTGATTATCTGATGCTTCCCTGTTGGAGAAGCAATTATTTATGACTGTGGAAATGTGTTTCTTGACAACTCCAGTGTGCTCCGGCACTGTGAAATAATATAACATTAAAAAGGACCCGTAACCATCATTGGGAAATGTCTAAATTTAATTCTGGCTTCTTGAATTTAACAAGAATCTAGGGCGACAGCTGATGGTTAGAATTTGTAGGAAAATAAGGAGTAGGAAGGTCATTGTAGTGCCTTAATGGGTAGTGATTGTTGATTTTCCATTAAGTAACAAAGGAACATTGAAAACCAACAGAACAAAGTAGAATTATCAACCTTTCATCGACTCATTTTAACTCTTCTTGTTAGATGTTGCTTAAAATTTGTGGTATATTTGCATGTTGTAAGCGTATTGAAACAACCTCCTCTCTGCAACATTTTGGTGATGCCTTTTACTGACTGTGCACCCTGATCATTCAAACAGTCAATACAACTTTTGACTAAATATGTACTTCCTATTATAGCACATGAATTAGTCCCTTCTAGATGACCTCAGTTTAAATACTGAACAGATTTGTTCTTTGGCATATAAGAAAGGTGTCAGAATTAATCCCTACTGATGATTAGAACTAATATTTGTAATCTCTGTTGCACATAAAGAGTGGAATCTTAAGGGGTCTGAGTGATGTAAGCTATGCGAGGTGTAGCAGATTTGGGAGACAAATGCAGCAGGACTATTTCAATTCTGAGATCATCTCACTCCATCTTTTATGCTTCACATAAGTGGCATAGTGTGTTTCTCACTAGGCAACAATGTGGTGCCAATTAATGGTCATTATTGATTGTTGAAGAATTATCATTGCCACAACTCGCCTCATTAATGCTCAGAGATCCACTTACCAAGCAAGTTCAATGTCAGGTGTCCTTGTGTCACCATGCCTATTTGTGCAGTCACACGCAAACAGGCAGCTTGCCTTGCGGCTCAGCAGACCTCAGTCCAGAGTGCACAGCACTTGCTGTGTGTCAATGTTCTACATCAACCTCACAACTACTCCTTTGTGCCAGCAGCCTTCAAAGCAAACACACTATACGTGCAGTTCAAAGTCATCCATGTATCCAACTCAAAAAGGGGGGGGGAGGGGGGGTGCAAAGTGGTCAATGAAGTCCATGGAGGCATACATCAATTATTAAATTGGAGAGGGTTCTGAAAAGATTTACCAGGATGTTGCCAGGAGTTGGAGGCTTTGAGTTATTAAAACTAACTTGGGTAGGCTGCAACCTTTTCCACTGGAGTGTAGGAGGTTGAGGGGTGACCCTTATTGAGGCTTATAAAATCATGAGGGGTGAAGATATGATGAATAGTAAGGTATGTTTCTGAAGGTGGGGGAGTTCAAAACGAGGAGACATTTTTAAGGTGAAAGGAGAAAGATTTAAAAACGATATGAGGGGCAACTCTTTGAGTCAGAAAGAGGTTCATATGTGGAATGAACTTCCAGAGGAAGTGGTGGATTCCAACATTTAAAAGACATTTGAATAAGTTAATGAATATACAGAAGAACCTCAATTATCCGAACGAGATGGGCGGGCACCATTTCATTCAGATAATGGATTATTCGGTTAATTGATTTCCTCTGGGGCTTGGGGTTTTCTGTGAAGTCTGCTCTCTGTTCAGGAGATGAGGCAGCAGCACACCATGTGTGAGACCTCGCCCCCCCCCGCCCCACCCCATCTGCTCCCATACCACGCCCCCCCCCCACCCGCCCCCAACCCTGTCTGCTCACACACTGCCACCTGCCTGCCCCCAACCCCATCCGTTCCCCCAACAGAGCCCCCATTTTTGGCTTTGAATTGCTGCCAGTTGGTGTGAAGATGCATTGAGGCACTGCACAGAGACTCAAAAATGCATGCATGTAATTTATCATCATCAACATGTTTGTACACACTTCCACTTCAAACAGAACTATCTTCAGATGTGCCACCAAAGTTCCTTCAATATATTTTCTCCTTTCTCTCCCTCCCACAATGTTTAAGTGTACTCTGGTTCTACTGATGGCGTGGGGAGCCTACTTTGCTGTGGAGCCCATTTGCGCAGGAGGTTTCGGTGGGTGACCCTGGGGCATATGTGTCCAGATGGACCTGGCACGCTGAGGGTTGTCTTGCCAAAGGTAAGCTGACCCTCCTTGTACTGGACTTCCAAAGGTCAGGAGGGGAATGTGGAGGGGAGGAGGGGTAGCAGGAGGGTGAAGGTGGTTAACATGTCTGGCATGACACAGGTATTTCTTCACCTCTAGCGGGGTGAGGATATAGATGTCAGGATCTATCATATTTGGGCTCTGTCTATTTTGTTATGGGTTGTATTCTCCAGAAATGGCGAAAAATGGGAGAAATGAGTGAGATTATAATGGCTGTTAGTACTGGTACATGTGGGGGAGAGGTGTAGAAATATTCCACCTGACTGAGGAGACAGGAGAGACTGCAAGCAGGTTCAGTGCTGTGGGAGGCTCATGAGGGAAAGTAGGTGAAGGAAGATCCTGTAGACAAAAGAAAAAGTGGTGTAGCATAGGCCTTGGTGTGAGTTGGGTGCAGATGCAGCAAGTATCAAGTGGTGGAAAGAAGAATGTGGCATCAACCCTGGCAGAGTGGAGAACATCATTGACCTTGTTTCTGCATTGCTGGCTATTATTCTTCACCGTAACGATGGCACTGATCCAGGTGGCAACCTAAGATCAGGCTGGCAGAATCTGATGATGAAGCCTCTTCCTGGAAAAAGGATTCCTCTCCTTTGTACCATTCCAAGATCATGTTGGAGAATCGTGGTACCACCATCCCATCCTCTGACATCCTGTGCACATGTCCTTCAATGAGCAAAACAGTTTCCCAAGACCAGAGATGCACTGTCCAAAACTGTCTAGGCTGCACAGTGTGTCAGTGTCTCGGCATCTTGTACCAGTAAGGTCAAGTCGTAGCATGGGGTGGAGATCAGATGCGAGAGAAGCCATAGGGACCAAGTAGGCAATTAATGAGGTGTGGGGGAAGTGGGTACTGCAGATGCTGGAGATTAGAATCAAGATTGGAGTGGTGCTAAAAATGCACAGCAGGTCAGGCAGCATCCCAAGAGCAGGAAAATCAACATTTCAGACAAAAGTCTTTAATCAGGAATGAATTAATGAGGTGTATTCGTCAAGACAAAATGAGAAAGTTTTCTAGGCCTCGTGGCAAGAAACACTGTGAAAAACTTGATGCAACACAGATTTATCCAAAAAGAGCTATCCATTGATTTCATCTGCATTGCCAGTTAAACTGGTTGGTAATGCATGAGACACACTCCAACTAATTGATTCCGAAAATGGAAATCATGGTTATGTCCAGCACAAGATTACCAGTTCTTATAAAATATTAATAAAACCCACCACCTAAAACAGATGGTGATTCAATCTCTTGGTGTTAAACCATTTAAAAATAGCGATGTTTGGAGGATTTAGTGTTAATTGGCTGTATGACTTAAGGAGTTCATGTTGATGCTATTATCACATCCTTAATGCTAATGGAGTCCAATCAAAATCAGCCTCAGAGGATCAGAACTGAAAGTAAAGTAAGACCATACAAGGCAGTGAGTTAGAGAAACTACTGAGATGGAAGAAAATCATAGTAATGAAGGGAATAAACTGGAGCAGGAAATGAGTGAAGGTCAGCAAGGACAAGGTATTGGGAGCAGAGAACATATTGCAGTATAATACTTGGCCTACAGAAATCTGGATGGATTTGATCTCAGAACAGACAGGACATTAGGAATAGGAACACAGCATGGACTCCTTGACACCTGTTCTTCCATTCAATGAGATTCTGGTCGATCTGTATTCTGTGCACATCTATCTTCCCGGATCTATATTCCAAAATGTTATTCACTAGCAAAAGTCTAACAATCTCAGACTTAAATGTATTACTTGCACTAGCATTTAGGCCTTTCTTTGTGGTAGATAGTGCCATACTTCCAATACCTCTAGTAACAGGATGGATGAGTTGGACTGAAGGGTCTGTTTCCATTCAGTACATCTCTATGACTCTATGGTCTCTTGTCTGAAACCATATTTCCAATTTTCTCTCTGAATGTAACAAAGCATTGTTGACATTGGAAATCTGAAACAAAATGAGGAAGTGCTGAAGAAACTCAACAAGTCTGCCAGCATCTGTAGAGAGCAAAACAAAGTTAATGTTTCCAACCCTGTGACCCTTCATCAGAACTGACCTGCTGATGAAGCAGAAATGGTAGCTCTGTTTCTCTCTGAATGTTCTCATATTGATTTTGTGTTTATATTCCCTTGCACTAGATTTCCCTCATCAAGAGAAGAAAATTTCTTTTTATCTATCAGTTCTTCACACAATTCTAAGAAGTTTCAGTCAAGTCACCCCTTAATTAAGCGTATTGGGTATTTGAGGTTCTTGACTAAGGATATATTTTGGTCTCAACACTGCATACAAACAAGTGGCTGGAAGAACACAGCAACTCAGGCAGCACCTGGGGGTGGAGAAGTCAACGTTTTGGGTGTAACCCTTCTTCAGAACTCCCAAGACATTGACTTCTCCACCTCCTGATGCTGTCTGACTTGCTGTGTTCTCCCAGAATCCTGCTTGTCTACTTTGGATTCTAGCATCTGCATTTTTTTCTGTTGTCTCTCTCAACAACTCGTACAAGCAAGGAACAAAAGTAGACCACTTGGCCCTTCAAGCCTACACTGCCATTCGCTAAGATCCTGGTTGATCTAATTAACCTCTTATCCTTAATAATCTTTCATCCCTTTGGTAATCAAGAATCTAACTACATCTGCTTTAAAAGTATTTAAGGATTCTGTATCCACCGTCTTTTAGGAAGGGAATTCCAAAGCTTCCAACCATCTGAGAGAATTTTTCTTTTCCCCATCTCTGTTTAAATCTTATTTTTAAAGTATGACCCCTAATTCTAGATTCTCCCACAAGAAGGAGAATCCACCCTCTCCCACAAGAGGGAACATCCACCCAGCCAAGTCCCCTCAAGATCTTGTCTGTTTCACACCTTCCTCAGAGGAAGGCACTGGCCTTAGTGGTATTATCGCTAGAAACTCAGCGAATGTTCTCTGGTCCCAGGTTTGGATCCCACCATGGTGGATGGTGGAATTTGAATACAATAAAGAATCTAGAATTATGAGTCTAATGATGACCATCAAACCATTGCCAATTGTCAGGAAATTCTCATCTGGTTCAACAATGTCCTTTAGGGAAGGAAATCTGCCATCCTTACCAAGTCTGGCCTATTTGTGACTCAAAACCCACAGCAATGTGATTGACTCTTAACATCCTCTGAACACTTGGAGATGGGTAATAAATGCTGGGCTAGTCAGTGCACATACATCCTGTGACTGAATTTTAAAAAATTAAGTCACCACTGACTTTTCTACACACCAGAGGATGCAGGCCTAACCCCATAAGGCAATCTGCTCATTCCAAGTACAGAGGAACCTTGATTATCCGGAATTTGATTATCTGAATATCGGATTATCCAGCAAGATTGCAAGGTCCCAATGCTTGGCTAAACTATGTTATCTGGCATTCGATTATTCAGAATTTAATTAACCGAGCAAAATACTCTCCACCCATGTCCTTTGGATAATCAAAGTTCCTCTGTATTAATCTAGTCATCGTTTTCTCAACAGCTTCCAACTCATTACCGCTTTTCTGTAAATACAGCGATTAGTACCGTCCGCAAAACTCCACGTGCGGTCTCACTAAAGCCCAGAATAACAGAAGCCACAGTCTCCCATGGATTGAATTTTTCTCTCAAAGCCCCAGATTGGATTTTTACTTCTCAAAAATTTGGGATTATTTATAATGCACCCAGGAATTGAATCAATGCAATCTTCTATTTAACTCGGCTCATAGGTTTTTATCACATATCTTCACATGAACTCCCTTAGCTTTAGATGGTGGCAGTTAAACACTTCACTAGATCATGATTTAGACTCAACTGCCAAATAAATTAATGGAACAGAGAAACAACAAGCAAGAGAGGAGCAGTGAAATGCACTGCATTTTACAGCAGTTTTTAATTCTAATTTTCTCCTTGAGTAAACAGAAAGTAACAAACAGTGATTGCTTGTTGTGTAAACTTTATTGACCTATATTTTGTGGTAGTAACGGCAAGATTATTAACGCTAACAGTCATCGTTGAGTAAGTTATATTAAAAAATCCATTGTCCGCATGTGCAATTAAATGCAGGAATCACCAAACTGCATTCCAAGTGGTCCAGCTCCTATACGAGCTTTGCAATGCTTTTAATTCATTGATAGACTCTCGGAGGTGAAATAACTCAGAATGTCAAAAATAATAGCTTTATTGTAGTAGTTCCCACCAAACATGCCAGAAGAAACTAGCATTTATCCATGATATTGTAAAAGAATTTTTAATAACATACAATTTATATTTTAAAATCACTTAAATATTGTCAAAGTACCTCTCTGGCTCTGAAAATTAACACCTACTTATGTGGAATTTCAATCCTGCAAATTTCAAATATTGTTGGCGATTGCTTATAAAAAATTTATGACTTGCTGATTGACTATAGTTCACAAGAGACCATCTCTTTGCTCAAGAGAGAAAGATGACTATATAACTTGAGGGGCACTCCACTTTGAGTGAAGCCAGGAGACAGGTCTGTCCATGAGCTAGCACAGCCAAAACTGAACCAAATCCACACCATATGCAACACTTTGCATGACCCTCTAGCTATCTAGCCAACTGAACTAACTCACTACAATAAAAATCCACATCTATTATTTTGAAATTCTGAATTTCTGTACTTCTCATCTCACTTAATCCCACCTTCCTTCCCCATTTCTAAATTTGCTTTCTGCACACAATTTTACATTGGGGTAAACATTCTAACTTGACTTCCAATTTCCATTTTTCTCTCAGTTTCACGTAGACCATTTCTTACTCTTTCTTTCCTTGATTTCACTCTCTCCATTTCTAGCAAAAGACCATCAGGTTATATATATTATGAGGTCCCTGACTCCCACAGCTATCCCTGCTACATTTCCACAAACCTTACAGTGTGTAAGGACTCCATTCAATTCTTCCAAATGTTTTGCCTCAGTCGTGTTTGCTCTGATGAAATTGACTTTCACAAAAATGCTTCGGAAATTATTTACTTTTTTTCCTCAATCATGGCAGCAAGTGATCCATTCATAATAGGAACTGCAAATATATCCACCACATTTCACGTTCTTCTGCTCCCTCCCTTCCTCTTTCTTCTCTCCTCCTGTTTCCCTTGTTCTCATGTTTCACCCCCATCAGATTCTATTTGCAATGGATCACTTTCTGCCACTTCCACAGCATTCTGTATGATCCCACCATGAAACAAGTTTTCCTGACTCCTTCAACATCCCACAGAGGCCAGTATCTATCACCAAGTCACTCTTTATTTGCACTTGGAGAGACCTTGACTCAGAGCCAGCTCTCAGAATGGACAGGACGTCTGACACTTCTGATCTTATCTGTCAGCCAGGGTTCCCTGATTGCACCAGATAAACAGTCCTGATTAGAGAATTCACGTTTTATGAAGTCCATCTGGCTGACTTTGTTACAAATGCTGTGGAGGGCAAACAGGGTGACATGAAAATTCTTTCAAAGAAAGATCATCCAATCAAAAAGACCATGGAATGGTTCAGAAAATCTCGCTGGCGCTTGCATTTTTGAGGCTGCAGTAACCACAAGAATGGAGAGAGTGGCAGCCAGGAGGGCTGTTCCCTTCAATCTCTCTGTCCTGCTGCAGAGTCTCAGGAACTGCAGTAAGGTGGGAAGTCCCAAAGAAAGCAGAAGGAGGAAAACCTCTTTGTTCTAGCAGGGATGGATAAAAGTGACCAGGGAAATCGATGGCAGAAATGTGACCTCTCCATTCTGGAAACTGCGTCAAAAGGAGCTATAACTACAGAGGGTCAGGAAAGGTGAGTGGTAATCACAACTTCAGTTAACAAGACCCTCACTTTGACTTAATTAGCTTTCTCCTGCACAATCCTTCACAGATTCGCACACACTGAGGCTGTACTTATTCCTCTTGCAGTGGATATCTATGACTTCCCGTAGGCGGCACGGTGGCAAGTGGGCAGCACGGTGGCACAGTGGTTAGCACTGCTGCCTCACAGCGCCAGCGACCCGGGTTCAATTCCCGCCTCAGGCAACTGACTGTGGAGTTTGCACGTTCTCCCCGTGTCTGCGTGGGTTTCCTCCGGGTACTCCGGTTTCCTCCCACAGTCCAAAGATGTGCAGGTCAGGTGAATTGGCCATGCTAAATTGCCCGTAGTGTTAGGTAAGGGGTAAATGTAGGGGTATGGGTGAGTTACACTTCGGCGGGTCAGTGTGGACTTGTTGGGCCGAAGGGCCTGCTACCACACTGTAATGTAATCTAATCTAATCTAAACAGCCAGTAGTAACACTTACACTCAATCTATTGCCCTGTCACATCCATTCCCCGGATTAGCATTCTGCAAATGGCGTTCTTCTCTCCTTTGAGCGCAAGCATGAGCAGCATTTATATCTTTATATTTCATCTCCTTGTGGAAAAAAACAACACAGAAATAGGCAAAGGGCAGAAATACAGTGTAGAGTGATTTGGAATGGGTGGGAAAGGACAGAATGAGTATGCACGAAAAGTTTCTTCAACATCTTTTTCTACAACTTTGATTGCTTTATTGCACTTCCTCCTGTGGGAAAAAAAAATTTGAAATGAGGCAACACATGGACAATAATGGCAAGTGTAATTTTCAATTTCTCTTGTTTTAAAAGCACAGCTATGTTTCAATATAGCACCCAATAGTAACTACTCAAGATGTTTATACTTACCCACCATGAACATTGCCCACACCTTGACAATGTTCTCCTGTTGGTCATTGACTCTCCAACGAGATATATATTTTTTAAAATTCATTCAAAAACTGCACCAAAACATAAAAATAGTGCGTAAGAAGAAATACAATTTCCTTTCCTGAGGCGTTTGATCTCAGAAGAGGTGCATGCCTACTTTGATCCTAAGATTTTCCTGATCCACTGAAAAGGTCTAGTGAAAATCATGCGGGTTTGGGAAGACAAAGGAAAATAAATTTCCCTTAATGCGACGTTTAACATTCTGCAAGCAATGTTCACCTCCAGTGAGGAATGGAAGTCCAACCTTGCATTTACTTTCAGCTGGGGTGCCCTGCTCTGTAAGATAACTTGCATTTTAAAATACAGTCCATTTATAGTGATGTGGATGAGTAGAGGCATTAAAAACAGCACCTGAATGCATAAAGCTTTAAAAAAAACTAATAACAATACTCAATTTTATAATACTTGGCTAAGAAACACTGCAGTGAGATCGCAGTTCAAGCAACGTACAAATTTGGTTTCCCTGTGACAGGAATGATGTTGAAATATTTGAAAGTGTTTGTCAGGAAATCATATTTCTTTTAAGTAAATAAGAACATAAGCAATAGGATCAGAAGTAGGCTGTTCAGCCTCTCGAGCACAGCTTTCAACTGGGGTCATTCATATTCCTTGATCTATTCAATTTTAGATTAGATTAGATTAGATTCCCCACAGTATGCAACCAGGCCCTTTGGTCCAATAAGTCAACACAGACCCTCCGAAAGTAACCTACCCAGACCCATTCCCCACATTTACCCCTGACTAATGCACCTAACACTATGGACAATTTAGCATGGCCAATTCACCTGACTTGCAGACTGTGGGAGGAAACCGGAGCAAACCCACGGAGACACTGGGAGAATGTGCAAACCCACACAGTCGGCCGAGGCTGGAATCAAAACCAGGTCCCTGTCGCTGTGAAGCAGCAGTGTGAATCACTGGGCCACTGTGGTGCCCCAATAGATTTTAGAAATCTATTGATCTGTCTTGAATATATGCACTGACTGAACTCCAAACCCAATAAAATGAAACACAGTTAGGTTAAAAAAGTAAGCAAAATCACAAGATTTTCCCTGCTTTTTTTAAGCATAAAATGAATTCATGTGTGATTTAAGTTGTATGCTAAAATTATGAGGAAATGGGCTGGAAAAGCTGAGGCAGACAGTTTCCAATGATCGAGGGGACTAGAATGAGGAAACATTGATAGAGATGAATTTGAAGTTAAGATTTAAGATGAAAAGCAGGAGGGACATCTTTACAAAGAGAGTTGTCAGGCTATTAGCTCTGTGGTTACAATGCTGAATGGAGCATCTGTCTACATGAGCAGATCCAATCCTAACAATTCATTTATGAGCAAGTCAACTCCTCACTCCCAACGCCTGCTCACTATCTACAAGGTACAAGTCAGGAGTGTGGGAGAAACTCCCCACTTGCCTGGATGGGTCGAGCTCTCGCAACACCCAAGAAGTTTGGCATGATCCAGGACAAAATAGTCATCTTGACTGGCACTTCATTACCTTTAACAATCACTGTCCATCACTGACAGTGTGTACTATACAAAAGATCCACCGAAACAGCTCATCAAAACTTCTTAAACAGCACTTCCCAAACCCATAACTTCTAACAATTGGATGAAGGGCAACAGATACATGAAAATACCACCAACTGCATGTTCCCATTCAAGCTATGCACAATTCTGACTTGAAAATGTATCACTGTTGCTTGGCCATTGTTGAGACAAAATTGCGGAACAAATTTGCCAACAGCACTATGGATGTACCTGCACTACATAGAGTGTAGCAGATTAAGAAGGCAGCCCTCTTCACCTTCAGCAGACTAATTAGGAATGAGTAATAAATGTTGGCTCATCCAGTGACACTCACATCCCACAAATGAACTGAAGTTAACCATCTAGCCATGCAATCCAATAAGCATTCTATTGTATCTCTGGGAGGCTCCACAGAACCGTCAAGAAAAATAAATGTTTTCATTGTTTCCCTTGAGCTTGGCTGATCTGTTGGAGAAGGAGAATGCAAACTAGAAATCTCCCGGTACTTCAAAGTCAGACTGTCAAACTGGATGTATTTATACTTGGTGGAGTGTGAGAAACTAGGAGCCATGATTATAAGCTATTCAATGATGAGTCCAATAAGAAAATCTAAGGTGAACCTTAGATTCAGATGTTTTTTCCTAATGGTTCAAACATTGCAGCATTAATCTCTGAGGCAGCTTTATAACTGTCCCTAATCTTATTCTGATTTATTTCTGAGATTAACGTTCTCTTACCTTTTCCCTTTTCTCATCTTGAGTGTTCATTTCTTGGGTACTTTTACGGTTTTCCATGGGTATCCTTTAAGTTTCTGAATCTGAGTAGCCTGTCCATGTTTATATTAGTTTTCTTTTCGAAGGATACTAAAACTCTTCAATTTGTTTTTCTTGTGAGATCCAGTGGTGTTTCAACCAGAAATGATGTCAGCTGGTTTATTTTCACAGTAATATGAGAATCAACGACCTCCATTTGCAGCAGCAGCAGGAACAGTGCGAGCGAGGACTAGGGGGCTGCTGGGAAGGCAAACTTTTCTCTTTCAGACGTACCTCGTGAACAGGTGGAGCGAAGGCTAAACAGGAGTGGAGGCGGACATATGGATTGCTGGGCACGTGAACTGATATATTTGGGCTGTGGCTAAACCTGAGACACAACACATGTAGTGTCTCCCACCCATCCTCCTCCTCTAACCAAAAAACAAAGACCATGTGTGGAGGCTTGGTTCGGTCAGGCTTTTTTTTTTTGCTTTCTTTTTCCATTTATTCAATCTCTCTTAATACTTTAGAGCAGATGGGTTGGAAACGAGGACAGTTGCGCGCTCCTCTTGAAGGATGTGGGAGATAAGGTTCACCATTGATGTCCCCGCTGACTTCACCTACGTGAAGTGCACTCAACTCCAGCTCCTCACAGACCGTGTTAGGGAACCTCGAGCTGGAGCTGGATGAACTTCGGATCATTCAGGAGGCTGAGAGGGTGATAGAGAGGATTTACAGTGAGATAGTCACGCCTAAGTTACAAGGCAAAGGTAGCAAAGTGACCATCAGGAGAGGGAAAGGGAATAGGCAGACAGTGCAGGGACACCCGTGCCCATTCCCCTCAATAATAAGTATACCATTTTGGATACTTTTGGGGTGGTTCTTATCGGTGAAAGCCACAGCAGCCAGGTTTCTGGCACTAAACCTGGCTCTGTGGCTCAGAAGGGAAGGGCGAGAATAGGGGAGCAATAGTGATGGGCGATTCAATCATGAGAGGAACAAACAGGAGATTCTGTGGTCACGAGTGAGACTAACGGATTGTATGTTGCCTCCTGGGTGCATGGGTCTGAGTTGTCTCAGACTGAGTCTACAGGATTGTTAAAGGAGAGCGAGACCAGCCAGAAGTCATGATATACATAAGTAGGGAAAGGGAGGAGGACCTGAAAAGAGATGTAGGGAGTTAGGTTGGAAGCTAGAGGGCAGGGCGAGTAGAGTAATAATCTCAGAATTGCTACCAGCACCACATGTCAGTGAGGCTAGAAATTGAAAGTGATTGCAGATGAACATGTGGCTTCAGGGCTGTTGTAGGAGAGAGGGCTTCAGATATGTAGATTATTGGAATACCATCTGAGGAAGATGAGACCTGTACAAGAAGGGTGAGGTGCACCTGACCTGGAGGGCACCAATATCCTGGGTGGGAAGTTTGCTAGAGCTCTTGGGAACCTGAGCTATGGATCAGATGATGGAGTAGGTAGTGATCAGCCAGATACAGCGTGCACAGAGTTTGTGAGGAGGGATAGGAACTTGGTTCGGTGAAGGTGCAGTCAATGCAATGAGTTGAAGTGTGTTTATTTCAATGTCAGAAACATCAGGGAAAAGGATGACAAACTTAGAGCATGGATCAGTACTTGGAACTACGATGCTGTGGCCATTATCGAGACATAGATATCACAGGGGCAGGAAGTTGTTGGATGTTCCAGAGTTTAGGTGTTTCAAAAAGAACAGGGGGAAGGTAAAGGAGGTGGAGCGGTGGCATTGTTAATCAGGAATAGTAACACAGCTGCGGAAAGGGAGATCATCAAGGAGGGTTTGTCTACAGAGTCAGTATGGGTGGAAGTCAGAAACAGGAAAGGAACAGTCACTTTATTAGGAGTTTTCTACAGGACCCCCAATAGCAACAGAGATACGGAATAGCAGATTGGGAGGCAGCTTTTGGAAAGGTGCAGAAGTAACAGGGATGTTATCATGGGTGACTTTAACTTCCCTAATATTGATTATAGCTGAAAATGTGTTGCTGGAAAAGTGCAGCAGGTCAGGCAGCATCCAAGAAACAGGAGAATTGACGTTTCGGGCATAAGCCCTTCTTCCTGATTCTCCTGTTCCTTGGATGCTGCCTGACCTGCTGCACTTTTCCAGCAACACATTTTCAGCTCTGATCTCCAGCATCTGCAGTCCTCACTTTATCCTCTAATATTGATTATAACCTACTTTGTTCAAAGAGTTTAGGTGGAGCAGTTTTCATCAGGTGTGTCTAGGAAGAGTTCCTGATGCAATAGTAGATAGGCCAGCTAAGGGAAAGGCCATGTTGGATTTGGTGCTTGGCAATGAACCATGCCAGGTGTAAGATCTCTTGGTGGAAGAACATTTCAGTGATAGTAATCACAACACCATGACCTTTACTATACTCATGGAGAGGGATAGAAGTAGACGATATGGGAATGTATTTAATTGTGGAAGGGAGAATTACAATGCTATTAGAGAGGAACTAGGGCACCCAGACTGGGAACAAATGTTCTTAGGGAAGTGCACAACCGAAGTGTGGAGGTTTTTTAGGAAGCACTCGGTGATAATGCAGGATAAATTCGTCCCATTGAGACAAGGATGACCAGGGACATGGAACATCTAGGCAAGAGGAAGAAGGAAGCTTACTTAAGGTTGAGGAGGCAAGGATCAAACAGGATTTTAGAGAGTTACAAGATAGCCAGGAAGAAACTGAAGAATTGGACATAGCGAGAAGGGGGCATGAAAAAGCTTTTGCAGGTAGGATTAAGGAAAACCCTAAGGCATTCTACACTTATATGAGGAACAAGAGGATGGCCAGGGTGAGGGTAGGGCCGATCAGGGATAGTGGAGGGAACCTTCTCCTGGAGTTGAAGGAAGTACGGGAGGTCTTTAATGAATACTTTGCCTCAGTACTCATTACTGAGAGGGACCATGATGTTTCTGAGGACAGTGTGAAACAGACTGATATGCTAGCACAGCTTGGTGTTAGGAAGGATGATGTGCTGAAAGATTTGAAAGATATAAGGATAGATAAATCCCCTGAGTGAGAGGGGATATACTTTAGGTTACACCAGGAAAGAGGGAAGAGATTTCTGCGCTTTAGCGATGATCTTTGTGTCCTCACTGTCCACTGGTGCAGTAACAGATGATTGGAGGGTGGCAAATACTATTGCCTTGTTCAAAAAAGGGAATAGGGATAATCCTGCGAATTACAGACCAATCCATCTTGCGTCAGTGTTGGGCAAAGTATGGGAGAGGATTCTGAGAGATAGTATTTATGATTACTTGGAAAACCATAGTCTGATTAGAGATAGTCACCATGGCTTCATGAAGGGCAGGTCATGCCTCACGAACTTTATTGAATTCTTTGAGGATCTAACAAAGCATGTTGATGAAAGTAGAGCAGTGGATGTGGTATACATGGATTTTAGCAAGGTAGTTGATAAGGTTCCCCATGGTTGGCTCATTCAGAAAGTAAGGAGGCATGGGACATGGGGATGTCTGGTTTTCTAGATACAGAATTGGCTGGCCCTTAGAAGACAGAGGCTGGTGATAGATGGAAGTTATTCAGCCTGGAGCTTGATGACCAGTGGTGTTCTGCACGGATTGGTTCTGGTACCTCTGCTCTTTGTGATTTTTATAAATGACTTGGATGAGGAAGAGGAAGGGTGATTAATAAGTTTGCTGATGACATGAAGCTCGGTGGAGTTGTGGATGATGTGGAGGGGTTATTGTAGGTTGCAATGAGACATTGACAGGATGCAGAACTGGACTGATAAGTGGCAGATGGAGTTCAACCTGGAAAAGTGTGAAGTGACTTACTTTGGAGGGTCAAATTTGAATGCAGAATTTCGAGTAAAGGCAGGATTCTTGGCAGTGTGGAGGAACAGAGGGATCTTGGGTCCATGACCATACCGGTGGTTAGCACTGCTGCCTTACAGCGCCAGGGACCCGGATTCAATTCCTGTCTTGGGCAACTGTCTGTGTGGTGTTTGCACATTCTCCCTGTATCTCCGTGGGTTTCCTTCGGGTGCTCCGGTTTTCTCGCACAGCACCAAAGATGTGCCGACTAGGTGAATTGGCCATGCTAAATTGCCCGTAGTGTTAGGTGCATTAGTCCTGGGTAAATGTAGGTGAATGGGTCTGGGTGGGTTGCTCTTTGGCAGGCGGTGTGGACTTGTTGGGCCGAAGGTCCTGTTTCCACACTGTAGGGAATCTAATCTAATCTAATCTAATCCCTCAAAGTTGCCACCAAGGTTGATGGAATTGTTAAGAAGGCATATGGTGTGTTGGTTTTCATTATCAGGGGGATTGATTTTAAGAGCCACGAGGTTATGCTGCAGCTCTATAGTGCCCTGGTCAGAGCACACTTGGAATATTGTGTTCAGTTCTGGTTGTCTCATTATAGGAGGCATTTGGAAGCTTTAGCGCGGAGAGGAGGAGATTTAGAGAGGTGCAGAGGAGATTTACCAAGATGCTGCTTGGACTGAAGGACATGTCTTATGAAGAAAGGTTGAGAGGGTGAGGGCTTTTCTCATTGGAATGAGGAAGGATGAGAGGTGACTTGATAGAGGTGTACAAGATGTTGAGAGGCATAGATAAAGTGGATTGACAGAGACTTTTTTTCCATGGCAGAAATGTTTATCATGAGGGGCACAATTTAAGGTGATTTAGGGGAGATGTCAGAGATAAGTTCTTTACTCAGAGAGTAGTGGGTGCATGGAATGCACTGCCAGCAGTGATAGTAGAATCAGATACATTAGGGATACTTAAACAACTCTTAAATAGGCACATGGAAGTTAGTACAATGAAGGGTATGTCGGTTAGTCTGACCTTAGAGAAGGATAAAAGGCTGGCACAACATCGAGAGCGAAAGTGTCTATACTGTGCTGTTCTATGTAATATTCTTTTTAGCGTTTTTGAATCCATGTTCCTTCTACAAGGTGAAGAATTCCCACATTCAATGATGGTGATTGATCTTCCTGGTTCATTTCTTTCCTTGGACTTATCATCTTCCAGAGTAACATGAAGTCTTGATGTTTCAGACTGCATTGGGAACTGTGTTCACGGTCTTTTCTCCATCAACAATCCTGCTGGCAATAATGTATTTTATCATTTTGATTATCCATCACTCAAAAGAGACAAACTAATAGAATAAATTCTCTTAAGAAGTTCTTCTATAGTTCTGAGTCCACTTTATCCTTCGCAATTTGCTTATGCACAATGAGGTGAATTTATTATAGATGTAGACCCTTATTCTCAGTTGCTTATTTATGAACCACGGCCTATTATCTGACACAACCATGTCTGAAATATCATGAGTTGAATGGATGCATTTAATCTCTTCTATCGTTGGGTCCACTGTGATATTGTGCAACTGAGTTAACTCAATTTACTTTGAGTGATAGTCAATAAGAATAATAAACATTTCCCTTTAACTCAGACATGCTAATTCCCAACCTTTCCCAATCTATTGATAAAAGTTGATGGTCGTAAAGGTCCTTTCCCTTTCTCATTGTGTGCAGTGTAAATTTTAATAGTTGTGTATAATTTCCTCAATTGAATTTGGGTTCTTGCTAGATATTTTGATTTTTTGAGATTACTTTGTAGTCTTTGAAGAAAATCAATTTTGAATACTTTAGGCATTAGCAATCCTTCAACAAATACTAACAGATCATATGTAATTGTGAGGGTTTTTTTGGTGTCCACAATATTGTCATACTTTAGGATTACAGGAATGTATGTTGAACCTTCATACAATAATCTCTAATCAGTAAACATCCTTCATCTCTGTTTTGAGTTTCTCTACTCTCTTCCTCTCCCCCCACCACCGCAATGTTGGTAAGTGTTTTGCAACCAATGATCTACATGCTTCTAACTCTGCCATAAGCTCCAAATCTCTTCAGATGGTTTCCTTGATGATGTATCTACTGTTGTTTGACATTTCCCTTGTACATTCTCTATGTTTGAGTCATATCTCATCAAAGGCAATTTGAACTGCTGAAAGTAAATTGGCATCTTTGCAATTTCCTTTGCACTGAGAAGAGAACTAATGCTTTGTGATCAATTCAATCTTAATCTCTAGTCCCCTGAGACAACCAGAGAACCTGGTGAAATCCCGTCATTGCTGCCAAAGCATTTTTTCTCAATTGTCACACACAGCTTTTCTTAGTTTCTGATACAGGAATTGAAGCATAATACAGCAGTCCACTTTTTCCATCTTCTGGGGACTTGTAGGTTCTCTGCATTCAGATCTGTGAATGACTCACTAATGGCTCTTTTTGTTGGTTAATGTCCATTGTCATCTATGAATATTTCTGGAGTAGCTAACATTCCATCAACTTTTCAAAAGAATTTCTCGATCAACATTCCAGTGCCTAATGTTAAACTCGATTCAATGGTCTATTGATTGCCAATAGATTAGATATGAAGTGCCTTACTTGGTTAACCAAGTGGCGTCGAGATGGCAGTGGCACAGCAGGCAGCACCTGGGCTCTTGTGCCCAGGCTTGTCCTCTTTGCTCGCTTCTTCTTTTTCTTCTTCCTTTTTTTTCTCAGTTCAATTTTTGCTCAAACTTACCTGCTAAGCTCTTGGTTGCCAAGATGATCAAAGGTTACGGGAAGAAAGCAGGAAAATGGGGTTAAAAACCCATCAGCCACGATTGAATGGCAGAGCAGACTCATAGGACCAAATGGCCTAAGTTCTGCTCTGTGTCTTATGGTCTTATGAAGAGAGCTCGTCAGCAGGAAGATGGCGTCAACGGGTTCCGGAGTGGCGGCGGTGTCTTCAAAGGCCTCATGGCTGCAGAGTCGGCCGGCTTGTGAAGCCTAGAGTAGGAATCTTGTTTCTGCATAGAGTAGGCCCCTGGTGGTGGCATGGACTGGGCTGCTGAAGCCCAGAGCGAGACTCTAGCCACTGAGGAAGAAAATTCTGGATTAGTGGTGCTGGAAGAGCACAGCAGTTCAGGCAGCATCCAAGGAGCTTCGAAATTGACGTTTCGGGCAAAAGCCCTTCATCAGGAATAAAGGCAGTGAGCCTGAAGCGTGGAGAGATAAGCTAGAGGAGGGTGGGGGTGGGGAGAAAGTAGCATAGAGTACAATGGGTGAGTAGGGGAGGGGATGAAGGTGATAGGTCAGGGAGGAGAGGGTGGAGTGGATAGGTGGAAAAGGAGATAGGCAGGTAGGACAAGTCTGGAAAGTCATGGGGACAGTGCTGAGCTGGAAGTTTGGAACTAGGTGAGGTCGGGGAAGGGGAAATGAGGAAACTGTTGAAGTCCACATTGATGCCCTGGGGTTGAAGTGTTCCGAGGCGGAAGATGAGGCGTTCTTCCTCCAGGCGTCTGGTGGTGAGGGAGCGGTGATGAAGGAGGCCCAAGACCTCCATGTCCTCGGCAGAGTGGGAGGAAGAGTTGAAATGTTGGGCCACGGGGCGGTGTGGTTGATTGGTGCGGGTGTCCCAGAGATGTTCCCTAAAGCGCTCTGCTAGGAGGTGCCCAGTCTCCCCAATGTAGAGGAGACCGCATCGGGAGCAACAGATACAATAAATGATATTAGTGGATGTGCAAGTAAAAGTTTGATGGATGTGGAAGGCTCCTTTAGGACCTTGGATAGAGGTGAGGGAGGAGGTGTGGGTGCAGGTTTTACAGTTCCTGCGGTGGCAGGGGAAAGTGCCAGGATGTAGGGGTGTGTGGACCAGACCAAGTAGTCACGGAGGGAACGGTCTTTGCGAAAGGCGGAAAGGGGTGAGGAGGGAAATATATTCCAGGTCGTGGGGTCTGTTTGGAGGTGGCGGAAATGTCGGCGGATGATTTGGTTTATGCGAAGGTTGGTAGGATGGAAGGTGAGTACCAGGGGCGCTCTGTCCTTGTTACGGTTGGAGGGGTGGGGTCTGAGGGCGGAGGTGCGGGATGTGGACGAGATGCGTTGGAGGGCATCTTTAACCACGTGGGAAGGGAAATTGCGGTCTCTAAAGAAAGAGGCCATCTGGTGTGTTCTGTGGTGGAACTGGTCCTCCTGGGAGCAGATACGGC
Organism: Chiloscyllium plagiosum; assembly: GCF_037043375.1. NCBI lineage: Eukaryota > Metazoa > Chordata > Chondrichthyes > Orectolobiformes > Hemiscylliidae > Chiloscyllium > Chiloscyllium plagiosum. The sequence continues at coordinate 22,788,558 of NW_028270172.1, forward strand.
GGAGGCGGAGGAATTGGGAATATGGGATGACATTTTTGCAAGAGGTAGGGTGGGAACAGGTGTAATCCGAAAAGTTGGACTCTCTAAGTTATCTTTCATTATTATTTTATTTTAAGTTAACGTGAATGCAGCCTCTGCATGGTGACGGTACACTGTTTTCATTATATTTTATATTAAATACACATGACAATAAATGATTCAATCAATTAATAACCATCTATTTAAATATTCAGATCTCTGTTATATTCTTGGGCTGCAGCATTCTTTGATCAACTTTGTTTTTTGAAGATCAACTTTTGTCTTGGTCTGTCTGACATAAGAATTTGATGTGTACAGGTCATTTAGTGTGGGGCCTGCAATTTGCATTATTTTCAGAATTTGCCTAATTCTATGATCATGTTCCTTCTCTGTTGCACCATGAATTACAATAGTATCTGTATGATACATCACTTGTACCCTTCAATCAAAGCATGTTATAAAAATATTTAGTTTGCATCTAATTTTGTGAACTGTTCTATTTACCAATTTAGCTAAACTATCTTCAACTGATGACATTGGTTGGATTTATCATTGCATTACCTTGTTGGTTGCGTCCAGTCCACACAATACTAAAATCCTCATTTGGTTCAGGAACAGTGACAATACCTTAGCGTTATTGAATGTGTACTATGATCAGTTACCCACTGTTAATACATTCTTTCAATTTCGGCCTTCACTTCAGTGGTATGCTAATTCTCTAACAACAAAAATAAGAAAATTGATGTTGCATGTGACTGTAATACAATATGGTATTCATTTTTAAGTATATCCAGTTTTGAAAACAGATTTTGTGAAATTCTTCTCCAAGCTCTGTCTTGTGTTCTTCCTTGGCAACTCCATCTTCTTTACAAATCAGATTCAGCTTGGAGCATGTTTTCCTGTTGAGAAGTGCAGATTCTTGATTCTGTAAAATATAAAGTGGTTCTATTATTTAACCGTCTTTATTTGCCATGATTTGGTCTTTGACTTTCAAATTTGTCTGTTCTGGGCCTTGCAGTTTGCTTGAAGAAGTTTTTAAGTTGATTTTTTTTAGACATTCTTACTTGTCAGATAATATGTTAACAGACCCAGTTTCTAGTTTAAATTTAGTAGAATACCTCTCTACTGTGCTTCGGTACACGTGACAATAAACTCAATTCAATTCAATGCAATACTGATGTGTACTAACTGTATAAATCACTGATCTTTTCTTGATTTGGAGATGCCTGTGTTGGATTGGGGTGGACAAAGTTAAAAATCACACAACCCCAGGTTATAGCCCAACAAGTTTATTTGGAGCGTTTGAAGCGCTGCTTCTTCATCAGGTGGTTCATCAACCATCTGATAAAGAATCAGCATGCCGAAAGCTAGTGCCTCCAAATAAACCCGCTGGACTATAACCTGGGATTTAGATCAGACTAGCGCTGGAAAAGCACAGCAGGTCAGGCAGCATCAGAGGAGCAGGAAAATCAACGTTTCAGGCAAAAGTCCTTCATCAGGAATATAACCTGGTGTTGTGCGATTTTTAACTTGATCCCTTCTCAAATGTCTAGTTTCATTGCCTGTGATTCTCATTTTCCCTAGACTTGGTTGTGCTTAAAATCCTGCCATCATTTTATATTGTATTATTGCAGTTTTAGAAGAAGAATATTTTTAAAAATGCTTACACTTGGTGTAGAGTTGTGCAGCTCCCCATGGCTTATGTACTTCATCTCGCCGCATCTGAAACAATCTAAATTGATGCTTGATATACTTTTATCAATTTTGCCTCAGTGTGCTTTCTGTTTTCAGGCCTACAAGTTGCATGACCTCATTGGCCCTCTTCTATGGAGCTTCAGACTCTCTGCGAAAAACTCTTAGATCTTGTTTCTAGATTGTGAATTTTAAACTGTACCGTCTTTGCAATCCTTGTTTGATTACAGAAGAAAACTCTGACGCTGCCTTATCTATCACTGCAATGACTATGCAATCCTGTGTCGAATCGTCCCTTAGATCACCACATTTACAATCTCCAGTTCATCTAACAAAGTAATTGATAAAGGAATTGATGGACTCTGCTATACTCCAGATTCTTACTGATAGCAAAATATCTATCAAAGGCTTTCACGTCCTTGCCATAATAAGATGAAGTCATCATCATAGAGCCATTGAGTTATACAGCACAGAAGCAGAACCTTCAGTCCTGCTAGTCCATGCCGAACATAATCCCAAACATAAACTAAACTAGTCTCATCTGCCTACTCCTGACTCTTATCATCTCCTTGATTGGTCAACACATGATTTGTGATGGTACCAGTTGTAAAGAGCAGAGTGCAGACCTGATCTTGCTGGTCCTTTTGGTCGAACACTGAGGCTGTTTAGTATTTGGTAAAATGTTTCCTCCAGTCATCCTGCATGCGCACTTGCCATAAGCTTTCTACAGAAGTGAATGACTCTGGAAATGGCAATGACACTTCCATGAGCTTGTGAAGTTATGGACTTTGCCTGCTTGAAGTTCAGCTGTTTTGTTGCAGTTTCAGGACTCTAAACTGGGGTCATGCCAGCTGTTCACGAAGGAATTGAACACTTTTTTTTCTAAATCTGACAGACTCCTGTGGTTTGTTGTCTTTGTAGCCTTTTCTTCAATATTTGCCCCATATGCATTCTTCTTCATTACTCATACCTTCCACATGCTTCCACAAAGATTTAACTTCTTATTACAGAGATTGTGGGCTAATGGTGTCAAATTGGATTAAAATTAGCCAAAACAGCTGGGACCTGTGAGAGCAAAAAACTTCAACAATACTCGAAAAAATCAGTTTGAACTGACAATAATCAGCCTTTATTGATAATTAGATTAGATTAGATTCCCTACAGTGTGGAAACAGGCCCTTCGGCCCAACAAGTCCACACCAACCCTATGAAGAGTAACCCACCGAGCTCCATTTCCCTCTGACTAATGCACCTAACACTATGGGCAATTTAGCCAATTCACCTGACCTGCACATCTTTGGACTGTGGGAGGAAACCAGAGCACCTGGAGGAAACCCACACAGACACAGGGAGAATGTGCAAACTCCACACAGATAGTCACCCGAGCTGGAATCGATCCTGGTGCTGTGAGGCAGCAGTGCTGACCACGGAGCCACCGAATACTGCAGCAGCTTGGCATAAACTTCTAAAAGAGGGAGATACCAATTATTCTCAATTTCTTTTCCAAATGTTGCGCTTTACAGAAAGAAAGACAAGATTTTTATACTTAAAATATATCAATAGCTGACAAAAATTATCATTAGATGTTTGCCATTCATTAGGCCAATACATTGAATTTTGATCTGTGTTGTCCTATTTACTTTCTAAAACACCGAGTTACACATGTCATTCCATAACTTTGTTCCTGCAAATGAATGTCTTTGTTTGGGTTGAAATTAAATTTTCAAAACATGTGTGGAGCCATTTAATCAAATTCTGATCAGGGTTGCCAAGGTTAGTCAATTCAGCCTGTGTCATGTTTGCTAAGTTTAGCACTGTTTCTGACCTTTGCCATCGTCCTTTAACTTACTGTATTATGACCCGGGAGTTGGCCAATTTTCCCATCATGCAATCTTAACTGTTTCCCACAATTCCACAATGGTCTTTTAAAATGCTCTTTGGTTGTCTGGTATACATTCTAGCAAAAACTGTTTAGATCCAGACACTATACATACATAGAAAGAATTCTACTCAAGCTCAGAATGTGTCCTGTGTGAGACCTCTCTACTGGTCTGTCTTTATTCATGCAATCTAGCATCATCATTACACAATTGTCTCTATGTCAGATGTTTTTAACCCATTTCTCTACTGTGGCCTCCCCAATTTTCTTTATCCATCACACTGTCTGCCTCTCTGTTTTGTGATCTCCCAAAAGGAGGAGTTTTAAAACTTGAGTTAAGGATGAAAGGCTAGCTGACAACTTTCACGCTGAGGAACAGCTCAACATCAGTTTAATCCAGCAGCCCCCTGTGTGATAATCCGCACTGTTTTCACAGTATATATCCTTTGAAACAGTAGCACATTATGAGTCCGTGCAAATGTGTCACTTGCCTACATGGGCCTTCTGATGGCTCAGTGGCTAGAGCTACTATCTCACAATGTCAGGGATCCGAGTTTGATTCCAGACTTGGAATGTATGCAGTTTGCATGCTTTACCCATGTCTGCATGGTTTCCTCCAGGTGGATCGCACATGGTAAATTGTTTGTAATGTGCTGGAATGTGCACATGAGATGGATTAACCATGTTAAATGTGGGGGTATGGGGATAGGGTGGGATGCTCTTCAAAGGGTCAGCATGGACTGGATGGGCCAAATGCCCTCTTTCCACACCTAGAGATTCTATGATTTACTGCACCACTCTCTAAAGAAGCAGCTATATTAAAAATTCATTAAGTGGTGGCTTCCTAAAGTGGCATAAATAATAATATACTTCAAAGTGGCTGCTTTTTGTTCAGGTTGCTTGTAATTATACAACAGCAGACTGATAGCTCTGGCATTGTCACAATTATCCAGTAGAAAGAATGACACTTGTCAGGATTTATATCATTCACAATAGTTGCTGATTTAATAAGAAAATATTACTTGTCCTTTGTGGCGTGTTAACAGGAAATCTGGACTGTCAGGCTGAAATGAATTATTCGCTGCCATTGTCAATCAAAATGATTGAGGTGCTCATGTTCTAAGTGCCTGACACTTGCAGACACGAGCTGTGGGAACAGTCAGTCAGTCTGGCAGAAGAACTTCAATGACAAACCTCGGTAAACCTTAACTGGAATATCATGGTCGCAACATTATGGGAAGAATGTGAATGCATTTGAGATGCTGCAGAACCGATTCCCAAAAAGTGGTCCCAGGATTGAGAAACATTTGTTGGGAAGTTGGGACTATTCCCCTCAGAGAGAGGAGATTTGATTGCGATTTTCACAAGCATCAATGGAATTAGTAAGGAAAGCTGTCCCTGCTCATAAAATGATCAGTGAGCATCGATTTTAAGTGAAATGCAAAAGATGCATGGATGATACCGTAAAAACTTCCTGACACTGCAGTGTTAGGACATGGAATGTACTGCCTGGAAATGTGGCAGGTTCAGTTGAGCCATTCCAGAGGCCATTGAAGGAGCAGACTTGGATAGACATGATATGGAGGTGTCGGTTTTGGACTGGGGTGGACAAAGTTAAAAATCACACAGCACCAAGTTATGATTAGATTAGATCAGATTAGATTCCCTACAGTGTGGAAACAGGCCCTTCGGCCCAAACAGTCCACACCGACTCTCAGAAGAGTAACCCACCCAGACCCATTTCTCTCTGACTAATTGACCTAATTAGTATGGGGCAATTTAGCATGGCCAATCCACCTGCCCTGCAGATCTTTGGACTGTGGGAGGAAACTGGAGCACCCAGAGGAAACCCACACACACACGGGGTGAATGTGCAAACTCCATACAGACAGTCGCTCGAGGCTGTTATAGTCCAACAGTTTTATTTTGGAAGCACTAGCTTTCTGACGACGGTTCCTTCATTAGGTAGCTGTACTCCGAAAGCAAGTGCTTCCAAATAAACTTGTTGCGCTATAACCTGGTGTTGTGTGATTTTTTTTAACTTGGATAGAAACAGAGTGCAAGGATGTGAGCAAAAAGCAGGAGATTGGCACTAGGTAATGGTGCTCATTCGAACAGGTTGTGTAAGCATGAGGGGTCAAGTGGCCTCCTTCTGCAGAGTAACATTTCTGTGAATCTACGTTGTGTCTGCTTGACTTCTTTGTCAGTCCTCTCACCTCTCAGCTATGACATTATGAGCCCAGGCTCCATTCCATTATATAACCTGGCCTGATACTCCAGAATATTGCACAGCTCACCTTTTTTTTATTTTTAAAGTCCCATTGCCCTTATTCCACGTACTAAGAAAGAAATGATGCCTAGTTCTTCCAATAGGAAGATAGTTGTAATAATGTAGACAGAAGGTGGGCACTGAATGTAAATATGCCAGACATAAACATAACCAAAGATAATGTTACTAGGGGATGAAGCTTATGTTTTTGTCAAGTGCTGTTTTAAGGAGTTTTATGAAAGTTGCTGTGAGCCTGAATGACTTTTCTCACACATTCTTCTACTGTTCACCTCTGTATTTATGCATCTAGCCTCTACAGATGATTCAACGATTTGTGAGCACTCAGAAGTGAAAGTGTTCATTGCTGATGTGAAGTTCTGGTGTTGACATTGTAGGCACTGTATTTAAATTCCATTTTTGTACCAGTTCAAATGCTATGAGCCAAGAACTGCCTTTCCATGTTTGCTGTTCAATTATTATTCAAGAGTAGATTGCTGGGAGAGGGAAGTTGACACCCCAGTTCATGGATCTGGTTGGGAATGGGAAAGGAGGGCAACCCTTTTTGTTTTCCAGACAGTTAAAGGAGACTATGGTATTGGACAAAAGCAGCCTGGAGTGAAATAGCCATCCAGGGTGCCTTGTGAGAAGTAGCATTCATCAATGCAGAAAGAGATCAATGATCTTCAACATTGTGTAAGGATAAGTCTCTCCTCTACTGCATTCACTCTAACTCTACAATTTCACTTAGCTTCCATCAAGGCAGAGAGGTTGAGAAAGGAGTGATTAGTGGGCTGCTTCAAGCCAATAAGGTAAACAGCCTGTGAGGCGATGGTCTTTTTTAAAATTTTGGAACAATAAAAGCAGCCTGAATGGGTGGTGGGTAAGCTCCCCCAGAACTAGGATTTTAGTTTTAGCTTTTAGTAGCTGTTGAGATTATGAACGTTGCTACATCTCTCTCATTCTTTGCTACAGCTAAAAAACTTGGGTTCTCTTTCTGCTGCTAGAATTGCATGTGAGATGATCCATGTTGCTGCCTTTGCCTTTGCCGAGGGTGTCTTTATGGGGTGTTACCATACTGGAACAGTTAAAGAATAGTTTATTACTTTGTTAAGTATTTTGATAGAGTTACAGTTAAGCCAATTCTTTCCTATTATTTTTATTTTGTCTGTATTTTTACTGTAGTGTATGAACAAAGTGTGTTTTGTTTCCATCCTGAGAGTTTAAACAATTGAATTGAATCCAGAACACAACGCCTGGCATTTCCCTTTAAATTAAGAAAAGGTTGGGTTCTGGGCTGTCTCCTTGACATGTTTTGAGGTGGTTTGGTCTGGTCCATAATACATGCCCTTTCAAAAAAAACATAAGCTAAAGTCTAGGCTACTCCATAATATACCATGGGGTCTTCTCTGGTTCATAACATCCCACATTTGAGTTTTCCACTTTCCTCAACACAGAATGGACTGCTCCTGTGATAACCTCCATTTATATTTAATGCTTACACCTCCATGACTGACCATGCCCCCAACCCTGGCCTAGAATGAGATCGATAAATGTGCATGACTGAGTGTGAAGCAGCTCCTGACTGGCATAGTCACCCTTCTCTTGAAAAAGGACTACTTCCTTTTGACTTTCAAGCATGGGCATTTCGTTGAAGCGTGGGCAATGTATTTGACCTGTCATAGAGATGTACAGCATAGAAAACGACCCTTCAGTCCAACCTGTCCATGCTGACTAGATATTTCAACCCAATCTAGTGCCATCTGCCAGCACCCAGCCCATATCCCTCCAAACCCCTCCTTTTCATATACCCATCCAAATGTCTCTTAAATGTTGCAATTGTACCAGCCTCCACCACTTCCTCTGACAGCTAATTCCATACACGTACCACCCTCTGTGTGAAAAAGTTGCCACATAAGTCTCTTTTATAACCTTCCCCTCTCACCCTAAACCTATGCCCTCTAGTTCTGGACTCCCCGACCCCAGGGAAAAGATTTTGCCTATTAACCTCTATAAGGTCACTCCTCAGCCTCCGACGCTCCAGAGAAAACAGCCCCAGCCTGTTCAGCCTCTCCCTAAAGCTCAAGTCCCCCAACCCTGGTAACATCCTTGTAAATCTTTTCTGAACCCTTTCATGTTTCACAGCATCAAGCATGATGTGCAGAAGCACTAAGAAACCTGAGATGCAAGAGATAATGTATCCATGCACACAGAGCAACTTGGGAGAAGTATTGCACTGTAAGGTGTTGCTGTGCTGAGTGCAAAGTGCTGAGGTAAATTATGTATTAGTCTGACATTGTCCATGATGGTGAGATGAGAGTGGTGTTTTACCAATGGTCTAGATTAGAATGGTGCTGGAAAAGCACAGCAGATCAGGCAGCATCCGAGGAGCAGGAAAATCGATGTTTCAGGCAAAAGCCTTTCATCATGAATGGAGGCAGGGAGCCTCCGGGTTGGAGATATAATCACCAGTTACCAATGGTGACTGTCATGGATGAAGTATGGAGATAGTTGCTGTCCATGGAACATAACGTCATATCAGTAAATGAAGGTTGACATGAACGCCCAGAGAAACAACCAAAAAGTTTAATCTCCAATGTTATTGCTCAGATTGCTCTGTCAGCCAATGGTGCCATCAAATTTCTCATCAGTACCTGGGAAAAACACAAAATCTGAACTTTCAATGGGCTTCACAATTAGATAAATAAAGTATATAAACCAAAAAAACTTCTGCTAAGTTTATATAAAACACTGACAATTGTTACAATTGTGGGCACCCAAAACTTTGGAGGAGAGGGTATGGACGATGTGGGATGTATCAGGTCCACAAATTGCTCTGTCAAATCCAGCTGAACATAACACCCTGTAAGGATCCTCTGATCTAACCATGACCTCAACTAACCTGCCATCTGCCCCCACAACACAACTCAGACCTCCAAGCAAATGAATATCTCTTGGAACCCAACTTGCCATGAGCTTGATCCATTGATTTTCCCGCACACCCATCCTCTGACCTGAAACACCTGACCTGATTCAACCTCGTTACCAGACATCAGTCTGACCCACTCTCAGCCCTTTCCCACCTATCAGTCTATCTATCTGCCTCTTCTAGTTGACTACACTAAATTCCAGCTGACACACTATCCATCTTACCTACCTACTTGGCACCCTATTAATATGAGCAGAAGAATCGACATTTCAGGCATAAGCCCTCCTGTTTCCTGAAGAAGGGCTTATGCCCGAAACGTCGATTCTGCTGCTCCTTTGATGCTGCCTGACCTGCTGCACTTTTCCAGCAACACATTTTCAGCTCTGATCTCCAGCATCTGCAGTCCTCACTTTCTCCCACCCTATCAATATGCAAACCTACCTATCTGCCACTATGCTTATCACTGAAAGTGCCATCTATCCACCATACTACCAATCTGTTACTTTGCCAACTGCTGTCCTAGACACCCTAGACACATGTAACCCTTTTGACAGTCTACCAACCTGCTCATCTGCCATCCTATACATCAGTCAAACTATGAACCTTCCATGCTACCCACACCACAGCTGGGTGTCTGCCTATCCAGGTGTCATTCTCCCAGATACCACCTTACACGCTAACAGACTTAACTTGCCCCAAACTTTACTCACTTGCTTCATTCACACACACACAATCACCAAGTATTGTTAAATAACGTGATTACTAAGTAAGAAAAGAACAGCTAAATTCAGAATTATTAAATGACAATGTCATTAAGTGGTAGAATTGAGTTGATTTGACATTTTATTGTCACATGTACCTGGGTATAGTGAAAAGTTTTGTTTTGTGTAGAGTACAGGTAGATCATACCATACAAAGTGCATTAGGGTACAGACTGAGGAATACAATGTAACAGCTGCATGGAAGGTGCATAAAGAGTGAGATCAACATTACATTTTAAATCTGAGAATTGTGTTATTCCCCTTGGAGCATAGGTGGGAGAGAGGAGACTTGAGGGTTATGAGATTATGTCAAACTTATGCAATGTTGCCAAAGTAAAGCATTTACCATTAGATGATGGTACAAGGCCTTGGGAAACAGATTTAAGGCTTTGGTCAAGAGACATAGAAGTGAAATGAGGAAGGATTATTTTATAATGTGAATATTAATGACATGAAACTTACTGTCTTTGAGGATGGTAGAGGTGGAAAACATCAATTTGTCTAAAGGATATTGGCTGCGGACTTGAAGGAAATGAACTTGCTGGACAGTTGGCTACAGTGAGGATGTAAGATGCAGTGGATTGCTGTACAGAAGTACTAAGGCAAATGCCTCTTTCAGCACCAGAAGGACATATCACTCTATGACTATTAAGCAATCTTGATTTTAAACATCCCATTATTGGTGATAGTGCTTTCAGCATCAGAGCGCTGAAGTTCTGCAGTTTCTTCCTTAAACCTCTCTTCCTCTTTATCTCTCTCTTTCCTCCATTAAGACATTCCTTAAAATCTACCTCTGCTGTAATGTGGCTCTCAAATTTTGGCTGTTGATGCTGTTGTGAAGTATTTTGTAATTGCATAGCTCCTTCCACAATAAACATTTCAAAATATGATTGTTTATGTGTGTTTCTCTCCAAATTTGGGCCCAAGCATTTGCCTCTTTACATATAGATATCATTTTATCAGTTATTTGTAACATGGTGGCTCAGTGGTTAGCACTGCTGTCTCACAGCGCTAGGGACCTGGGTTCAATTCCAGCCTTGGGTGACTGTCTGTGTGGAGTTTGCACATTCTCCCTCTGTCTGTGTGGGTTTCCTCCCACAATCCAAAGATGTGGAGGTTGGATGAATTGTCCGTGCTAAATTGCCCAAAGTGTTCAGGGATGTGTAGGTAAAGTGCATTACTCAGGGGTAAATATAGGAAAATGGATTTGGTTGGGTTACTCTTCGGAGGGTCCGTGTGGACTTGTTGGGTCTAAGAGCCCGTTTCCATCCTGTAGGAATTCTATATTCTCAAGACTGAGTCTCTTAACTTCAAAATACAGTAGTAATGTTAAAAATAAATTAAGTCACATTTACATGTCACCCAAGAGGTTAATAAAGACTTCTCCACTGAAGTAGGAAACAAACCAACAATAACACAGCTCAGATCACATGCAATATGTCAGTTTGTAGATTTGTCACCAACACATAGGGAGGCAGTGTTAATGTTACTGGACTAATAATCCAGAAAGCCCAGACTAACACATCCAGACTAACACATTTGACAGATGGTCAAATTTGAATTCAACAAAATTCAAGTATGAAAAGCTGGCCTAATGGTGACAATGTAATTTTGTTTTAAAAAACCTTGGCTCACAAATATCATTTAGGGCAGGAAATCAGTCATCCTTACCTGGTTTGACCTACATGTGACTGCAGACCAGAGTAATGGGGTAAACACTGAAATGCCCTTTAGAAATGCTGAATTGAAAATGTCCTTATTCTGTGAATGAATTAAAGGAAATAACATATTGAATGTGTCGATAAATAATGCACTGACTTGACATTTACTGGGATGTGGCCAGGTCATAGAGAAGTCAAGTATGGAGACTTGGAATTTTGGTGCTGATGAAAAATGTAAAGTTTTCTTTTTGGTTAGAACCTTATTGTGACTTTAAATTCACAAGCTCCTCGGCCAAAAGACAGCCTGATTACCAGGTTGAGTTCCCTGAAAGATGGTAAATGTTTCAGAAGGGACCACAGCCCAGGAATGAGAAGACTTTCCCCTGCTTGGGGTAGTGGTAGCAAGTAAGATAGGTACACAGTGCTTTGGACAAAAACAAGGGATCAGAGAAAGACAAGGAGCAAAGATGGAGTATCAGTTATCATGGGGTAGGAGGCGGTCATCGTGGATGAAGTCAGTTATGGGGCATCCAACTGTAATCATGGAAATGGAATCTGGTTAGCGTTGGCACTGGAGAAAACATTTCAGCTCCTTCCACTCTAGAAGCAGTGTTAGGGAAACACTGACCTCTTCCATATAACAGTTTGCAACGCCCTTTGAATGTTGAGCTTCCCAAATTTTATTTTAAATCATAAGTGAAAAGGAAACAGAGGCACACAGCTTTATTAAAATATTAAATGGCCTGTCTCTTCAGACCAAAGTGGCTACCCAGGTCTTCCCTTCTCACGTCCATTGAAACTGGAATTTAACAGATTGAAGAGTTGCATTATGATTTGAGATTTATCAAGAGTAACATCCTATCACATCCAATTTCAGCTATTTTATGGGGTTAAATTTAACCACACGGTTTCATTTCAACGCCTACTGAACGGGTTAGTCAGATGCTTAACACATATCATAATTATCAGTATCGTTTAATATCAATATTTACTCAATAAGTATTTTTGAAAAGATGAATAAATGTCTATATTTTTGAAGAAAATAAATATTGAATCTGTTTTGAAATCACTAACTTCTAACCATTTCCATTTCAGTTGTGGAACATGAATGGACAAAAAATTGTTCAACATCTACTTCCACATTCACAATATATTTATACACGTCAGTGCAATCTGCCCCACAGAATTATATTTCTTAAACCTCACAACAAGTCTGAGTTCACCACAGAAACAATAACCCTTTACATATAATGCTGTAAAGAATATGTCAGGCAAATTTTTATAAGATGAATATTTGCTCTTTGTTCCTCTCACATAAAGAAGCACTGGATAGGGACAAGAAATAATTCAGAAAACCTAATGGAATCTTGTTTTTTTTTAAGGAAAAGCTCATGTGTCCTGAATGGATGTGATGCTGCAAAAAAGCTTTGGTTAGACTGCATCTGAAATAAAAATAAGGCTTGCATTTATATTTCACTTTTCATAACGACCTAATGCCTCAGTGCACTTTGTAACCAGTTGCCTGGTGTGCAGTCACTATTGTAGTATGGAAAAATGGACATTAATTTTAAAACAGCAACGAGTCACAAACTACAATGTACTAATAATCTATTGTTTTGTGAGGTTGGTTTCAATATTGGACAGAACACCAAGTAGCCTCCACATCCCGGAACAATACGGGGCAACTTAGCACAGCCTATTCTAGCTAACCTATACATCTTTGGACTCTGGGAACACCTTGTGGAAACCCATACAGATTGTGTAAACAGCACACAGTCATCCAAGGCTGAAACTGAACACTTGTCCATAATGATGTGAGGCAGCAGTGCTGACCTTTGAGATACTGTGCCTCTTGACAAGCCATGGATGACCTTTGCTAGTATTGGGCATCAGGTATTCTCCAATTCTATTTTACAAACAAACAGTTTCCACACTGTAAGTAATCTAATCTAATCTAATTAGTAAAACAGAACTACTCAACTGCTCAGCTTCGTTGCCAGAAATATGTTTCTCATTAATAAACCAAGACTTCAAATCTGAAAAGTGTGGCACTGGAAGACCATAACAAGTCAGGTAGCATCCGAGGAGCAGGAGTCGATGTTTCGGGCATAAGTCCTTTATCAGGAATGTGAGGCAATGACAGCAGAGGTTAAGGGCTACCCTGGTGTGCAACAAGTTGAAATCAACAAACCCTTTAAGTATATTTCCTCAATTTAAAATAATCAGTGCATGTATTACAAAGTCAATAAATCTCACTGCCATGTCTCTCCCAAATCCCAGAGTGTTCAGTCTATGTGGCAGAAAATTGAAAACTTGTCTAAATACAGGAAAACTGGGATTCCCTCTGATTTTGCCAGGAGGTGTTTGGAAGGGAAGTGAAGATTTTTTAAAAATTTCATTTGCCAGGAATAACCACTTTGTTTCACAAAAGGTGATGAGAAAATTACAAGACAACATAAATTAAAGTGTAATAAGAAGAGGAAATGCTGGAATCACTCAGCAGGTCTGGTAGCATCTGTGGAGAGAAAAACAGAGTTAAAGTTTCACATTAATGACATTCTTCAGAAACTGTCCATTAAAATAGAAGTGAAATTCACTTACTCCAAAGTTTCCTATTTTGCATCATTTAATAGACTCTGCATTTTAACCTGGGCCAGTGTTGCACTGGTTGGAGGAATGCACTTTTGAATTAATGACTATGCTCCTGCAATATTAAACTCAGAAACTAAGTTGCTTAGTATTTACAGAGCTGCCGTTGATTTGCAATGAAGAATGCAGCAAGGCATGCCAGGAGCAACACCTAAAAATGAGGTTTCCACCTGGTGAAGCTACAAAAAATGACTGCTTATATACAAGGGGTCAGTTAGCTGGACTGCTGGTTTGCGATACAGTGTGATGTCAACAGTGTAGGTTCAATTCCCATACCAACTGAGGTTACAACAAAGGGCTCTCCTTCACAATCTTTCCTCTTGTCTGAGCCATGGTGACCCTCAGTCCAAACCCAGTCATTTCTTTCTATTGACAGAACTGCACTGTGGCGTTGTGGGACAATGGTGACTTTTTTACTGGAATGTTATGCAGCAAGTGATAGACAAAGCTAAGTGATTCCACAACCAATACATCAGATCTATCTCTACAGTGCTGCCACATCTAATTTTGAATAGTGGTGGGTGTTTAACCAACTCACTGTAGGAAGAGGCTTCATAAATACTCCATTCTCAATAATAGGCAAGTTCAGCACATTTGTGCAAAAGGTGAGGCTGAAGAATTTGTAATAATCTTCATCAAGAAGTACTAGTGAATGATATATCTTGGCCTCTTTCAGAGGTCCCCAGCATCACAGATGTTAATCTTCAGCTAATTTGATTCACTTCATGTGATGTTAAGAAGTGGATGGAGGCACTGGATATGGCAAAGGCTATGGGCCTTATCAACATTCTAGTAATAGCACTGAAGGCATATGCTCCAGATATTGACAAGCCTGGAGACAAATGGTTCCAGTACAGCAACAACACTGGCAATCAGCCAACCATGTGGAAAATTGCATAGTTATATCCAACTCTGCCAATTATCACTCTTTTTGATGTACTTGAGCATCAGTAAAGTGATGGAAGGTGTCATTAATTGGCACTTGCTCAACAGTACCTTGCTCAGTGACATACAGTTTGGGTTCCGCCAAGACGACTCTGTTCCTGACTTCATTTCGGCCTCGGTTCAAACATGGACAAAACAGCAAAATTGCAGAAGTTGAGGTGAGAGTGGCAGCCCTTGACATCAAGACAGCATTTCACCTAGCGTGGTGTCATGGAACCCTAGCAACACTGAAGTTAATGAGAATCAGGGAGATATCTCTCTGCAGATTGGAGTCATATGTGGCACAAAGGAAGATGGTTGTGGTTGCTGCGTCTTAGTTATCTCAGCTCCTGGACGTCTCTGCAGGAGTTCCTCAGGGTAGTCTTCTGAGCACAACCATTTTCAGCTGCTTCATCAATTACCTTCCGTCCATCATCAGGTCAGAAGTGGGGTTGTTCGCTGGTGAGTGCACAAAGTTCTGAAGTATTTGCAACTCACCAGATACTGAAGCAGTCCATGCTGAAATGCAGCAAGACCTGGACAATATCTAGGCTTTGGATTGGCAAGTGTTAAAAAATTCCTGATGAAGGGCTTTTGCCTGAAACATCAATGTTCCTGCTCCTCGGATGCTACCTGACCTGCTGGGCTTTTCCAGCACTACTCTAATTTTGACTCTTAACTCCAGCATCTGCAATACCCACTTCTGCCTAAGTGTTAACAAATATTCACACAAATGCTAGACCATGACATCTCCAACAAGGGAGAATCTAACCATCACCTCCTCATTTCTATTGGCATTACCATCACTGAATCTCCCACTGTCAACATTCTGCAGGTTGTAATTTACTAGACACTGAATGGAACTAGTCATATATGTATTGTGGCTAACTACAAGAGGAGGTCAGAGGTTCAGAATCTTGCAGCAAGTAACGTATCTCCTGACCCCCTAAAGCCTGCTCAGCACCTATAAGGCACAATGGAATAATCTGCATGCTTAGATAAGTGCAGCTGCAACATCACCCAAGAAAGTTAACATCCGGGATATAACAGCTCCCGTGTTTAGCACCACATCCACAAACGTTCAGCCCCTCCACTTCCGATGTTTAGTTGCAGCAGTTTGTACTATGTGCAAGATACGGAAATTTACCAACGCTCCTTATAGATAGCACCTTCCAAACCCATCACCACTACCATCTAGAAAGACTAGGGCAGCACATACATGCAAGTTCCCTTCGCCAGGCACTCACGATCCTGGCTTGGAAATATACCGTATTGCTATTCCTTCAGAGTTGCTGGGTTAATCAATAGTACCCTTCACCTACGGCAATCCAGCCAAATGCTCATTTATTCTGACAGGTGATACAACTAGCTTTATGGGGTTACAGTATCCCTCCTTACGGTTCAAGAAAGTAGCTCACCCACCTTCTAAAGGCAAACTAGGAATGAGCAATGAACCCAGCCAGTGACACCCACATCTTATGAATGAACAAAAAGAAAATTCAATCAAAGGTGGAAATTTCAATCCTCAAGTAGTCTGCACTCTAATCTTGATGTTTAAATTCACCTTCAGTACTGGAAATAGGTCTTTGGGTTTGTTCCTTCAGTTCTATCTGATCACAGTGGTTTATATATTCATTTATATTCCTGTCACTGCTGGTTTCAATTAATTGACTTCAAAACAGTGCAAGGTATGAATGTGCATGTGCACTAATATTAGCACAAACAAGGAGTGAAATTTCAATCTTGTATTTCAGAAGTCGGTGAAAGAAATGTTAAATCTTCACGCCCAATATAATTCTCCCATCTTTCTGCTGTTGCTTTCAGTGATGGGATAGAGTCCACAGTTTTACTAAAGTACTGCCATTATTGCTGATTGTAAAAACAGCTGCTTTAGACAACTATAATTAACCACTTGTCTTCCCCTGTCCACCCAGAAGATAGGCGTTCCACCTACCAGAATCCCCGAGTCTTTTGGTAAACTTTGTGAATAACAAACCAAATACTACACACACACACATTTGAAAAAAATAGTATTGATTGTATAAACTGTGTTGAAAGGGACATCATGAATAAATTATTCAAATAAGACTGGTAGCAGTTTTTTTGACTCTGCATGAATTTTTTGATTTAGCTTCTGCCCTGAGATATTGCTTACAGATAAACTGGTCTCGTGTGTGGTAGTTGGTAATTAGCTATTGAACTTAGCCTGTCCCCTTAAGGTCACTCCTGTGGGAGGTGACCTCAGTAGATACATGTTGAGTCCAATTAGAAGCTAATTGATTTTCCTGTTGGGCATTTCTCCAGATCAAAGAAATCTCTTCACTTGGAGAAGAAATAGTTTATCTCAAGGTCACGAAAATCGGTGGGATATGACAAACTTTCTTTTCTTTTATCCAGCTGTGTTTTCGTTGTTTATCGATTTCTGTTTCCACAAAGTTTGAGGCCTGCTGTCTGACAATCTTCACTTCTAAACTTATAAATGGGTTTCACGTTTATTCACAATTTCTTTAAATAATGAAAATTATAGTTCAAAGTGTTGAGATATTGAAAGACAAAAATCTCTCCTTGTGTCACCTGGCATTTTGTGAGGTGTGAAAGTACGCAGAACAGGATTTCTTCAAACCCATGTGAAAATTCAACGGTCCTCTCCCCCCATCTCCATTTGTCTTCTCAATTTGCTGGGTAAGGGATGTCAAGATGGCATTCCAAAGAAGAGCAGGGAAGTTATCCTTCAATCAACACGATAAGATCCAGGCTAACTGGCCTTTATGACATTATTCTTTGTAAATATTTGCCATGTGAAAATTGTCAGCACTATCAACTAGATGATAACACCATGTGGTCATGAAGAACACTATATGTAAGCCTTCCATCAATATCATCAAACTATGAACCTTGGGTTTGATCCCTTTCATAAGGGGCAATATTTCCCCCATGTGCACCCTATCAAACCTCTACATAAAATTAAAGTATCACTAGTTGGCCACCCCACAGCCTTCACTTTCCCTCAGAATAGATCTGGTATTGATTATCCTAAAAGGCATGTTTTAATGATAAAATTCCCATTTCATTTTGAGGTGCATGTATTTAAAGATTGTCCATATATTTATGATGAGAAAGTGAGGTCTGCAGATGCTGGAGATCAAAGCTGAAAACGTGTTGCTGGAAAAGCGCAGCAGGTCAGGCAGCATCCAGGGAACAGGAGATTCGACGTTTCGGGCATAAGCCCTTCTAAGAAGGGCTTAGGCCGAAACGTCGATTCTCCTGTTCCCTGGATGCTGCCCGACCTGCTGCGCTTTTCCAGCAACACATTTTCAGCATATATTTATGATGTAGAGATCAACACCCCTGTGATAATTAAAACCCAAAACACCCAACGAAGGTAACCTCGCTTCGTAATCTGATAAAAGCTGGGTGACAAGTGTTATAAACTACCTCTTACACCCAAACTGTTATAATGAAGTTAAATGAAATGGAATTCCTGATACTCAACTTTAAAAGTAACAAGTAACAATTTATTTATCTAACTCCGACAATGAACAAATTAACAGAACCACTAACAAATCAAGCAATGGCTTCCTAGCTACTATCCATTCCCCAACTGAATTAAACTCTACGCTGTTTTAAGTGCTGTTTCAATAATACAGTCCCACTTATATGAATCCAATTAATAAGAACTGTAAATTAAAATTTAATCTCTCAAAACTGCAGCAAATGTACATCCTCCAAAATGGCCCTCGTCCTCTCCATTGATTCTGATATCACTCCTGTTGTTTTCTTCTATTCAAAGTACATTCCCAATTTGCTGAATTATGGTCTCTGGAATATTAGCTGAATGTGTCTTGAACCTTTATTGATAGATTTTTTTTTCTCTTTGAGAGTTGGAAAGTTCTTTTGAGAGCCCAGTATTTCTAAGATGACGTGTTGTTCTGTACGGAGATGACAGTTGGTTCCCATTTACTTTTCAAATATCCCATATTAACATACTTACAACACATTAAATCTTATAATTTGATTGGCTTCTGGGTGTCAAATCAACCTGATTTAATTTCATCTGGTCCTTAGTCTCCAAGTGCCTTTTTAAATTGTTTGGCTGAATTTAAACTTGTTGTCTGGGTACTGCTTGGTCCTGCGAATTGACAAGTTTTTTCATATACTTGTTTCAATTTTTGTGTGCTCTCTGTGTCTGCATTTTAAACTGCTTATTCATAGACATGAACTTTTCTTTTAAATCTTTAAGCACCGAAAAGCACTTTACCTCTTAAAAGAACATCACAATGCTTCCCCTCCCCCACACCCTGTTTTACAATTGTACAATTTTTACACACCAACTTTGTGATGATATACTCTTCAGATTAACATGTTCAAAGATGTTTTAGTGACTAAAAGTAGAATTGAGAATGGAGGGAAAAGAATTTGTTAAATATCGACAAAACAATTGACAGGCATCAATGTCCGTAAGATTTCTTCCCCAGCAGTGATGTTTTATTGACATTGGTTGCATGTTGATTTTTTTTTAATTTAAGCTTTATTGTCACATGTACACAAGTCAGGGGTACAGTGAAAAGTGTATAATGTCACCACACACGGCGCGATCTTAGATACCTAGGTACAAAACATACATACAAGTAACAACATGGAGAAACAAAGTTGATTAGATTAGATTCCCTACAGTGTGGAAACAGGCCCTTCGGCCCAACAAGTCCACACCGACCCTCTGAAGAGTAACCAACCCAGACCCATTTCCCTCTGACTAATGCACCTAACACTGTGGGCAATTTAGCATGGCCAATTCACCTGACCTGCACATCTTTGGACTGTGGGAGGAAACCGGAGCACCCGGAGGAAACCCATGCAGACACAGGGAGAATGTGCAAACTCCACTCAGACAGTTGCCCAAGGCTAGAATCGAACCTAGGACCCAGGCGTTATGAGGCAGCAGTGCTACCCACTTAGCCACCATCCCACCCCTAAATGTAATGATTTACTGTTTTCTTAGCGTAAGGAGAAAATTTTGAAAAAGGTGAAAGTGAACGTTGACCTGGAGAACCCTCACTCATAGCTATTCCATCACCGTAACAATGATAACATTTGCTGCAATATCCCACAGGCTTTTTTTCAAGGGGTTGGCAAGAGATTACCTCTCCATCCAATGGGCATTGATATCTTAATTGCATCAAGAAGGTCAATGATATGATCTTATTGTAGGTTCACTTAAGCAAAACTATGACAATTTTATCAAGTAGCCCTCATAAGCAGCAAGTTCCCAGATTCTAAGATGAGTGGGGGAATTGTAGGTAAAGAGTGAGAACTCTGTCCTCACTGTGGCAAACAAGCATGTGCACAGTTCACTAGCCTGTCCTAGGCTCAAAGGAACTTGTTGATGTGATTTTGTCACAGTCTCCTTAATGGTTAGATCAGCTAGCGAGTCGAGACCTTCACTAAATATGCAGTTTGTCTCTGATGATATTATTGGACGCTGAATGACATTTTAACTCTGATTTGATCGGAGAAATTGGTCTGGGTTTCTTGTTTGGCTGAAACTGGATAGAAGAGGATTGGAATCTAACAAATACATTTTTCACTATCCTTCATGGGACGAGAGGTTCATCTCTCAGCTCCACAAAAGTATGTCTAGGTCTTCACTTCCAAGACAGACCCTTCCTCTGAAAGCCTTTAGCACAATCTTCCACATATTTGTTGATGAGAAAATTTTCAATGTAACTTCAGTGGTGGAAAACCTTTGGGAGACAATTGCAGGATGGAATTAGTAGTCATATGGGAAAACGTAGGTTGATTAGGAAAAGTCAGCATGGATTTCTAAAGGGGAAATGATTAGATTAGATTACAGTGTGGAAACAGGCCCTTCGGCCCAACAAGTCCACACCGACCCGCCGAAGCGAATCCCACCCATACCCCTACATTTACCCCTTACCTAACACTACGGGCAATTTAGTATGGCCAATTCACCTAACCTGCACATCTTTGGACTGTGGGAGGAAACCGGAGCACCCGGAGGAAACCCACGCAGACACGGGGAGAACGTGCAAACTCCACACAGTCAGTCACCTGAGTCGGGAATTGAACCCGGGTCTCTGGCGCTGCGAGGCAGCAGTGCTAACCATTGTGCCACCGTGCCGCCCACTATGATGTTTAACTAACTTGCTGGAGGTTTTTGAAGAGGTAACAGAAAGAGTCAATGAGCATAATGCTGTTACTATGGTGTATACTTACTTTCAAAAGACACTTACTACAATACTATACAACAACACATGATGAAACTTATTGCTCATGGAACAAAAGGGCCAACAGCATTGTGGATTTACATTTAAAAATGAATGTTACAGGAAACAGAGTAGTGGACAATTGATATTTTCCAGGCTGGATGAAAATTTGTCAAGGAATTCCAATGTGGTGGGTATTGAGATCCTTATGTAGATCTTGGTATGCAGGGGACAATATTAAAGGTTACAGATGACACAAAACTGAGAAGGATTGCAAACTGTGAGGAGGACAGTGCAGAAGTCCAAAAGACACTGACTAGTTGGCTGAGTAAGCAGTTAGGTGGCAAATGTGTTTCAATGTAAAGAAATATGACCTGATGTATTTTGGTAAGAAAAGTATTGAAAGGCATTATAAAAAGGATGTACATTTGGAAAGGGCGTGCAGGAGCAGGACTTTTGGGTATATATGTGCACAGGTCATTGAAGGTAACATAATAACTGGAGAGATTAGAAAGTATACAGTGTACTCAGTTTTAGTTTTGAGGAGTATAGAGTACAAGAACAAGGAGGTGATGCTGAACTTTCATAAGGCACATGTTAGACCTCAGCTGGAGGATTGTGTACAGTTCCTGGCACCACGTCATACAAATATTGTAAATACAGTAGAGAGAGTGCACAAGCGATTTACAAGAATGGCTTCAGGGATGAGAAATTTCAGTGATGAGGATAGACTGAAGAAGTTGAAACTGTTCTGCTTGGAGAGAGGAAGGCTAAGAGGAGATCCGATTAATGTTTTCCAAGTCATGAGTGGCTGGAGAGAGTAATAGGAAGACTCGTGCCAGGAGCACAAATAAGAAGACATATATGTAAAATGATTTGTGACAGGAGTAAGGGAGACGTGAGCTAAAAAAAACTTCACTTGATGAGTTGTTAGAATATGGAGTGCACTGCCTGGAAGTGGGGTGCAAGCTAATTTAATTGAGGCATTCAGGAAGGCATTGGACAATTACTTGGATAAAAATAATCTGCAAGGTTATGAGGATAAAGCAGGAAATGATCTTTATATAAAGAGCCAATCTGGATTCTTTTGCCAAATTGCATCTTTCTGTACCATAAGACATCAGTGATTCTGTGAATTGTCTGCAAGCAGGTAGCTGCTTCCTGCCAATTGTAATGATGGACTGGCATTAAATTAACCTCAGCTTTACTTCAGCAGTAATGGCTTTGTCTCTGAATCACCTCGCATCCCATCCACGATCATAGCATACGGTTTCAAATGAGAGAGAAATAATTAGAATGGAAAAAATGCTAATTTCAAGAAGAGAATGGAAGGAAAATTGGAATAAAAAAAACCCAGATAAAACAGCTATAGTCAATATTATAAATAGTGAACAATGGAGTTCATGACAAACACATTTCACTGAATACAGAATAAACTAGCCATATTGAAACACAATGGTTGGATAAAGATATTAGAGAAGAATTGTAACTAAGGAGAAAGGTTAACCTCAGACAATATAGAAGAGACTGACAAAACAAATCATGAAGAAATCGTGATACAATGTTTTGATTTTCAAAAGATCTTTGATGAATGTGTCACACAGAGTCATGATTAAGTCAATCTATGAGGAGACAAGATAGCAAAGTCAATAATAAGCTGGCTACAGAACAGTTTAAAGGAAGCTGCTCATCCAGGCAAACATTGGGCCCTTCTATGAGGTTAGATGCTGGAATCATTCATTCACAAATTACATGAATATTTGAAACTCAAAGCTTCACAGTATGAAGATATTACCAAGTTATGGATGCAGTTCGGAGAAAGGAGTAGTGTCCCCAAAACAGACTGAAGTCATTAATTATGCTTGAGAATTGGCATGTAATTGGGAAATGAGTCTTGAGATAATTAAGTGGGTTATTTTCATATGACTAATAAGGATGCCATATATTGTTTAGTTGCTACAAGTCTGAACAGGGAATACTTTGTACGTAGTCCAGAACTACTGATACACAGATTACAGAAACTAGGAACATTTGGTAGTTTTAGACAAAAGGATGCTGCCACCATTCCTCTCGACTTGCCTGAATCCAAGGCTAGTTTATCTTACACTGGCAGAGAATCAACCACAAGTGAGTCTTATCAAGGAGAGGAGATTGTCTTATCAAAATGCAATTTCTTGCATGAAAGCAATTAGGTACAAGCAACATTCGCTAGTTAATTGTAACTAAGACTATCTGGAGAGAGGTAAAACACACTTGTTCCTTTCAAGTTCAGAACAATTCTCATGGTTATCCCTTATGATCTCATTAGATTGTGTGGAGGTTGTGCAGACTCTTCAGGTTCTAGGACCATTATCGTATACAACATGTCTCCAAGACTGTTTTCTCACATTGTGAACATTTCTCCAAGAGTATATATATTTACCACTACCCCATTTCCCAAAATCTCTGTCTTCACAGATCAGGAGGTTTGAAGATTTCACAGTTATTGCAGCATGCATTCTCTTCAGACTTTGAATACTGGTAAGACTCTGGCTGAAGGACTGTCAACTTGATTCTGATCTTGGCCTTGTGTGGCCTGTAAATTCTCTCTATGCTCGAGGTCATTGTTCCTACTAATCAAGATAGCTGTCCTATTAGCTTTTCTGGAGAACCTTTAATCACTTGAATGTATTAGCCTTTGCCCTATAGCAACAATTGGGAACCTTTTAATCTCCTAAATGACTATTAATGTTAATGGCTATTTGGTGGAAGCAAATACTTTCTTTATTGCAATTTGTTGGATTTCTGAAAGAGATTTTCTCCTTTGACCATATTCTGAGAATGCAGATATTGGCCTGGCTTCCAGGGAGTCATATACAACTAATCTTCAGTTTATGCAAACAAACCTTTATTTTCAATCTCCGTCAGTTGTGATGATAATCCTGTTTGGTAGACAAAGAATTGAAAAGTTCTTCTTGAACTTGTGTCATCTCATCTTGTGATATCAAATTCAAACCTTCTATGCCAATTTGTTCTACAGGCAGGTTTGCTGTCTGAATGACTTCAGTTGATGCTTTCTCAATGAGCTTGAGAGGTTACACTGCTCATTCTTGTCAATATTTGCTTCTGATCACACGCTTTGTTGATTTCAGTCGTCTGAAGATTCTTCAGTGATGACAGGAATGGAAAACATTTCCACAACTTCTGTACTGTCATAGCTTTCTTTCCCGTGACAACAACAAAGGAATCTTTCTGTCAGTACAGCTAATCTTAGTAGACTCTTTCTTTTAGGTTCTGCCATGTCCCCATGAAGAGCAATGAACTCTTCCAACAGTTTCCTCTTGATGGATTGAATGATTTCGAAGTTCCATCGTCATATCTTTCCATTAATCTATAGAGATACTTATTGATATTTTTATCCATTCCCCTTGATGTTAAACTCTTCTGATTAAATCGGGCTCTAAATCTTAAAGAACTTCTTCAAAAATGTGTTCCACCTTTTAAATTCTAGCAATTTTTAACATCATTCGCAGTAGGTCCCATAAATATCATGGTATCTTTATTTGTTCAGCTGGTGATTTATCATTTAAATTTGAACCTATTCTGTACCTTAAGAACTGTTTTCTCCAAAATGTCCCATGCTATGTCTATTTGACCCAACTCTGATATTATATTTTGCAGTTAATATAATTTTTTCCACTCATTTTCACATTCCTAATGGAATTATTTGCTCTTTTTACTTCAACATGTTTAAACTCCTCTATACCTCTGAAAGTTTGAAGATTTTCAGTTCTGTAAATAGCAATGGTGTTTTATTTTCCTTGTCATAAATGATTTTAAAATTAAACTTAAACTGCATTACAGTAATACTGTATTTGTTATTTTGTTTTAATGCTTTCAATTCTGTCATGTGGTAATGATGTTCAACTGTTTTGCTTACTGGAGATTTTTCCACGTTTTGGTGGTCCAAATACAGTTTTCCTGCAGGAAACCTTACTTCTGAGCAAAATAGTACATTTTCTACCTGTCACGGCCTAATTACTAATGCCTCTTATATTCCCCCATGATTTTCTCAGATAAAGCTTCGCACCTATGACTGTAATTAACCATAGTGAAATTATGGATCCTCCACTCTTACAGTGGCCCTGGATTTCTTGTAACTGTCTGGCTGTCATTTCAGTTTTCAAATTTTTCCCTTTGGTCATCTTAATGGAGCTTTGTAATGCTCCTGGTGTTGAGATGTTGATTAAAAGCATTTATGGGCCTCTTGATTTCCCTGCAGTATCCTTGCCTTGTGATTTCTAACACCAAAGCAACAATGCTGACCATGGGCTGAAAGTACTGTTTTTATTTCTATCCTTCTTATTTTTTTTTCAAACCATTAATTTAACATTTTTCCCCTTGTGTAACAGAAATTTCAACTTTACTCATGGAACTCCAATTTGTTTACTTCCTAGATGCACCCCTGACCATGAATGCTCCTACAGGTCTGTGCTTTTTGCTCAACTCTGAAGAACCTTCAAGGGTCATATCAAACTCTAAACATTAACTTTGATTCTCTCTCTGCAGATGCTGCCAGAGCTGTTGGGTTTCTCCAGCATTTTCTGCTGTTTCAGACTCCAAGCCCCCACAGTACTTTGATTTTACTCTGCTGCTTTTGGATATTGTACAGAGGAAATTTTTAGGTTCTGCAGAGGAGTTTGTTTGACATTTAATGGGAGCACATTTTATTGTGTATTTTTAAAAAAATTAAACTTGTGTTTATAAAGTCATAGAGTTACACAGCATGGAAACAGACACTTCGGTCCAACCATTCCATGCCGAACATAATCGTAAAGTAAAATCGCGCCACCTGCCTGCTCCTGGCCCATATCCCTTTAAACCTTTTCTATTCATGTACCTATACAAATGTATTTTAAATGTTGTAATTGCACCCATATCCACACTTCGTCAGGAAATTCATTCCACACACGAACCACACTCTGTGTAAAAGATTTGCCTCTCATGTCTTTTTAAAACCTTTCTCCTCTCACCCTAAAAATGTGCCCCCGAGTCTTGAAATCCACCATCCTGTGGAAAAGACAACTACCGTTTCGGCTATCTGTACCTAGATAGATAGTCTGGTATATTCTACTTCATCTGCATTTCCTCTGCTTAATAAAGTTTAATTTTATGGTTGAAACTGAACAGGCGACATCATGTTCCAGTGAGACACCACCTCAGTAAAACCAAACCGAAACAAACTATGACCTATCGAGCCAGATTTTATTTTAGGATCTGACTTGGCCAGTAATAGCATCAATTGTGATCATAGCAGTATTAAATAACAATGCCCAACACTAATCATCATGTGGTGTACGTCGGAGAAGGATTCTGTCTTGACGGTATTTGAGACCCTATTTAATTTACAATGATAGAGAAACAATCACTTGTAGCCTCAACAAGAAGAATACATTGTCTTAGCAATTTATTGCAAGATAACAATTGAGTGCATACTATATTAGCTTATTATCCATTGTTGTTAATATTGTTGGGACACATGGATGACACATTTGCCTCCTTTGAGAACGACAGCTATTCTCCCAATCTCCCTACTCATGCCAGTGTGAAGTCAGCATATTGGACAGATTTTAATACAGTTGCCACTGTTAACCCTTTCAGAACCATTACCAAATACACCAGAATGTAGTTTATTACAGCCACAAGTCTTGCAAACAAACACTGAGGCTCATCCTGTCAAGGGATAGAAATGAAAATCAAAGAAGTTACATTAAAGTTATATTGATCTCTGGTTAGCCCATAATTTGAATGCTGCACCCAGATCTGTTTTCCATTTTAAACAAAGGACACAGAAACCTGAATAAGATGCGATGGTAATGCCAGAAATGAGATAACATATTTTCACAGGAAAGATTGTACTTTTGTTTATCTTTAAACTATGGAGGTAGTACGAGATTTTTTTTAAGATGATGAAAGGGTTTGATAGTGAAGACATTGGAAATAAAATTTAATGCACAAGTCAAAAATCTAGATGTCATCATGATACCAGTAAACAATACAATAGGACATTTAGGTGAAATATTATTACCAAATGAAAATCTGGAACAGTTAGGACACTTGTTAGAATTGTTGCTGATTTTTTAAATCAATTTTGACTTGGCAATTGTGAACTGGAAATTATGAGCTGAACAGATGAAACAAGTTTTTGTTTGTTCATGAGATAATGTCTGGAGGCTAATTGCAGACTGATCTTGATTAAAGGTTCCAACAGAAGCAGCAACTCAGGAAAGAGCATTGAGTTTAAACAGATAGCAGAAATCTGTTATTGAAGAGGCCAGTACCTGGGAATCAGTTCTAGCAAGTCTGGAAGAGACCCTTTATTCAAGCAGTTGGCAGTTAGTGAATGGTAATTGCAGTTTTAGGAAGAAGTGATCAGCTTATCAGGTCAGAATGTGAATTGCAGTTGTTTTTTTAAATCGTATTCTGTGCGTTTGGCTGCTGACAACAGCATGAAGTTTTGAAAGCTCCCTGTATAATTTGTCATACCAGTTACCGAAAGCTCCAAGTATAGAAAGCTGACATGGAAGTATTGATGCCTATGTCTGGGTGAACTGAGAAGGTCACACTGAATGGCAGTCCCAGAAAAGCAACCAAGGTGTCCACACTTATATCTGTGAAACAACTGATTATGACAGCTATTGAGTAATTTGCCCAGTTTTGTTATTTCATTTTTAATCACTTAACTGTTCATTTCTTTTTCTTCCTCTTTGTGTGAATGGATCTGAGAACAAATGTTTCTGGCTTAAAGCATAGACATCAATTAGATTGCCTTGTTGTTTATTTTTTTCTCTCTGATAAAGTTATTGTGTATTTAATAAATATTTAAGCCTTTTGTTTAAGATACTAAGTCACTGTTTGGATATTAATTATGATTCTCAAAGTCTGGGATTGGTTATTCAAAAGCCTGATTAAAAGCCAGGGAAACGATTATTGGGAGTGTTCAGTTTAATCGTACTGTGCTGTAAATACAGAGGCTGGTGTGATTCATCTGTCTGTCTCCATGTTGTAATAGCAAAACATCTATGATATATTTAAGGAGGAGTTGGATAAGTAAATGTGGGAGAAAGGATGAGAAGGATACTCTGACAGACTTTGGTGAGTGTTTCCCAACATTTTCCCACTGTGAACCCATTTCAAAAGCTTGAAAATTGTGATCACTCTGGGAGAACTGGGAGTGTGTGCGTGTGTGTGTGTGGAAGGACGGGGGGGTACAGAAGGGGAGAGATGGCCTTTGAGAAAGGGGACAGAGTTATGTGGTGACCATTGTTGCCCTTGCGTTCGGAACTCCACAATATCAACTCGTAACATCACTTGGAATCTTATGCTACGTTTTGGTAAAGCTTGTATGAGATAATATGCTTAAGAGCAACATTAGACGAGCAAAAAAGAAATAAAAACTGGTCTAGTCTGGGTTGATGTTGTCTCATGCAAGACGTTACATCAAGTCTTAATTTGCATGACTAATTAAAAATATGCACTGAAAGATTATGAATGGAGGCAGATAGATTGTGTGCACATCAAGGACATCAATATACTCTTTATTCTTAGTGAAAGTTGCAATGCTTTTTTTCATCCATTCAAGTGATGTACTACTCAGACATTTTACCACCATCGATTTAATTCGAACTACAAGGCTTTTCTTTTCTGCATCAGATGTTCCAAGCTTATCTGTCTTACAGTTTTCAGAATCTTTGGCTGTCTTTTTTGGCTGAGACAAGTTTACCAGAAGTTTCATATTCCTCGCACATATCATCCAACATTAAGTCAATGTTAAAATCATTCAATCTCACACACAGAACAAATTGTGTCTCAGCCTCTAGAGATGCAAGAGTAGATTGCACAATAATGCCCCAAAGTGGTTACATTAACCTGCAGCAAAGAGATTTGTCTATGTCCACAACTGCGTATATTATCCCACAAGGCGATGCAACATTAACCTATTATTCACCAAAATGCATATAATGGATTGAATTCTTGTCAGTGTGTCATGATACAGGTTTATAAATCAATGCCTGTCAATCAATCATCCACGTACTTATTGACTACACTCTTATATCTCTCTTCTGGTAGTTGTTCAAAACATGAAGAACCCTTCTCACAGGGTACAGCCCATAGCAAGAAGCTGTATGGGGAGGTTATCGCTTTGTAGCGACCATGTGGTTTTGGCTGACCAGGAGACTCTCATTTTTATTATCTAACAAACATAAATTGGATTTTTTTTAGTTTGGTTATCAACCTATTTAGCCACATCACGAAAGCACTTTTCATCAAATTGTGGGGTACAACTTGAATCTGGAGCTTCTGGCTGAGAGGCAGGCACATTATCCATTGCACCACAAGATGACCCATGTTCCTGCAGCCGAACTGCAAATATGTGAAAAGTACTACAGTAGTTGTGATATGCTTTTTCAATATTCGGAAGCCACAAAAGGCAATATATACACATTTTTCTTTCTTTGAAACACTGCATTGATTCACTAATGGGAATATTCATTACAGATGTTATACAAACTCCTAACTTCTCATTCAAAACACACTTTAAGGAATTGTTTGCGATCTACCAGGCTTGCAGGTAAGTACTGTCTGAAATTAGTTTGGTCCAAACCCAGGTGCAGAGTTAAAGATGAACTTTTATTTGTGTCAATTATCAAAAAATAATCAGACAATTATTATTTAGTTAAACCTTGAGTTAACTTTTGATATTTAACCATATGTACTGGTTCATTATTTACATTCTCATGTGTTTGACTTAAAGCCACATTTAAACTAAAGCAAAAACCAAATAATAATGTTTCTGAAGATTTGAGATAAAAACAGAAAAAATGTTAATGCTCAGTTGGTGAGGTAATGTCTGCAGAAAGTGAAAAATGAGGAACAGATATTGATGAAAGATCATCAGTGTAAAACATTAATTCTGTTTCTGTTTCCACAAATGTAGCCTGACTTGCTGAATGTTCCTAGCATTTTCTATCTTTACTTAAATCTAAACATTGAGAATGTAAATAATTAGGAGACCGATTGATTGCCAAAATAAATGACAAAGGAAGTTCCAGTATGTTCCATGAATTTAGCATTAACTGCTTAGTAATAAATTATATATTGATAGTTAACATCCATGTGTAAGACTGATATAAATTTGAGAGATTAATTTATTCTTGAACTCTTGGACTAAGAGAGATGACAAAAGCATTTCACATTCAGCTTGTTGACTAAGTTTATGTCTATCTGCTTATGATTAATGTATTTCCAAAACTCAACCAAAGGCCTTCATGAGCAGTATTGGATGAATTTCTGTTCCCTTTCTACTGGAAGTAATATATTAATTTTTCAAGACATTGGAGTGATGATCTCCATTTGTAGAAGCCCTAACCTTTCTTCCAGGAATCTATACACCTGGTTAAGTTCACCTTCCTTACAAGTTGTAGCTTTAAATCTCATATCTTTTGATCACACACTTACATTGCAACACGGCCATTTATTTGCCTTAATTGGCTGCTGTAACCATACAATCTGAAATCCTGTAATCTTTCTCCACCTCTGACACCTTCCAAAACAAAAACTACCGAAACTACAAAAGCTAAACTAATACTAAAACAAAATATTTAGAACTTTTATGTCCAATACACTGTCTTATTTATTCCAAATTGCTGAAAAAATTTCCTTATATCCAGTTGATCAACTTCAGTTACACTGGTGTTTGATATGCTCGATCTTTTTGGTGTTAATCACCTATCTGTTCGAATGACCTTTGATGATTTTCACATCATCGAAGCATTACCCTTGCATGAGAAGTTATTTGTTTCCTCTCTGGTTTCTCAGGTCTTTGTTAACAAAGAGCATTGGAAATGTCTAGGGCACTCCTTTTAAGCTGTGTGTGGGCCAGTATTCCTAATGACTTATCTTTTTGTCTGTAAAGACATGTTTATTCTAATTTAATTAGCATTGACCCTTTCCTTCCCAACATTTGGTTTGATCACTGACTCCAACTTGAGGATGCATTTAAGGCAATTTATTAGTCATTGTTACTGCAGCTATTCCATTTGTAATAAAAGTTGGAATCTTATAAGAGTTATGATGGCATAGTGGCTCAGTGGTTAACACTGCTGCTTCACAGTGCCAGGGTCCCGGGCTCAATTCCAGCCGGGCTCAATGTTGCAATTGTACCAGCCTCCACCACATCCTCTAACAGCTCATTCCATACACGTACCACCCTCTGCGTGAAAAAGTTGCTCCTTAGGCCTGTTTTATATCTTTCCCCTCTCACCCTAAACCTATGCCCTCTAGTTCTGGACTGCCCCACCCCAGGGAAAAGACTTTGTCTATTTATCCTATCCATGCCCATCATAATTTTGTAAACCTCTATAAGGTCACTCCTCAGCATCTGACGTTCCAGGGAAAACAGCCCCAGTCTGTTCAGCCTCTCCCTGTAGCTCAGATCCTCCAACCCTGGCAACATCCTTGTAAATCTTTTCTGAACCCTTTCAAGTTTCACAACATCTTTATGATAGGAAGGAGACCAGAATTGCACACAATAATCCAACAGTGGCCTAACCAATGTCCTGTACAGCCGCAACATGACCTCCCAACATCTATACTCAGTACTCTGACCAATAAAGTAAAGCATACCAAATGCCTTCTTCACTATCATATCTACCTGCGACTCCATTTTCAAGGAGCTATCAGCCTGCACTCCAAGGTCTCTTTGTTCAACAACACTCCCTAGGACCTTACCATTCAGTGTATAAGTCCTGCTAAGATTTGCTTTCCACATATGTGCAAGTTAGTTGACTTGCCCATCATGTTCAGGGCTGTGTAGGCTAAGTGCATTAGTCAGAGGAAATGTAGAGTAATCGGATAGGAGAATGGGTCTGGGTGGGATACTCTTCGGAGGGTCAGTGTGGTCTTCTTGGGCCAAATGGCCTGTTTCTATACTGTAGGGATTCTATGTCTATGTCTATGTGTGACAGAATTTGATGAGAAGTCTGATGAGATCCATCTCGACAACAGGATAAATGCACACCATCTATGCTTGAACAGCAGCATGACATGTTGCCAGTTGAAGGGAATTATTGCTTTTCAAATACTTTGTAAATTGCATAGCTCACTTCATTAATATTCAGCTTCCTATCTTAGCAAACACACTAAATAAGCTAGATGTCATGAAACGTCAACATTGAAAGCAGAGCAGATACCTAGTGGATTGAGCTCACTGCTTGCTAGGAATGAAGTCCATGAAGGACACTGGATATCAACATCTCAGGGTACGCCACAGGAATACTAACCGCATGTACCACATGCCCAAGAACATTGGTATCTGATATGTGCCAACCTCTAAGAACCATTGTGACACAACTCTGATCCATGCACAGATGTGTCTGCACATGAATGCTGCACCTCAGGATGCATTGGCAACTGTTGTTATAAAGATGCAGGAAGGATACTGTGTGCTCAGAGACCTCATAGTCTGGACCAGAATGCATAGTTGGGCTTTTCATGCTTTGTCAGCATGCTCTCTCGCACTGAGCCTACCTGGTTGCTCACAATATCATTGCCTTGTATTCCCTTGCCTTGCCTTTTTGCACTTTTCTCCTTATCAGTTCTGTCTTTCATTGCCATTTAACACATGCACAAAGAAAGAAATCTTGTCATACTTGACAACAGGCCTCGGTCAAGTCAAGGGGGATAAGCTTCAGTCCGGGCTCCCTGGTGATAGGCAGCCTACAGTTACCTGTCTAGGAGCTTGGACATGGTTAGTTACTTGCTTGGGCCATTTAGTCACGATGCTCTCTGCATAACAGGGTGGGAAGCCGCATATCAGATAGCCGTCTTAGCTCTGTTGGCTCTTATATGGGCTTTTTTTCTTCTGTGAAGAGAGAGAGGCAGTAATAAGGGAGGTGAAAGTAGCTGCCACATGTGTTACTGTGACGATGCTGTCAATTTAATAATGTTATTTTGTTCTTGGGTTTTGTTAAGAGAGGTCATAAAGGCAGAGGTGCTGGAGAGTCTAGGAAGAGCCTAGTTTAACAATGGCAGGGGAGTGGCCAGTTCTCCCAGTTCAGGTTGTTTCTCGTTTGGTTTAGCTGTGGGAGACACAGGATGCTGCAGTCCAGAAAGATTCCAAGCTTCAGCAGATGATTCCTGACTGACTTTCTCCCTGAAATCTCTTTGGAAGTTGTTCTCTCCTGCCTGTAAGAATCTGTATTTGAATTAATCTTTTTGCCATGGTGTGTGTTTATGGAATGTTACTGGATTGGAACAGCTAATTAGTGAAGTTGTTTTGTATCAGGTCGTTTAAGTTTTCCAATAGTTAGGTTATTATAAGTTCCGTTTTCTTTTGTTTGTGTTTTAACTGTCGTGTCTAAATGCATTCTGTTTTCCTTAAAGCTAAAGTGGTTTGACCAGCTGCATCACACCTGGAATATTCACTTCACATCTGCCTTTAAAATAAGTAAAAGTCAGTGCTTAGGCTACCTTCTTAAAATATATTTGAAGAGGTCTGGCCTGGTCCATAACAGTTACCCATTGTTGCAATTTGAGAGATGCTCTGATCGAATGGATAGGTAGTCCAAAAGGCATGTCAGGTTAGTGGTTTCAGGGAGGGACGATGTTGAAGGCAGCAATGAAGGTGGTAGAGTATGTGTCTTTTTGGAATGTGGTTGGAGCAGAAGAACTAGAATGAGCTATCAAAGAGAAGATGGTGGCATTCACGCTAACAGAATTGATCCTATATTTCCAGGCATTCCTCTACAGGGCTGAAATGGCACTGAATCAGGTGGCAAGCACAGATCAGGCTGGTTTGATATCATGGCTTCAACCCCTCTACCTCCACAGCAGGGTATCGATTACCCCTTGTCTGCCATGTCCGGGGCAAATGTTAGGACCCGTGCAGGACAGCAAAGGTCTAATTGTGCTTGTCCAGGTGCATGATGGGCTTCTGAATATGGCATGGCATAAGGAAATTCTAGGTATCTGCCTAGAGGTGAGTTGTTCTGGGAATGGTGCACGGTGAGAAAGGTTAAGAATCAGAAATTCAGTCATCAATTAAGTGACTTCGGTCAGAAAACGTGTTGGGCTTCACAAAAAAATACTTGACACGATTCACACTAAGCCAGAAAAATGTAAGTGAGGCTGGCTCCTCTCAGGTGTGTGATTTACAAATCTTACTGGTTGGACATAAGCCTATCCCCTCTACTTTGTAGATTGTCCTCTTCAAAGGTCTTGGCCAGATTGTTTCCTCAGATTGATTACAATCAATTGCCTGGATATTTTACCATATTCATGTTTCAGAACACAATTTGAGCAAATATGTAAATGGAAAGAAAACATTGAACAAATGTGTGCTTTCTTTTGTTATTTCTCCAATAAAATGTTGAATTAATGTCAGTTTGTCCCTTGATAATACAAACTTTGAG
Source organism: Chiloscyllium plagiosum (assembly GCF_037043375.1). NCBI lineage: Eukaryota > Metazoa > Chordata > Chondrichthyes > Orectolobiformes > Hemiscylliidae > Chiloscyllium > Chiloscyllium plagiosum. The sequence goes on from NW_028270172.1 coordinate 22,823,012, forward strand.
ACACAGCATTGAAGCTTTCCATCATGCTCATGTCAGGGAAGATACAACAGTACCAAATTTCAAAAGGAAAAATAATTTATACTGAATGAGAAAGGGGTGCTGATTGAAATCTGATTGGCTAAGGTGTTGCCAGGAGAGTGCACCAAGGAACAATTATCGCTCCAAGGTTAGGATTGATTGGAAAAGATGCAATTTCAGGACGTAGCTTTTCTGGTTGCATTGTACAGGGCCTTAATGCAGCTTCCAGTAAGTATAAGTGAACCACATTATAATTTCAACTAACAATCCTAAAATGGTTGTTAGTGTAAAATAGGCATTTGCTTTTTTCTATGAAACAATGTTCATTGGGGCGTTCCCTATCGCAACACCTTGACCAGTTAGACAGAACTATCATTCCCCATAGCGACACCTTGTCTATTTATATTTAAATAGCCATAGTACCTGATTGTTTTCCAACATGTTCCCTGTGGCAATGCTTCAAAACCCATCAGCAGCCTTTTCTCATGTGATACCAATTAGAGTCATAGAATCAGAAACAGTCCAACTCATCAATGCTGACCAGTTTTCTTAAACTAATCTAATCTCATTTGCCAGCACTTGGCCTATATCCCTCTAATTCCTTCCGATCCATCCAGTTGCCTTTTAAATTTTGCAATTGTACCAGCCTCCACCACTTCCTCTGGCAGTTCATTCCATACATGCACCACCCTTTGCATGAAAAGGTTACCCCTTATGTCCCTTATAAATCTTTCCCCTCTTACCCTAAACCTATGCTCTCTAGTCCAGGCTCTCTCACCTCAGGGAAAAGACCTTGTCTATTTACCCTATCCATGCCCCTGAAATTTATAAACCTCTATAAGATTGGTGTCAACTTTAAAATTTGCTAGTCTTGCATCCTGATAAGACCAAGATGAAAATCTTCAAGAGCATGTCTTTTTTTTTTGCAACATTCAAAGTCAATTTGTAGAACTTCACTTTTAGGTAAATTGCCTTAAGTAGTCGTTGAAACGATACGTATACCTTTAGTATTTCAAGTGCTCAAAGACAGTACATTATCATGGATAAATATGTGCAATATCATTTGATAATTCAATGGAAATTTCCTACTTCGATCGTTTCCATTTATAGGCCAAAGATGGTTCTCAATATTAGGTCTCAAGTAAAGGTTTACATAATTACTATTCAGATTACTTACAAAAGCATAACTTGCAAAAAAAAAAACAGTTCACAGTGCTGAAACACACAAACAGCATGTCACATGGTAGGAACATATTTCACCTACTCATTGATAGATTGCAAAGTTGTTTAGCACTTGCATAAATTGAAAAGACATATAAAAGGAAATACATATATAGCATTGGCATGAACGAGAAAAGTCTATCAAATGCTATCTTTAAGTATTTAAAATGGTCCTCACTGTCTCATTTTCTGAACAAAACATAAAGCAGAAATTTCGGAAATATGAAATAAAGTTAGAGTTATGCAATGCTGTGCAATGACAAGATGAGGTTTGCACAACGATAGAATGAATGTACAGTAAAGGTTAATGGTAAACATCAGCAGATCTCAGAGTACATTGTACTCAAGGTTCACTCTGACCTGATATAAAATAAGATGATGCCTGTGGACAAACTACTGAACTGCGTACACAAACTGAAAAGTGAAAGAGACCCAACAGCAACGTCAATTCCTCCAATAACTTCTGACAAAAGCATCATAGTGCAGGCCCCATGCCATGAAATTAGGTCATCACTCATAAGAGCAATTGCAAGGAGTTAAAACCACAGAACCCCCCCCCCACTCCCACCCTTTAAGCTTTAGTTGAAAAGCATCATAAAAGAAGGCTTTCAGTCGAAAAAAAAATGCCGTTGTTCCAGTTAGAGAGAATATATGATGTGCCATCTGCCACAACATATGAATCCAAAGTATTAAGCCCAGCAGCGCAGCTTGTTACCTCAACACCATTACACCATGCCAGGCAGCCCACACAATCAGAATTTTAGAGCTCAGGCAAAGGAGGAGGCAATCTGAATACACACTGATAGTTCCACACTGGAGCTATCTCAATTCCATAATCTTACTAAAATGAAGCACCTCAAACTTCATAAAGCATTTTGACTCTCATTGGAGTAGTTACAGGAAGTTGTTTAAAAACCATCAGCATATAATTCATTAATTCAAACTCTACCCTCTTATAAACTTTATGCATACGTACAGTCAAACACGGACACAACACGAGAGAACGTGTGTCTTATTGGCAGAGGGAAGACTGGGAAAGCAGTTCAGTTGTCTCTGCCCACAAGATTCACTAGGACCTCCTGCTCAACAATCTTCCATCTTCAGATACTTCCACTTGTTTGCAGGAGGTACAGGATTCACAACTTACAAAGTCTGTGACTTAATGGTTGAAAGTCATTGTCTACAGCAACTGGTGAGTGGACTGAGACAGAAAAAAAATTGCTTGCTTTTATAGAAGTCCAAAGGCTTTTGAAACATTCATGCTGTTCAGATCCCTGAGAGTCAATCAATCATTACGAGTAGGTACAAGGCTTTAGTCATTGACAACTGGTCACCATTCCATAGACCAATCAGCCACATGTAGCAACTGAATATCTATTTGTACACAGTGTGTGTCTCTAGCTGATTTGTAGTCACCTTTCCCACAGCTTCAACAAACAACAATGGAAACAGCCCTTACAAAGACTGTTAGAATAATTGCTTTTAAAAAGTGCATCAATCCGTTTCACATTGTCTAGTTCTTAAACAGTCTTTTTCCTATTTCAGTCCAGAATCAAAAATATAGAAAAATAAGAAGATATGGTCTTTATATAAGGCATTTCACCCATTAGAACTAATCCAGGCACTATTCTTAATTCACTCGCACTTACAAAGGGATGCTGTCCAGCTCTGGATTTGGATCTTTCTGTTTCTCTTTCTCTTTAAATCTAGTTCCTTGCTTTTAAGAAGATAGTCCTAAAAAATACAATCTTTTAAAATTCATATCACTGTCATGACAACACTGTCAGACACTACCATATTTATACACACCAGATGGGAGCAGTTGAGAAAAAAACATCTTGTGGACTTTTGGAGATATTCAAGATAAGGAGGAATATGCTCGACCTACAATTGATAATGGTCTTAAGATGCTTATACAGTCATTTATGATACAAAAGGAAGTAATTAGCTCATCAAATCTATGCTGGTTCTCTGCAGAGCAATCTAATTTATACCATTCCCACTGCTTTTTACCTGTAGCCATGCAACTTTATTTCATTTAAGTATTTGTCTAATTTTCTTTGTAAATGAATCATTGTTTCTGCAGGCAGCACCCTCATGGACAGTAGGTTCCAGCTCATTAGCTCTCACTGCATGACAAAGTTCTTATTTCCATTCTCACTGCATCTCTTGTCCAGATTCCTAGATTAAAAAGTGTGGTGCTGGAAAAGCACAGCTGTTCAGGCAGCATCCGAGGAGCAGGAGAGTCAATGTTTCGGGTATAAGCTCTTCATCAGGAATGTGGAGCATTGGGGGGTGGGGGTTGCGCTAGAGGGCTGAGAGATAAATGGGAGGGGGTGGGGTTGGGGGAAGGAATCTGGGAATGAAGTAGGTTGATGAAGGTGGGTGGTGATGGTGATAGGACGGAGAAGAGGCTGAAGTGGATATGTGGGAAGGAAGATGGACAGGTAGGAGAGTTCAAGAGGGCTGTGCTGAGTTGGAGGGTTGGATCTAGAATAAGGTGGGGGGGAGGGGAGATGAGTAAACTGGTAATATCGACATTGAACCCTCATGGTTGGAGGGTCCCAAGGCAGAAGATGAGGTGTTCCTCCTCCAGGCATTGGGTGGCTTGGATTTGCTGGTGGAGGAGGTCCAGGACACGTATGTCCTTGGTGGAATGGGAGGGGAATTTGTTAAATGTGTGTATCCTAGAGATGTTCTCTGAAACGTTCCATGAGTTGGTGTCCTGTCTCACCAATGTATAGGAGACCACATCGAGAGCAACAGATAGAGCAGCTGATGTGTTTGGAGATGCAGATAAATCTCTGCTGGATGTGAAAGGTTCCTTTGGGGCCTTAGATGGAGATGAAGGGGGAGGTGTGGGATCAAGTTTTACACCTCCTCCGGTGGCAAGGGAAGAAGCTGGGATGAGGTGGGTGCCGAGGATCTAGTGAGGGAGTAACGGAGGAAGTGCTCTCTGCAGAATGCTGAAAGGGGTGGGGAGGGAAATATATCTCTGTAGTGATGGCTGATTGTAGGTGGTGGAAGTAACAGAGGATGTTGTGTTGTATCCAGAGATTGGTGGGGTGGAAGGTGAGGACCGGGGGGGGTTCTGTCCTTGTTGCGGCCCCAAAGGATCCTTCCACATCTGGCAGAGATTTTCCTGCACCTCCAAACACCTCATCTACTGTGTCTGTTGTTCTTGATGTCATCACCTCTACATTGGGGAGACAGGATGCCAACATATGGGACTATTCAGGGAACATCTCTGGGATACATATACCAATGAACCCCACTGCCCAGTGGCCGAACACTTCTACTCCCTCCCCCACTCAGCCAAGGACATAAAGTCCCGGGCATCCTACATTGCCAAACCTTAGCCACCTGATGCCTGGAGGAAGAGTACCTCATCTTCCGCCTTGGGACCCTCCAACCACATGGGATCAATGTGGATTTCAATAGTTTCCTCACTTCCCCTCCCCCCACCTTTTCTCAGATCCAACCCTCCAACTTGGCACCACCCTCTTGAACTGTCCTACTCGTCCATCTTCCTTCCCACCTATCCGCTTCACCCTTCACTCCGATCTATCACCATCACCACCCACCTTCATCTACCTACCGCATTCCCAGCTACCTACCATCCTGTCCCACCCCTCCCATTTATCTCTCAGCCACCTTGGGCCCCATCCCACATTCCTGTGGAGTGCTCATTTTCAGAATGCCTACTATCCTGCTCCTCGGATGCTGGCTGACCTGCTGTGCTTTTCCAGTGCCACACTTTTTGACTCTGATCTCCAGCATCTGCAGTCCTCACTTCCTCCCAGGTTCCTAGCTCCCCTAGTTCTAATGCAACCAAGTGAGGAGAAGAGTTTTCATTTGCCTACCTTAGCTAAGCCTTTCGTAATTTTGTTCATGATTAGTAAATCTTCCCCTCAATTTTTCCTTCCTCCAAATAAAACATCCAATACCTAAAAGTGGAACTAAAACTTTCCATCCTGAGAACAATTCTGGTAAATCTCTTCTGTACTATGTCAAAAACCTTCACATGTATCTAAGGTAATGTGATCAGAACTGGTCACAATACTCAAGTTGAAGTCTAGCTTTACATATGCAGTGATTTATATAGAATCAAATCTGCACTCAATGTCGATATTTATGAAGCCTTATACATACTGTACATTTTGGTAACCACACACTTGTTGTACTACTTTCAAAGATTAATACTCATGAATCCCCAAGTCCCTCTGTTGTTGTAATCTGGAACTCTATCTCCAACAGCAGTGTGGGGAGATCTAAACCAATTGGATTGCAGCAGTTCAAGAAGGCAGCTCATTACCACCTTTTCATGTGGAAATTGGGATGGGCAATAAACACTGGCCAAACCAACAAAGCCCATATCCTTGAATGAAAGAACAAAAAACTCTGTAAAACAGCATAATAGATCTATAATGCTTCTCCCATCTATTTTTGCCAAAATGCATCACCTCATGCTTCTCTGGACTAAATTCATTTCCCCCTTGTCTGCCCATTCTGGTGGCCTCTCAATGTCCTGTTGCAGCCAATTCATATCTCATTACTGTTGCCATTTCTCTAACTTCGTACATGTTCTCTAACATATTTTGAAATGTTACCTGTATTCCAACATCCACATTATTTATATATAGAAAAGAACAACAGTGGGCTGAATTAATTATATCAATTTCAAGGAACTCTATGGAAGGCTTCTCCATGCAACTCTCTGAGGATCAAGTTTTCTTCTGGAATTCTCTGCTGCTCCTTTATATCTCCATGTAAGTATGTTATATATGCACCATGACACTGATCTTGTGCGATCTGAAGCTCACCAGTAGTTCATGTACTCACCAATGCTGGGGCATCCCAAGATTTTCACTTCAGTGCCAGCTTTAAGCACAAGATGTGCACCAAGTCTACTGCTAACAGCCAAGAACTGCCCTTCACAGTTGTAGCATGTGAAGGATTGGAGATGGGTTACACAGGCATGTTGGCATCCCAAATCGATGAGATTCCTGGAGTCTCTGGTGGGCAGGTTGTTGGAGAGGAAGGCTGCCCTCTTTCCTCAGGACTTCCAGAGGAGACTCCAACACCAGCCTGGTCTGTATTAGAACCCTGTGCTATATCTTTTCTACACTACGTTATAAGAAAGTCAATGACGGCCAACTGCTCTGCAGGGAAAGTACAACCATCTTCTCTCTGCTCCTTCACATTCACTCTGTTTTTCCGACTGCATCCACTTCCTACCAAGGCCCACTCTGACCGACCCTCACAATTACCTCACCTGCTCTCACCTGCCCCACCCCCCACACTGACAACCTTGCGTGCCCTCAATGCTGCCTATTCTTTCAGGGGACTTTGCCACCTTCTACCTCCCTCCAACCCAACCCCCACCTGCGCTGTGCCAACTATATTAATTTCATTCAACCCCTCTTTTTGTCTCGCTCCAGGAGAAAACAGCCCACAATATGGTAGTGAGGGGTGATTTATCCTGAAGCACTTCCATCTCCTCACCCCTACAAAGAGAAGATAGGAACATAAGAACAAGATTAGGCCATTCAGCCCCTCAAGCCTGTTCCAGCATTCAATGAATCATGGCTGATCTGTGGCCTAACTCCAGCTTTGTTCGAGCAGGACTGAAGAGTGACTACTCATGTGGTGATGCTGAGACTTCCATGACCCAGCAACCAAGGAAAATGCTCTCCCACCATCACCACTATAAATGTAGTCTCAAGTCAAGAAGGAATTAGATGTGGTTCTTTAGGCTAAAGGGATCAAAAGATATGGAGTGAAAGAGGGGATAGGGTACTGAGTTGGATGGTCAGCCATGACCATATTGAATGGTGGAACAGGCACAGAGGGGCTGAATGGGCTACTCCTGCTTTCTACTTTTCTATTCCTTGATTTTCTGGCAGTTTTTCACAGGAGCGTGTAATGAGTTACTTTAATGGTCGGAGAACAGAGTGAATATTACCTTGCAACAGGTGTAGGTTGGATAAGTGAGAAGGCACAACTTCATTTATGTGTTGCCTCATTTCTGTAAGATATAAAATGCCTAATTATTAAACCATAAATCTAAATTCTCCTTCAGGCTACAGCAAGAGAAAGTTTGAGTGACGAATGTTGCAGGTTGAAGACCAAACAGAAAATAGTCATGCAGGGAGCACAGAGCGAGATGTGGCTAACTGAAGGTGATGTGAATGGAGAATGAGTGCCAGAGTTGACCGATTTGGCGAGAAGGTGACCAAGTTGGGAATCATAGAAATTGTCACTCTGAGTCTGAAGATTAAATGGCTCAGACCTGTAAGATGAACTTGTAGACCAAAGATTGGGATAAAACTTCCTAAGGGCATAATTTATCCCATATTTGATTTAATTTATTATGGTCACATGTACCTCAGTACAGTGAAAAGCTTTGTTTGGAACCAATATAGGCAGATCACACTAAGCAAAGACATACAGATCATAGGGTGCTTAGACAGAGTGAGATTGGGGTGTGGGGGAGGTCTTTGATGATGTTAGCAGTCTTTTTGTGGTGGCAAAAGTGTACATGGAGTTCATGGATGGAAGGTTGGCTTATGTGATGGTCTGGGCAATGGTCATCTAAGGTCATTTCCAAACTCAAAATGTTTGTAGTTGGGGAAGAGGAAGATAATGACCCAATTCATGATGCCACTGAGTCTCCCAATGACTCTGTGATTAAGTACTTATCGTGAAGTCAAGTGCAAAAATGATCACGCATTGTAACAACCTCACATTTTGTTATTAATTTTTCATGTTTTTATTTAAGTACAATGTGTTTCTGGGTAACAAGCTGTATTGAGATACAAATATTTCACTCATGTTCCATCAATTTGTTCAGCCAAAAACATTTGAAATCAATAATTCAAATAGCACTTCAGCAATTAATGACACAATATTTCTTCACATTTTATTTCTTCATTTTTGAAGTTAATTCCTTTTATTTCTTAAATGTGCACTTGCTTGCTGAATCTCCAGCGTCAATCTTTGTCTGATGTTTGGTTGGAGGTGTTCACAATTTCCTGAACTACGGTTTTAACATCTAGGAGTACTGCCAGACTGTTGTAGATGTTTAGGTGGAGACACTGATGAATGTATGGTGATGCCTCTGACTCTTGCAGCACCTGGAAGAGGAGGAGAGGAGAAAGACAGAGGAAATCAAATGGTGGTTGGAAAAAAAATCACTCATTTGCCTAAAAAGAATCCTGATTAGCTCAGACACCCTTGCAACACTGAGCACTTCCACTGTCTCTTCTTAAGTAGTTCCTTGGGATCAAGGATGGCATGCTTCCATGCGCACCTAATAAGATCTGAGATAACTGATACATCCAACATGTTGTTCTGCAATCTCAGACGTATACTGCTCCTTGGAGGTTAGGATAAGTGTGATGTTCAGAGGTTTGTGCTCTTCCTCTGTTGTCCTGCTTAGTACCTTCCATTTTGTTTGGTTACAAGCCGGTGTTGTTTATTGCAGTACTAGAGGCCAGTGGCTTGGGTATGGAGTAGATTGTTGTTGCCTACCCTCCTGGCTACTCTTTTCATGAAAACTTTGGTGCAGCACTGTAACACAAACAAAGCAAGCGTAATGTGCAAAAAAAATTTACAAAACTAGAATAGCTTATCAAAATCGAAATAATTTTAATCGGGCAATCTTCTCTTCAAGTTTTTTTCGAATTGACCGATTCAGAGATGTTATCACTCTGTTCTGGAGCAGGTGGGACTTGAAATAAGACCTACCGGCTCAGAGGTAGGGACACTACCATGGTGCACAAGATGCTTCAATATTCCCTTCTACTTTTTTTTAAGCATTAGATTAACAAAGTTGTGTTCTACATGCCCTCGTGAGACATTGCAATAAAAAAAAATAAAGCGTCTCCATCCAGGCCTTCTCCTCCACTCAAAGACAGCAGGACATTATCAGATTGCATGTAGCTTAATGCAGCTTCAGTATTAGTTTGTTATAGACCAGACCAAACCCCCTTCAAATATATCCAGGAGATAGCCTAGATATTAACTTTTACCTTATTTAGAGGCAAGTGTAAGGTGTCGTATTCCAGATGTAATTAGTTTAGTTATACAGCTCAGCTTTAAGCAAAACACACTTTTTTCTTACTCCCAATTAAAATGCAAACAAAAGAAAGAGGAATTGGTATAATATTAACACTATTGGAAAAGTTAATAGAATAATAGATTACTTAAGAGCAACTGTTCCAACCTAGAAACACACCCTTGGCTAGGGCAACGTGAGCAAGATAGATCCTCTCACATGCAATTCAAGGACGGAAGGACGGAGCTGTAAAACCCTGGATCTGGGGGAGCCTGACTCCACTCATTCATTGTGCTTCTATTGTTCAAACTTTAAAAAGAAACACCCTTGCCATCTCTGCCTCAACCTCTCGTCATATAAAAAAAGACCAAAGATTGGGATAAAACTTCCTAAGGGCATAATTTATCCCATATTTGATTTAATTTATTATGGTCACATGTACCTCAGTACAGTGAAAAGCTTTGTTTGGAACCAATATAGGCAGATCACACTAAGCAAAGACATACAGATCATAGGGTGCTTAGACAGAGTGAGATTGGGGTGTGGGGGAGGTCTTTGATGATGTTAGCAGTCTTTTTGTGGTTAAGCATCATCATAAGTTCTTCCAGAAACGTTACTTATACAATGACCAGATTCCTTTGCAGCATCGGGTATGTTTCTCTTCCAGGCTATTTTGAGATTATTTCTAAGACATTTCCACTGTTCTCCTGTTCTACTGTGACTGACTCCAAGTTTTAGGAGCCTTGTGTCCAGAATAGGAGCTACATGTCTGGCCCATTGGATCTGGATTTGTACCAATACTAATATCTAATGTTGCTAAGTCAATTAGTGATAATACAGTAGATATCACATAATTTTATCCAGTGCCATTCACTGAAGCAAAGGAGCCTTAAAAAATCAAATCAGTGCTTAAGTCATTGTCATACATCTTGAAATGCCAACGCAGAAATAATAATAGATTTTTGCAGCACAGAATCTTTGGACACTTTGTCAGAATAATCCAAAGCAACTTCATGGCTTGATTCAAGATGCTTTCCCAATTATGGAAGGAATTATGGGAGCCAACCATATAATGCAGTGTAAGTCATTTAGCTCAATATGCCTTTGCCAGGGCTCTTTACCCTTAACCCAGAAAATGTTATCCACACTGAGAATGATTAAAACTCTCAGCCCACAACATTTAAACGGGACAAACGAGAGAGTGAAAAGTTACAGTTGAAACTTTATTGCTGGAACAGCACAGCAGGTCAGGCAGCATCCAGGGAACAGGAGATTCGACGTTTCGGGCACAGGCCCTTCTTCAGGATTCCTGAAGAAGGGCCTGTGCCCGAAACGTCGAATCTCCTGTTCCCTGGATGCTGCCTGACCTGCTGTGCTGTTCCAGCAATAAAGTTTCAACTTTGATCTCCAGCATCTGCAGACCTCACTTTCTCCAGTGAAAAGTTACAGCCAAACTAGGACTGAGTTGTTTCAACTCAACATGCCAGGTTATTGGCTCACAAGGGAATAGAGGTGAGAGTGCCTTGAAGCACATCACACATTCGTTTTTTCTGCATCACTGCATTTTGTGCATCTCTAAATGTGATAGTGTTACATAATTTCCTTGAATAATCATAGAAGCAGAAAATGCTATCCATTTGGAGCCAGCGCTGGATGTGAACAGTTCCAGGATGGCCACAAAGGATGGTATTTTCAAGCTTCCATTTCTACATCACACTTCACTGTTCTGAAGGGTTATAATTGGTCATGTAATACATAGTGGGTATTTTTTCTTAATATTTATCAGGAGCTGATTGGGGCATGGTTTGACTTCACTAAGAGAGGCATCACTTCAGATTTATAGATGACATATGAAATTTGTAGATTGGTCTGACATGCAGGCCTATAAAACATTTCAATTCAATAAATAAATGCTTTCTGACCTTTGTGGGGAGTTAAGAGATGATTTGGACTGTCATTTTCACACATTATGCACCCTGAGTACAGATGAAGATGAGTGTGCATTAATCTTCTTTGACATTAGTAGCTTTTGCATCCCTGTCACAATAACCATTGGCAGCAGCCACTCACAGATGTCCAAACTAATGTCTCAGGACATTCTTATTCCATTTGTGAGAATGTCTTGCTGAAGCAGCTTTCCCCAATATCTTAGAGTAATTATAGTCCCACTCCTCTGTCTACAGTGGGTGGAGCAGCTGAGACATCAAGATAGCAAGGATGTCAAATCTGCTTCCAACCAGCTTCCATACTTAATGGAGATTGACAGGAAAGAGGAAACTAAGCTGCTCCAATAAGGGAAGTTTGAATTTGAAATATTTTAATGAAACCATAGGCTGAGGAGGCCGTTTGGTACAATTAAGTTTCTTTTGCTGTTCAATGAGATCATGGTCGATCTGATTATCCTCAACTCCATAGTTCCCCCCATAACTGCCTTTTCCCCATAACCTTTACTGATGAATAATCTATTTCAGCTTTCAGTGACAACTCAACCCTTTGTCTCAATGAATTCCACAGATTCACTACCCCAAGAGAGTCAAAATTCCTCTTTGTTTCTGTCTCAGTTGGGTGACTGCTTACTCTGAGATTATGACCTTTGGTCCCAGGCACTACCATGAGATAGTGTTAACCCAGTGAAAATTCTATGGACTGTCTCTACTGCTAGTATATATTTTCTTAGATAATGGGACCAAAACTGTTCCCTTTATTCTCGGCATTGTCTAACTAGTACCTTGTATAGTTTTAGCAAGATGTCCATATTATTATACACTACTCCCTTTGAAATAAAGGGCAACATTCTACTCGCATTCCCTATTACCTGTTAAACATGTTGTCTAGGGTTTAGATAATTATATACAAGAACTTCTAAATTCCTCTGTGCTGCAGCTGCCTGCAGTCTTTCTTAATCTCAATAATATTCAGCTCATGTTCCTACCAAAATGCATAACCTCATTATATTCCATCTGCAAAATCTTTTCCCACTCAATTAACCAGTCTCTATCCTTCCGTAGATTTGTTGTGTGATGCAGACCACTTAACCTCCCATTTATTTTTGTGTCACTTACTAACTGGCAATAGTACATTCATCTTACTCATCCATATCATTGATATATAATGTAACATAACTGTGGCCCCAGCACTGATGGCTTCAATACTCCACAGATTAAAGTTTGCCATGCTGAAAATACTAGCAGAAAGTGTGGACCGAAGATGCTGGAGATCAGAGCTGAAAATGTGTTGCTGGAAAAGCGCAACAGGTCAGGCAGCAAAGGAGCAGGAGAATCGATGTTTCGGGCATAAGCCCTTCAAGCTGAAAACACACCAAAGTACCTTACATATAGTACCTGATCGAAAGTCTATGCAAATCCAAATATATTACATCTACTGATTCCTCTTTATCCATCCTATTTGCTGCCTCCTGAAAGAATTCTACTAAACTTGTCAGCTATGATCTCCCCTACATAGAGCCAGCTTGACTTTGTTTGTTTAAGTTATAAATCAGAACATTCAGAAATTCATAACAGTCATTATCAGATGTTAAGTTAACTGGCCTATAGTTAACTGTATTTTTGTCTGTCTCCCTCTTTTTGAAATAGGAGGTTAATGGGCAGTTCGCCGATCCTCCAAGATGTTTCTAGAGCCTAAGGGTTCTTGGAAGATTTCTACCTTTGTTCTAATTTATCCTGCTGCTATGTGGACCTCTAAGGTCACTATGTGACAGCAAAGTCCAGATGCGGAAGTAATTGCTGGAGAAGTGGTGATATGGTAGTCGGTTTGAACAGACCCTTCGAGCGCGGGTGCAGCCATTCAGCTTAGAGGGAACATTGAGTACTATCAATGCATCCACTACATAGCTATATCCTAAATATGCAAGGATAAAACCCATCAGGTCCAGGGACCTAGCAGACTTTAGGCCCCAAGTACATTTTGCAGTAGTAATTGATGTCTTTATTTCCTCAATCATTTTAGAATATTGTTGGTATGCTATAAATAACTTCTGTCATGACGACTGATGCAAAATCTTTAATCAATTCTTCTGATATTTCCTGATTCTCCACTATAATTACTCCAATTTCATTTTCTAACTGGCTTATGTTCACTTTGGCCTCGCTCTTCCTTATTTTGTATGCCGAAAGAAGATCTTAGTATACACTTTTATGTTGCTTGCTAGATTGCCCTGAGTTTTTTTTTCTTTTTATCATTGGTCATCATTTATTTGTTTTTAAAACTTGCCTAATCCTCTGGTTTGTCAATGCATGCTTATTTTCTTACAATTTGATGATATTCTTAACTTATTTGGTTATTTATGCCCCCTTTCCAGAACTTCCTCAATGGGATACACTTTTATTGTGAATCATTAATTATTTTCTTAACCACCTGCCACCATCCATCAACCATCCTTTTTTTTTATTTTGCAAAACCTCATTCACGAAACCTCTCCTGACAATTCTTGCTCTTGTCCCTTCGTACGAAGAATTCTTCATTTTAGTACAGGGATTTAAGACCCAGCTTTCTCACTCTCAAGCTGAATGCTAAAGTCCATCATGTTATGGTCACTGTTTTTTTAATGATTCTTTGACTCTGAGTTAATCATTAAACCTGCCGCATCACACATTAGCAGATCTAACCTGACATCCTTACACGTGTTTTAGTTTGAATTCTGGACCTGATGGGTTTCATCCGAGGATATTAAGGATGTAACTACAGATGTCACTCAATTGCTTCAGAGGGACAGGATCAACTTTAGGATACACCTTTGAAGGATGACTTTATATGTCTACAGGAACAGAATCATTTCCTTCCAGCCCTTTTGTTTTGGACTTTTCCCATCAAACCCTTCAACTCAAACATAGACTTGCCTACGGTATAGATATTCATTTGTCCTCAGTCTGGGATCAGACTCCACTTGGGCTATGGAGATCACACCCATTCCTACCCCCAGATCATGGATGGACCCCCAAACCATATTGTGGAGTCAAGTCCTTATATTGACATTATCTATCTACAGAAAAGTGAATGAATTCAATGAAAAGTTCTTCAGGAAAAAATTGTTCCCTCTTTATTTCAGATAACTTTCCATCTGAGATATTACATTGCCCTTGGTACAGACACAGTGTATAAACTGCCTTGTGTATGGGCGTTTCTGCTTTTGATTCTGGTGAGGCTTTCTGTGTCAAGGTAACATAACCATGAAAATTAGAGCTAAACTGTTCTAGTTTGAGACTGGCAGAGTGGTGATGTCAGGAAGCTCATCTCTCCACAAAGACAAATGGAAACGTGGAACATTCTGTACAAAGAATGGGGAGGCTGGGGCGAATTGAAAAGACCAAGGTTGATATATTTTTGATGAGTGAAGTCGTCAAAGGTTTTGAGACCAAAATGGATTGATGGATTTAAAGTGCAGTTCAATTATAATCTAATTCAATGCAGCAAAAGGCATAAGTGGCTGGGTGGTCAACAAAAACAGCATCAATATATTTTAACATAATGGCTTAAAACATAATGGAAAGTGTTCAATGGTGCTATGCAAACGTAATTACTGAACAACATTTGACACTGTCATTAGGTTAGATGACTAAAACCTTGGTCAATATAATTGGTTTCATTTCTATTTCTGTCATTTAGATTTTCAGCATTTGCCATTTTTTAAAGAATCAAAAGAGCCACAGTTATCTGCACGAATCCCAACATTTGTAGAGTGGTGTTTATAAAGATACATAATGTACTCTGGCAATCAAATATTTGCTCTCTTATGACTAATATGTAATTGTTAGTGGGCGGGGGGGGGGGGGAATGTGTTCTGTTGGCATTCAATGGACAATGCGCAGAGTGTGAAAATTCTGTTATAAAAAATTGGTACCTGAGCAATGTTCGTCTGTTAACACACACCAGATGGTCTACTCGACACATCTTAGTCAATGCTCCACTTTAGTGAACCAACTTGCGCAATGATTCAGCTTCTAACGCCCAGCGATGGGGAGAATAGAGACAGCGTTATGTAAAACATTTTGACCTCAGTACATGGGCACTGTACATCCTGCTTGCTTAAGGCTTCAACACTGAATTACTGAGAGACAAAATCAAGTGTGACACTCTTTTGCAACAGGCTGTGAACTATTTAAAATCAGTTGCTTTGGAATAAAAGCACTCATCAGTATTCAAGATGTAGTCTAAATTTTATAGAGTGCTCTGCTGCATTAATCATTTCACTTTTACATGTCTGCTACACATAACAGGTGTTAGATTCGAACTAGCTCAGCCTGGTTTATCACAAAATCAATGCTTTTTCTGCCGCAGCACATTTTCTAACCAACTTCTTTTTCCTTGACAGCACTCCCGATAAATAAGTGCTATATGGTTTTGGCGTAGTATTTTTTTTTCATTTCAACTTGCAATAATGTATCAAGTATGTGCATTTTGCAAAACAAAATATCCCCAAGCTGCAATACCCCTCAAGCAGGTATATGGAAGTGTTTTAGTCATAAAAGGAATTAAAATATAAATCCCCAATTGCTGTAAACAACAAGTAGTTTGTAAATTATTTAGATCTGGCTGAACAAGTAAGTGCACTTTTATTGTGGAGTTATTATGGAACATAAGGGATCAATTTTCGCACATAGCAAAACTAAGAGCTGAAATAGACCCTTGTGTAGTATAAATAATAGGAATCTTATATTGTGTTGTTTGATTAAAACGATCAGGGTTCTTCATTTGCTTTTTTCTTGTTGCATTCTGTAAAAAATGTGCCAAAATTTCAAACCATGCCAAAACAGACACTGAGGCTTATCTTTCCTCTTGGGTAGACTTAAAAAAACAATAGGACATTACACGGAATATGGACCCTTGAGTTACCCAGAGGTCCCTAGCCAATGGTTATTATTCAATCAAGATTGAGTCACAATGGCTTTGTTGTCAAGGCACCTTAAGAGGCACAATTTAACTGCTTTGTTGCCACATAATGTAACAGTGACTAAACTTCCAAAGTACTTCATTACCAGTCAAGTGCTTTCTGGACGTTCTGAGATCACAAGAGCCTTGACCTAAAACAGTAATTCTGATTCTCTCTCCACAGATGCTGCCAGATCTGCGGAGTTGTTCCAACATTGTTTGTTTTTATGTTGGATTTCCAGCACCAACAATATTAATACATAAATACAAATTTTTTATTCTTCACATGAGTGGTTTGGGAATTGGAGCAGAAACTGATGCTGTGTGGTTTCATCATCACTCCTAAATAACCAGGCATTCTGAGCTGTGTATTGCAATGCACCCACCCCTTGTAAGTAGATGTCATAAGAATTTAGTCGTATCCTATTGCAGAGGGTCTTCTCGACCCACAGGATACCTGTATGTACCTCACCTCCACTGTTTTCAATGCTGCCCCGTCACCAACCACCTAACGTGTGTGACACTAAGAAAGCAAAATGTAGAAATTGCATTTATACAACATGACCATCCATATCCACAGAATGTGCGTCACCCTTCATTGTCCCGCTTTGGAAATGTAAGGCTGCATCAACCTGCTTTTTTTTCGGCTAAGCTGGATTTGCGTTGAGTTGCATTGCATTTTTGGATGAATTTCCACCGCAAAATCAAGTAGTAACTCAATTCACTACCTGACTGCCTATCACAGCTCTATGGCGTCCCTCACATCTGATTGCAACTTTTCTGCTGTTACCAGAACAAACTGCCACACAACTGATTCCACCCAGCATCCAATTATACTGCTGCCATCTTTGAAAAGCCATTGTGCACCCAGGTCAATGTTAGCAATCTGCATTGCCCCGCACTGCCAATGTCGTGGCACAGTCATTACAAACCATGCTATCTATCCATGGCAAATGGCTGATACTGCCTTTCACGTACAATTCCATCCACTCATCCTCATTGCTGGTTAACACACACGCCACAAAGTTTACCCATTTGAACCTACCTCACAGTTGAACACCCTCTTTATGTGAGAAAGATCTGGTTCCCAAAACCCACTGTCAACACAGGTCTTGTCATTATCCAGTAAGGGAATACCACAAACAATTGGTCAAATCCAAACATGAATTTTAATGTACAAGCAGTAAAGGAGAAGGAACAACAAAATCAACAGAATCTGGAATTGGACAAGGGCCATTTTACATTCCATGAAGGTCTGCTGCACTCAGCTCACATCTATTGGAAGTAGGTGTCAATGAGGTCCTGTCTGGTTTGTAGTGCTCTAGGCAGCTGAGCTTTGTCATGGACAACAGCATCTTCCTCTCCTCAGTGTCCTTGACCTCCTCCTCAGAAAACTGTTTCTATCCCCTCAGCCCCTGGGCATCCAGCACATCACCCCATTGCCTGTTACAATTGTGCAGAGCACAGCACTCCAGGATGCCTCCAGACCAAGATGGAGGGTCTTCACTCTAGACCAGTCCAAGCACCATAACCACATGTTATAGAGTCACAGAGTCATAGAAATGTACAGCACGGAAACAGACCCTTTGGTCCAACTCATCCATACCGACCAGATATCCCAACCCAATCTCGTCCCACTTGCCAGCACCAGACCCATATCCCTCCAAATCCTTCCTATTCACACACCCATCTAAATGCCTTTTAAATGATGTAATTGCACCAGCCTCCACCACTTCCTCTGGCAGCTCATTCCATTCCTGTACCACCCTCTGTGTGAAAAGGTTGCCCCGTAGGTCTCTTTTATATCTTTCCTCTCTCACCCTAAACCTATGCCCTCTAGTTCTGGACTCCCCCACCCCAAGGAAAAGACTTTTCATCTGCTCTGCCATGGCCCTAGTCAAAGCGGGGGTGGCATTGTATCTGCACTCCACAGACAGCAGGGTACGGAATGACATCATCAGCCATAGTTGTAGTGGGTCATCCTTGTCCATTATTAACCAGCTTTGTGAAGCCCCCAGGCTCTCAAGTGGACCAAGTACATGAGGAATGCCCAAGGATGAAGGAATCTCAGCAGCTGCCAGGGAAACAGGCACACACCTCCTGGAGCCAGTGTGATAGTGATCAGGGAGCTCCTGAGCATCAATCAAATGGAACAGTTTCCTGTTGATGAATTCCACAGCTGCATGGCACACACCTCTCAGTGCCATGTGTATGCAGTCAATGGCATTCTGCATCTCGAGAAAGCCAGCTATGGTCTCAGAACCAATTGCCTGACTGCAACACTAGCTCCATGACAGGAGAATAAAGTGAACCTATGTGCCTTTCCACAGATGGAATGTCGCTGTCCTGATGCATTGTGGACACACAACTGAGAGATTTCGTACAGGTCACCTGTCACTCCCTGGAAGGAGCCTAATCACATTGAAGCTGAGAGCAGTAGACACATTCACATGCACCAGGAGAGGATAGCCTCCCACTCCTGCAGCCCTCAGCTCCTGATAAGTACCTAGTGGGTTTTGGCATTGTGACCCAGTGCGTTGGCACGGTCCCTCATTCAATCTCAGGAAACAGAATCATAGCTGAAAATTGCAAGCCTTCTGCACAGCCCATGCATCCTGAGGGGCACTGTGACTGTGACCTCTTCCTCACCCTCTTCAGCTACCTGCAGCAGCTTCCAGGCTTGGTGTCGGCCTGGTCTTCCTGCTTCCATCTTACATAGACAGCCACAGCAGCCAACATCTCACCAGTGAAGCATACAGGATTTTCAGTGCAAATAACCTAAAGTGGGAACAGATGGAGCAAGCACTCAGTGACATGCACTACAGGTGAGTGCTGAGCACACTCCCTCACACAATGAGACATGCTGTATCCTGATAACATGGGACATGTCACCATCATTTATCCATAGTCAGGGACAGCAACTTGGCAAAGGTGGGAGCAATCCAATGTCATGGAGGAGTGAGGGCCTGCAGCAGAAACCTTCTCCCCCCAACAATCCTAACCTCAACTTGTTCTCAAATTGTGCATTGGAACCAATGACTTTTGAAAATACTGAGAGGGTTGTAGCTTAGCCTTACATCTATACTGCAGTGAAATGTTAACTTGGACGCACTGATTTCAATTCCTGGAGTGAAGCTTGAGCCTGCCACCTTTTGACTCAGAGGTGACCGTTAGCACTGAATCAGATTGCACTGAAAAGAGCAGGTTAAACCTCTTGCAAGAGAAGGAACTTTGTGACTAATATACAGAATAATCCTTCAGAGGCATAATTCTTTGATCCATCACTGCTTGACACATCACTTTTGAATTCTGATTCACACAAGCATTAGTTCTTCAAGTTCAGTAAACATATATTTCACTTCAGCCTGTGATAACAATAATAATACAACAAGGTGCTCTCAAGCAGCATAATAGAAAGCCCTGAGACTCAATGAAAACTGTGTATTGATGTGATATGTCTTACTGCAATAGGAGTGAGGTAGCTGCAGAGGATGAGGAGACCCCAAGCTCAGGAGGAGGTCACAGACACAGGGTCCTCAAGATCCCTGAGATTTTCAGCCATGATTCTGTTTCCTGGGATTGAGCGAGGGACAGTGCCAATGCACCGGGTCACAATGCCAAAACTCGCTGGATGCTGGATCAGGAGCTGAGGGCTGCAGGAGTAGGAGGCTATCCTCTCCTAGTAACTGTGAATGTGTCTGCTGCTCTGAACTTTGATAGCTCCTTCCAGGGACTGACAGGTGACCTGTACAAAACCTCTCAGTTGTGTATCCACAATGCATCAGGACAGTGACATTCCATCTGTGTAAGGGCACATAGGCTCATTTATTCCCTATCATGAGGCTAGTGTTACAGTCAGGCAGTTGGTTTCAAGAATATAGCTGGCTTTCTCGAGATGTAGAGTGCCACTGACAGCATACACATGGTGCTGAGAGGTGTGTACCACGCGGCTGTGGAATTCATCAACAGGAAGGTGTCCGATTTGATTAATGCTCAGGAGATCCTTGATCACTGTTGCTGGTTCCAGAAGGTGCGTGCCCGCTACCCTGGCAGCTGCTAGGATTCCTTCTTCCTTGATGTAGTCTGAGAGACATGCTCATGATAGCGTCACTGTATCATATCACATAGCCAGAGGGTGTAAATATCTCACACTCCATCTTACCTCAGCCTGCATGAAGCATGAGGCTTTGTTGTACCTCACAGTATAATATTAGCTCAGACACTTATATGCATACAGATTGTAAAGTTTATATATAATAGTTAGTTATAATAAATGTCCATTCGATTCTTTAATATCACAATGCCCACACACAATTTCTTGTGTTTATGGACATAATGTAAACCTGGCCTCATCAGGCAAAACAAATTATAGAAAAAAATGAACACATTGTTATACATTTGTCATAGGAAGTGCTCCATGATCCAGATGATCTTCCCTGTTCCTTTTTTTTAGGTTCTATGGACAGCTGCTAACAAGTAACTGGTGACAGATAAATATGGAAGAAATCAGTTGCTATGAATAAAACATGCAAGAAAAGGCCAGGGCAGTTGCCAATCTGAAAACTTGTAACACGCTGCAATGTGTCAGAATCCTCCAGAGTTAAATATAACTGCTGTCTTTATTTAGTCACTGATAAAAGTGCAGCTCTTGAAAGTAAATGGGCTGCAATTATTGCGAAAAAATGCATCATTTGGAACGAGTGGCAACTATTATTTGCCAGAATCTAGTTCAAAACATCCAATTGTAATCAAAAACAGAAGTTGCTGGAAAAGCTCAGCAGGTCCGGCAGCATCCGTGACTAGAAATCAAAGTTAACATTTCAGGTCCAGTGACTCTTCCTCTCTCAGTTTTTATTTAATTGTAATAATGTTTAAGGATGGCTCACTCTGATTTTGCGCTTCCCAACAAAGGAAAAGGCCATTCAGCCCTTTGTGTTATCCACTCCAATACCGTTTTCGATATTAAAGGGTACCACAGTGGTGAGCACTGCTGTCTCACAGTGCCAGGGACCCGGGTTCAATGCCACCCTCAGGCGACTGTGTGGAGTTTGCATCTTATCCCCTTGTCTGTGTGGGTTTCTGCTGGGTGCTCCAGCTTCCTCCCTCAGTCCAAAGATAGGCAAGTTAGGTGGATTGGCTACACTAAATTGCACATTATGTTCAGTGATGTGTTCGTTAGGTGTGTTAACCAGGGAAATGTAGGGTTGTGGGAGATGATGGGTCTGCATGGGGTGCTCTTCAGAGGGTCGGTGTGTACCTTTTGGGCTGAATAGCCTGTGCCCACAATGTAGGGATTCTGTGGATTTCCCAGTTCTTGGTCCATAGCCCTGTAAGTTAAGATCCTTTACATGTACATCCAAGTACCTTTTAAATGTGTTATGATTTCTTCCTCCACTACTCCATCAGGCATTGAACTCCATATGTCCCATTCTTTTGGAGTGAAATCATTCCCCCCAACTCCCTTTGAATCCTTTCGACAAAAGGTTGGAGACATTGGATACTGAAGAGGCTTTAGGCCCTGACAACATTCGCAAACGTGTGAACCAGAACTTGCCGCTCCCCTAGCCAAGTTGTTCCAGTACAGTTACAACACTGGCATATACCTGACAATGCTGAAAATTGCCCAGGTCTGTCCTGCACACAAAAAACAGGACAAATCCAATCAGCCAGTTATAGCCCCATCAATTTACTCTCCTTTATCAGCAGAGTGATGGAAGGGTTCATCAACTGTGCTATTAAGCAGCACTTGTTCAACAACCTGCTCAGTGACGCCCAGTTTGGGTTCCGCCAGGGCCACTCAGCTCCTGACCTCATTACAGCCTTGGTCCAAACAGGGACAAAAGAGTTGAATTCCAGAGGTGAGGTGAGAGTGGATACATCCCTTGGCATCAAGGCTGCATTTGACTGAATGTGGCAAAACTGGAATCAATGGGATTCCAGGGGCAAGCTCTCCAGTGGTTAGAGCCATACCTGACACACAGCAAGACGGTCATGTTTGTTGGAGGTCAGTCATCCCAGCTCCAGGATATCTCTGCAGGAGTTCTTCAGGGTAGTGGCCTCGGTCTAATCATCTTCAGCTGCTTCATCAATGACCTTCTCTCCATTATAAGGTCAGAAGTAGGAATGTTCACCAATGATTGCACAATGTACAGCATCATTTGTGACTCCTCAGATACTGAAGCAGTCCATGTTGAAATGCAACAAGATCTGGACGATGTCTAGTCTTGGGTTGACAAATGGCAAGTAATATTCATGCCACACAAATGTCAGGCTATGACCAGCACCAATAAGAGACAATCTAACCACTGCCCCTTGACATTCAATGGTGTTATTATCACTGAATCCCCCACTGTCAACATACTGGGGGTTATCATTGACCAGTAACTCAACTGGACTTACCAAATAAACTGTAGCTACAAGAACAGGTCAGAGGCTAGGAATACTGTGGTGAGTAACACAGCTCCTGATTTTCCAAAGCCTGTCCACCATCTGCAAGACACAAGTCAGGAATGTGATGGAATATTCCACACTTACCTGGATGGGTGCTGCTCTAATAACTCTCAAGAAGCTTGAGATCATCCAGGCTAAAGCAACCCACTTGATTGACACTACATCCACAAACATCCACTCCCTCCACCACCAATGCTCAGTCACAGTGTGTACTCTCTATAAGATGCACTGCAGAAATTCACCAGAGATCCTCAGACAGCACCTTCCAAATCCATGACCACTTCCATCTAGAAAGACAAAGGCAGGCAGATATATGGGAACACCACCAACTTCAAGGTCCCCATCAAGCCACTCGCCATCCGGAGTTGGAAATGTATCATCTTTGCTTCACTGTCGCTGGGTAAAAATCCTAGAACTCTCCTTAAGGGCACTATGGGTCAATCCACAGCAGGTGGACTGCAGCAGTTCAAGAAGACAGCTCACCACCACCTTCTCAAGGGCAACTAGGGACAGTCAATAAATGCTAGCCAGCCAGTGACACCCACATTTCACAAAATGAATATTAAAAAAAGTAAGTTAAGTCTGTACCAAATAATTATTGGCCTCTCCATCATGTGAAATGGGTGCTTTCTGTCCATTATAATTAGATGGCTTATACTTGAACAGGCTCCAATTTAATCTCTCCACATCCCGCTCTATTTCAAAGGCAAGAACCGCAAAGCTATCTAATTTTCCCTCACAGTTAAACTTATCTGATCCTGGCAACAGACCACCAAATCTTCTCTGTGCTCTCGGATGATCACATCCTTCCTGAAATGCAGTGACCAGCATGGTACACAGAATTCCAGCTGCGGTCTAACTAGTAATTTATAATGTTTTGGCTTAATCTCTCTGTTCTTAAAATCTGTGCTCCAACGAATAAAGGACAGCATCCTGCTTTCCTCCTTTCCCACTGTTTTATTGTTTCTATTATCCATAAAGAGCTGAGAACTAATTGTCATGTGAACATAAACCCTGGTGAGTGGTCACGTACCGAGGAATAATGAATCTGTCTGTCATTCACATCGAAATCAACAAGAAATACACTTAATGAAGCTCCAATATTTTGGGTGGAAAGTTTTGCTGTCATTGGGTATCTCTGCTTGCTGAGTCAATGAAAAGACACCCAAGCAAAATCTTTTGTTTCATTCTCCGAACTGGAAGTTTGAAGGGTGATGGAGGACCGGTCTCTTTGAAATCAAGCAGTGTTGATCCAATTTGTCACTTGCCTTTTGTTCTTTTTTTTTAAAAACAAATCAGAGATTTGGCATGGGCGGCACGGTAGCACAGTGGTTAGCACTGCTGCTTCACAGCGCCAGAGACCCGGGTTCAATTCCCGCCTCAGGCGACTCTCTGTGTGGAGTTTGCACATTCTCCCCGTGTCTGCGTGGGTTTCCTCCGGGTGCTCCGGTTTCCTCCCACAATCCAAAAATGTGCAGGGGTTAGGTGAATTGGCCATGCTAAATTGCCCGTAGTGTTAGGTGAAGGGGTAAATGTAGGAGAATGGGTCTGGGTGGGTTACGCTTCGGCGGGTCGGTGTGGACTTGTTGGGCCGAAGGGCCTGTTTCCACACTGTAAGTAATCTAATTTGGACCTTGTCAAAAGGCTTGATCAAATCCACATGGATTATACCAAATACACAACCCTTGTCTACTCACTTGTTACATGTTCATAAAATTTGATCATCTTCATGTGACATGACCTTCCTTTAACAGATTCAGGTAAACCCTCCTCAATTAAATCTGTACCTTTTAAATTGATGGTTAATGTTATCTCAGAAGTTTTTCCAATAATTCGAACATTATCCAGGTTGACAAAAACAGAAATAACTGGAAAAGCTCAATATGCCTTGTAGCATCTATGAAGAGAAATCAGAGTTAATGTTTCGAGTCGAGTGATCCTTCCTCCAGTCCTGAGGTAGGGTCACTCAAACCAAAATATTAACTCTGATTTCTCTCCACAGATGCTGCCAGACCTGCTGAGCTTTTCCAGCAATTTCAGTTTTTGTTTCTGATTTACAGCATCCGCAATTCTTTTGGTTTTTATTAACCATCCAGTTTAATGCTGACTGGCCTGTAATAACCTGGTGTAATCCTGTGCACTCATTTTAAACAACAGCACAATGATAGCCTGACATCCTGCATTGCACTTGTAGTCAGAACTGATTAAAAAATACTCGTCAGCATCTCCAGTTCTAAAGAAGGGACATGGGACTGAAAACATTAACTCTGCTTTCTCTTCATAGATGTTGCAAAACTTGCTGAGCTTCTAGAGTAATTTCATTTTGTTTCCTCCAACCCATTTCCCAGTTAGTGAACCTGGGATACATTGCGTCCTAACCCGTGGTTTATTGAATTTCAAAGATGCTCAACCACTTAATATTTTCTCTCACTATATTTCTACCAACCAGTCCTTTGCATTAAGCCTTCTTAACTTCAATTTCTACATCACTCCCATAGCTTTATTGGTTTGAAGTGACTATCCAAAAGTGTGGCAGTCAATTTCGTAGTTTCATTGCATCTTTATTTGAATGTTCTGTCTTTTCATTACTCACAATGTGCTTTTTGGGCAATTTTTAACACACCTAGAGCACTGAGACTGAAGGGGAAAAATCCAATTGCTCAACAGACAGTGCCACAACAAAGAAATAACAGTAATTACTAACCTTTATCACTCCCTTTCTGCAGAATGTCTGTGCCTAAGGGCACAGAAGAATATAATTGCACAAATTAGCAGCTCTTAAAGAAAACCTGCCTTCCTTGCATCATTGGCAAATTGCAGCAATCTCGACATTTGCAAAGAGAGACTTGCCCAAAAACTTCCACGCAGTATTGACAACAGCTGACACCTCTCTCTGCCAGCAAATAGCCGGAAAATTACCCATTTTCAGCAAGAAAAGAACTGCTTGGAAGTAGTGAGAAGTCCTAATAAGTGCAACAGTCCCAGCTCAACTGAAAGCTGCGGCTTGGTGGTCATATTCTTGCCTATAAATCAGAAAGTGGGGTTCCAGATCCTACAACTGTGGGAGCAGAGAGCCCAGACTAATATTCTATGCAGGACCTTGCAAGTACTTCACTGGTGTGTTGTACTGTCTTCAACTAAGACATTATATCTACGAGTGGGAAATGTACCATGGCAATGCTCAAAGAAGAGGAGAGTTCTTCCCTGCGCCTTAGTCAGTATTTATCCATCAACATCGCTAGAATAGATTACCTGGTTAATATCCCATTGCTGGTTATGGGATCCTGCTGTGTGCACACTGATCATTATGCTTCCCACATTACAATGAAGGAGGTGATGGCCTAGTGGTTTTATCTCTAAACTATTAATCCAGAGACCCAGGTAATATTGAGAACCCAGGTTCAAATCCTGCCATGGCAGATGGTAGGATTTGAGTTCAATGAAAATCTAGAATTAAGGTTCCAATAATGACCAAGAAACCATTGTTGATTGGCAGGAAAAGCCCATCTGGTTCAATAATGTCCTTCAGGGAAGGAAAGTGCCACTCTTCCCTGGTCTAGCTTAATTGTGACTCCAAACCCACAGCAATGTGGTTGATTCTTAACTGCTTTCTGGGCAATTAAGGATGGGCAATAGATGCTGGCCTAGCCAGCGACATCCTCATCCTGTGACTGAATTTAAAAAGTCCTAACTTCAAAGAGTACTTAACTAAGTGCTTTGAAGTGGTTGAGGTCATGTTATGTAGTATACAAAAGCAAATGTTTAATTTCTATTTCATGCTTTGTTAAAAAGTGTTTTAAGCCCCTTTTCTTTGCAGAACACAGTTATGGTCTCGGAGTCTGAAGTATTTATTTTTCCAATTCTGATCATTTTGTTTATTTTCAAAGATTTGTAGTTATTTTCTCATTTTGTTAGGAAGTATAGACTTCATAAAACTTCATAATTAATGCTAGTTTAAATCCTGTAGCATAGGAATTGTTTTGGATTTAAATCTATGGTTTGAGGGCAGTGAAGGAAAAACACTGGAAACAAAAAAAAGCTAGGGTTAGTTGATCAAGTGGAAGATTTAGCTTGCTGAGCTGAATTGGTCTTTGTGTCCTTATTGCAATGCAGATTGTTTTTATGTTGGCTCAATTCCAACGAACAGATTCTAACTGACAGCACAGAAGTGAGCACTTTAGGCTACCGTACCTTAAGGAGGGACATATTTATGGTGGTAGCAGTTCAGTGAAGTGTTCACTAGGCCAATTCCTGGGGTGAAGTGTTTTTTCTCTGAGGAGGAAGCTTTGAGCAGGTTGGGAAAACACCTATTGGAATTCAGCAGAATGCGTGGCAAGCTGATTAAAACATATGTGACCCTGAGGGGTCTTGGCTTTTCAGGGTACATGCTGAGAGGATGCCAGAGAAACAAGAACTCGAGAGCACAGTTTCAAAATAAGGTATCTCCCACTTAAGATGGTGAGGGGGAGCAGTTTCTTCTCTCCGAAGCTGATGAGTGCTGGTGGACATCTTTACTTTAGTGAGCAATGGAGCTTGGTCTATTGAATCCATTCCAGGCTGAACCAAACACATTTTTCTATTGGTCTGGGTTACCAGGATAAGCAAGAAGCCTACTTCAGAGCAATCATGATCTTACTGTTGGAACAGATTCAAGGGGCCAAAAGGCTTAGTACAGCTGATTTTAAAATGTGTGGCTGTCTGTAAGTCTGGTCCAGGAACACCACCACCACCACAACAACCTGAGTTTATATGTCGTCTTATGGTGATGGTCGAAGAGTGTGGTGCTGGAAAAGCACAGCCGGTCAGGCAGCAACTGAAGCAGGAGAATCGAAATTTCAGGCGTAAGTCCTTCATCAAGATTCCTGATGAAGGGTTCATACCTGAAATATTGACTCCCCTGCTCCTCGGATGCTGTGACCCTCCTGCACCGGCTGTGCTTTTCCAGTACCACAATCTTTGACTCTGATCTGCAGTCCTCACTTTTTTCTTCATTGATTTTTCTTCAGTGACCGGCTCAGCATAAACCCGGTGTAGTGAATTTCAGCATCCATCACAAGGACTGTACATTAACTGAGCTGACCGAGTCCTACTATCACTAAAATCTGTGGCTGTTAGAGAGAGAAAATTTTACTTAAACTCATCCTCACCAACTGAGTATCCATCTATCCATGACAGTATTGGTAGACCCAATGCACATCCTTGAGGAGATGAAGTCCCACCTTCACACTGAGGATACCTTCCATTTTACTAAGTTTAAAATCACACAACACCAGCTTATAGTCCAACAGATTTATTTGAAAGCACTAGCTTTCGGTTGTCAATCACCTGATGAAGGAGCAGCGCTCCAAAAACTAGTGCTACCAAACAAACCTGTTGGACTATAATCTGGCGTTGTGTGATTTTCAATTTTGTATACCTCAGTCCAACGCTGGCACCTCCAAATCATGACTTCCACTTTACTCTGTGGTACTATCGTTGTACTAAACAGATTGATTTCAAACAGATCTAGAAACTCAAAACTGGGCATTCACGTGGAGCTGGGGGCCACCAGCAGCAACAGAGTTGTATTCAACCATAATGTGTAATCTCAAGGTCTGGCGCATTCCTCATTCCACTCACTAACATCAACTTTTTTTAGTATGGTGTGTAAAAGTGCTTGCCAGGAGCAGCACCAGGGCATACTCAAAGGTGTGGCAGCAACTTGGTAAAAATACGAGAAACAAACTTGCATGATTAACAGAAGAAGCAGTATGAGATGGACAGAACTAAGTGATTCCCACAGTGAAATGAATTATGCATAGGTTTTGCTATCCTTGTGCACCTGGTTATGAATGGTGCTGAACTATCACTCCTCAGTGATGTGGCAAATAAGCACTTCAGTGCAAAAAGGCAAAGACAGAAATACTGAGTAGATGATTTATCAAAAACTGCCCACTGAGTTCTCCACCCAGTATATTGAGGATAGGAGTTGGGAAGTCATGTTGCGGCTGTACTGGACATTGGTGAGGCCACTTTTAGATTATTGTGTACAATTCTGGCAGCCCTCCATGTTGTTAAACTCGAGAGGATGCAGAGAAGATTTACAAGGATATGGCCGGGACTGGAGTGTTTGAGCCGTAGGAAGAGGTTGAATAGGTTGAGGTTATTTTCCCTGGAATATCAGAGGCTGAGGGATGACCTAATGGAGGGTTATAAAATCATGATGGGGAAAGATAGGATACATAGACAAGGCTATTTTCCTGGGGTGGAGGAGTGCAAAACTGGAAAGCATAGGTTTAAGTGAAAGAGGAAAAATTTAGAAAGGACCTGAGAAGTAACTTTCCCATGCAGAGGATGGTGCATATATGGAATAAGCTGCCAGAGGAAATGGTGGAGGCTGGTACAATTACAACATTTTAAAGGCACCTGGATGGGTATATTACTAGGAAGCATTTAGAGGGATATGGGCCAAATGCTGGCAAATGGGACTAGGTCAGATTCGGATGTCTAGTTAGCATGGACAAGTTGGACCTAAGGGTCTGTTTCCATGCTGTATGACTCTATGACTCGATCACAAAAGTCAGTCTTCAACCAATTTGATTCAATCCTTGTACTATTAAAAAGTGGAATAAAGCACTGGATACTGCAAAAGTCATATGGACTGACAACATTCCAGTGAGAGTAGTGAACACTTAATTGCTCCCCAGAGTGACCTGTGCCCCTAGCTAAGCTGTTACAGTGTTGACATCTTCCTGGAAAAATTGGAAATTTCTCAGGTATATCCTATCCCCACAAAGCAGGATGATTCTACCTGGCCAATAGCCAGTCTATCAGTGTGCTCTCAACCATCCATAAAGCAAAAGAAGAATTTCTTTACAGTGCCATCCAGTAATATGGTCAGCAAATAACTTACTTGCTGGTGCTCAGTTTGGATTCTGCAAGGGCCTGACGTCATTACAGCCTTTCTCCAAACATGGACAAAAGGGCTGCACTTCAGAAGTGAGATTAGAATGACTGTCCTTGAACATAAAGGCCACAGTTGACTGAGTATGACACTGAGGAGCCTAGTGAAGCTAATGTCAATGGGAATCAGGGAGTGAGATCTCTCCGAAGTCACAGTCAGAGTCATAGCTGACACAGAAGAAGATGGTTGTTGAGCTCAATCAACTCAGTCTAAGGATTGTCGAAGTTTAGAAATATCTTCTATTAGAGCTGTAGGCCCGGATAGTGCTTTGTCAATGGTTTTTCTGCCATCGTAAGGTCAGAGATCTTTTGTTGTAAAGTTTCTTAACAACTTCAGTGAGTCTGGGTTCAAGATAGACTGGTCAAGGAGAGGGCAAAGTCAAGAACAGTCTTCAGGCTTGTGTTTGTACATAGCGCCATTTATTATGTATTAAGACTAAATGCCACAACACATGATATTCAGAGCCAGAGCAGGCTCCAATATGGCTTACTGCTGCATTATTGAAAGACTATGCCATGAACTCTAATGCTGGTCTAATGTTAGTTGGTCCATTATGCATGTAACTCTGTGCTCTTTTCTCTCTTAACTCCATCCCACATTGTGCTACTTCTGCCCAGTGAAAATCAGTTCTATTGCATCATCACAAGGTTTCTCCAGGGTCCTAAATACATTCACAAGCTTTTTAACCCCTTGATAGGCACTAATTCATATTTAAATACATCCACAAATAAGTTAACTAATTTACCTCTGTTTACAACATTTTAATTTGCCCATTTTCCTTATATCTCCCATGCTTGAGTCTTTGACCTGACCCGCCTGTGTCATTAGGTGTGTCGAAAAAGTGTGTGCAAAAGGATAGAAACACTTCAGCGAAAGTCGGTGAAACTCCTGTAGGATTGTGCAAAAATCCCCGTCATCGAAAATACTGGACAAAATCCTGCAGTCAGGCTGCAGCAACTATATACACAGAGCCAGAATGACTTCTGTCAGGGACTATTGTTCAGCCTAATATTCCAATTTACACCTCTACTCTAGGAGAGCAATCAACCAAACCTAACACTCCGGACCAAAATTAACTTTTACACCTCGGGCTACACAATGTAGACGGTATAGAGCCTGAAAGACACTGGGCATTCAGCTTTAATCAAAAAACATGTTTTGGAGGTTCTGGTGTTGGACTGGGGTGGACAAGGTTAAAAATCACACAACACCAGGTTATAGTCCAACAGGTTTATTTGGAGGCAGTAGCTTTCAAAGCACTGCTAGTGATTCTAAATAAACCTGTTGGACTATAACCTGATATTGTGTGATTTTTAATTTAATCAAAATGCATTCACACATACCCTTAACTATCAGGAAGCCAATTGACCTCAAAGGGAACACCAGAAACACAGTGGCAACACAGATTTGAGAGGAGATAATGAGGCACACTGTCTAACTGCTAACCTGGACCTTACCTGGGGGGAACCATTTTTTTCAACAACAAGCTTCCACAGGATCAGCTTGACCAGAGGCTCCAGCCTCAACCAGCAGTTTGGTAACCAAGAATCACAAAGGGCAAACAGAGAAGCCAAATCTTGGAGCCAAAGCAAGAGCATCATCGCACCAAAGGTCTTCCGAGAGGGGGAAGCCAAGCAAGTTCTATCCAAACAAGAGCTTCCAGACACAGGCCTGCTCCAAACCAGGAGAACTGACAGCAGGAACTTCAGCAAGCTGACGTACTTTAAAACGACGTTTTCCTCAGGCATATGCTAGAACTCCCGAGGTCCCAAACTTCCGACCCAGGTGGTAGGGAGGGAAAGGCAGGAAGTATCCTCAATGATAGGAAGCCTGATTAAAGTTTCTGCAATTAAACTGCTGTTTAGGTTCTAATAGTGTTTAATCTGTGTTTAATAGTGTACTTAATTACTATGCTCCGTTTAATTGATAATGTTAATTTCACTGTTTACTACTTCTACTTATATACTTGTGTTATACTTACCTTTCGTGTTTAAATAAATACAGAGATTATTTTGCCTTGAAATACCTGTCTTCTGCCTTCTTCATTTACATTCCCTAAATAAGTCCAGTGTCAGAACCAAGGATTTGGAGGGTGATTCGAACCACCTAAAAATCAGCAAATTACTAGAATGCAAATCAGAATTCTTACACTCCTTTTTGTCTATAGGCTATTATTTATCAGCTGTGCTTCCTGAAGTGTCTCACATTATTGGACATTTGTGAATGTGTAGGGAATATGTGCTATTTTTCCTTGATTGGTCAGAGTATTGAGTACAGGAGTTGGGATGTCATGTTGCAGCTGTACAGGACATTGGTTAGGCCACTGTTGGAATATTGCGTGCAATTCTGGTCTCCTTCCTATCGGAAAGATGTTGTGAACTTGAAAGGGTTCAGAAAAGATTTACAAGAATGTTGCAGGGTTGAGCTATATGGAGAGACTGAACAGGCTGGGGCTGTTTTCCCTTGAGCATAGGAGTCTGAGGGGCGACCTTATAGAGGTTTATAAAATTATGAGGGGCATGGATATGGTAAAGAGACAAAGTCTTTTCCCTGGGGTCGGAGAGTCCAGAACTAGAGGGCATAGGTTTAGGGTGAGAGGGCAAATATATAAAAGAGACCTACGGGGCAACCTTTTCACACAGAGGGTGGTACAGGAATGGAATGAGCTGCCAGAGGAAGTGGTGGAGGCTGGTACAATTGCAACATTCGAGAGGCATTTGGATGGGTATATGAACAGGAAGGGTTTGGAGTGATATGGCCAGGTGCTGGCAGGTGGGACTAGATTGGGTATCTAGTCGGTATGGATGGGTTGGACCGATGGGTCTGTTTCCATGCTGTACATCTCTATGACTCTATGACTCTATTTCTTCTACTCCATCGTTAATATCTAGATTTGGTAGTAGTGTTAGTTCTCCAAGAAAAAAATCAATGTTGTTTATTCATAGGTATTCAATCCTCCCATGAAGAAACATATTCCATTACATTACTGACCTGTTCTTCAAGTTTTCATTTCAAGGCATGAACATACATATCAGCTTGGAAAGAATTTGGTTTAATGCTTGCTGTATTTTTCGATTGTTGAACATCTCCGCTGTTGCTGACATTGGTACATGGCTGGTTTCAGTTTTAGATTCACTGATGTGTGGCTTTGGAACCAAAGCTGTGACATGATAGTGTAGTATGCAGTTATAGAGGAGTTCATGCTGATGTTGTCATATATAGTCTATTTTTAAGATGAGAGATTTGTTTCCTCTGGTTGAATGGTCTATTGTGCTTTAGGTAGTCAACAATCTCCGTAAAAATTCAGTATTAAATTATTTCTTTTCTATATAATGTTTCTTAAATACTTTATATCCACTGTTAGTTTAATTGCATGTTTTAGATTTACGTCCTATTTCAATTTTTAACAGTTAAATAACTTTTGATTTACCTAAGCTATGAATGGTCATTCGGTCACAAATGAGCTCTTGTTTTAAGTTTCAATAGTGGTATAGGTCAAATTGTACATGCGTATCATTAATGAAGCTATCCACAGAATCTACTGTGTGTTGGTATGTGCTAATGAAACATGATCTCACCAGTGATCAATTTGTTCTTGAAGTGAAATACTGATCAAAAGCTGTTGGAAGTGCGTCAACATGTAATTTGTTTCTCCTTGATCTATTTCTACCTAACACAGGGTATGATCTCCTTTGCCTACACAAGAGAAGTCTGCTAAGTAGTTTTGTACTCAATTTGTTCTCCAATACAGAAGCAGTTCAAAATTTGTGTTTCCACATTTGCCAATTTGATGATGGTCAGTCAAATGGATTGGATAGTTGTTTCTGGCAGAAAGATTAGTACGTGTAAATTTTGATGCATTCACTAATTGTTGACAAGCACAATAAATTATTTGATTATTTTCCTGTCCTGGATTATCATTGTTAAGAATTTGATTGCCTTGTATTACATTTTGACCTTGTTCTATTCCTAGTTGACTATAGTTGTTGCTGAATCTGTGTTATTATAAATGTTGTTGATATGGTGCCAAAGTGCCATTGAAATTTCTGTTTATCTGAATGCTGTTTTCAATATACAGTTCAGATTTCCTTTACCAACATAATGTTGTCATAGAGACAAATGAAGATATTTCTTTTCCAAGATAGCTGAAGGATTTCTAAAGATGTGTGGGAAGGAGTTTTCTTAAAAGGGTTTCAATCAATCAGATTCAAATTTTTTGACTATCAAAGATGGCCATTATAATGTCACTCAAGCTGATTTTCTTTCTTAAGTCTAAGGTAATTTGATTAAATTTTCACTTTTTAAAAAAAAAATTCTAACTTGTCAAATTTCAAATCTCTTAGTTGCTGAATAACTCTTGCATTTCTTCCTCAATACTTTGATGTAATAAAGATTTGACTTACTTCACTGTTCATGTTCTGAAATTTTGAATTCTAATAAATGATGTTATCTTGAGGTTGCACAGGATATTGGTGAGTCCTCACATTGAGTACAGTGTCCAGTTCTGGTCTCCCTGTTATAGAAAGGCTTTGTTAAGCCAGAGAGGGTTCAGAAGAGATTTACCAGGATGTTGCTAGGAATGAAAGGTTTCAGTTATGAAAGGTCTGAGTAACAAGGAGAGGTTGATTAGGCTGGGACTTTTTTCATTGGCGCACTGGGGGAGTTGAGAGGTGACCTTATGGAGGTTTATAAAAAAATGAGAAATGTAGATAAAGTGAAAACAAGTGCCTTTTCCCTAGGGTGGAGGATTTCAAGAATGAGAGGCATATTTTTAAGGTGAAAGGAGAAAGACTTAAAAAGACATATGGGGCATTTGTTTTTACACAGAGAGTGTTGTGTGTGTGGAATGAACTTCCAGAGGAAGTGATGGATGCGTGGGTACATTTAGATAAGTACATGTATAAGAAATGTTGAATATGGGCCAAGCGCAGGCAGGTAAGACTAATTCAGTTTAGGATTATGGTCAGCATGGGCTAGCTGGACTGAAGGGTCTATTCCTGTGCCGTATGACTCTATGACACTTTGACTTTTATTGCTGCTTTTGTTTTCAGTCGATTTACATTTAAGACAGTTATTGAAAAAAATTTTCTTAACTTGCTTGTTGTTGACTTTGTTACTGAATGAATAGTTTAGAAATTTTTAAATCACTGTCAGAAGTCTGAATTCTGTTTCTCAGTCTGTTCTTTTGATGCAGTTAAAACTTTCTCTTCTTTTTTCGATTTTTACTCGAAAGGATTTAATTTGCTTTTGATGTCTGATAATCAATATATTTTTACAGTATTGATCCAGATTTATTCCTTTGGACATTAATGGGCCTTATCTGGTCTCACTGCACATTTTTTTACAGCTTGTTTGTAATGGATAGCAAAGAAGGTTACTTCATGATTTGAAGATGCCGGTGTTGGACTGGGGTGTACAAAACTAAAAATCACACAACACCAGGTTATAGTCCAACACGTTTAATTGGAAGCACTAGCTTTTGGAGCGTCGACTACCACCTGATGAAGGAGCGACGCTCTGAAAGCTAGTGCTTCCAGTTAAACCTGTTGGACTATAAACTGGTGTTGTGTGATTTTTAACAAGGTTACTTCAGAGTACAATGGGATCTTGACCAGATGGGCTAATAGGCAGAGGAGTGGCAGATGGAGACTAATTTAGATAAATGTGAGGTGCTACATTTTGAAAAGGCAAATCAGGGCAGGATTGTACACTACATGATAAGGTCCTGGGGAATGTTGCTGAACAAAGAGACTTTGAAGTGCAGGTGCATAGCTCCTTGAAAGTGAAGTTGCAGATAGAGAGAATAATGAAGAAGGCATTTGGTGTGCTTGCCTTTATTGGTCAGTGCATTGAGTATAAGAGTTGGGAGATCATGTTGCAGTTCGGCAGAACACTATTGGAATATCGTGTGCAATTCTGGTGTCCCTGATATTGGAATGATGTTGTGAAACTTGAAAAAGTTCAAAAAGGATTTACAAGGATGTTGCCAGGGTTAGAGGGCTCGAGATATAGGGAGAGGCTGAATAGACTGGGGCTATTTTCCCTGGAGTGTCGGAGGCTGAGGGGTGACCTTATAGAGGTTTATAAAATCATGAGGGGCATAGACAGGGTAAATAGACAAGGTCTTTTCCCTGGGGTGGGGGAGTCCAAAACTGGAGTGCATAGGTTTAAGGTGAGTGGGGAAATATTTAAAAGGGATCTAAGGGGCAACATTTTCACACAAAGGGTGGTGTGTGTATGGAATGAGCTGCCAGAGAAAGTGGTGGAGGCTGGTACAATTGCAACATTTAAAAGTCATCTGGATGGGTATGTGAATAGGTAGGGTTTAGAGGGATACAGGGCAAATGCTGGCAAATGGGACTGGATTAATTTAGGATATCTGGTCAGAATGGAAGAGTTGGACTGAAGGGTCTGTTCTCATGCTGTGCATCTCTATGATTCTATGACTCTATGTTCCCCTTTTATTGATTGTAAACAGATTTTATTCAGACTTACAGTTGTTTTGGTTGTTTCTCTGCAAGTATTTTCAGTTTTGAATTTTTTTCAGCTCTGTAACTTTTCTGAGGACTAGCTGGTCTTAAAGCCATACTCATGACCTCTTTTTTGAAAAAGTGATTTTATTCAGTTGATCTCAACTCCAAATGATTTTGATTCTGTTTCTTGACTATCCTTGGTGCTTCAATTTCTTTATCAGTAGGTTCCATCACTGCCATCATCTTTTGTTTTGTAGCTTTCTGTCCAAATCCATCCGCTTGGTTTCAAAATAAAGTGATTGAAAAGAATCCAAGGTCATTAACTGACTTCAGACTTTGGCTTTTTTGTAACACTGAAATTATATATTCCTTGGCATTCAGATATGTACCAAGATCTAACCATACATTACTGAAAGTTTATTTCATGAAATCTATCACTTCATACTACATGCTTCTCTCTAACTCTACCTACACTGTGCCACTTATGCCCCATGAGAAATTTTATGATGTCATGGTAAGTTTGGCTCCAGTATCCTACAGTCAATATAATGCAGAAGTGGGTCTGTTTGCTGATGATTGCACACTGTTCAAAACAATCTGCCACTCCTCAGATACTGAAACTGCATGTAAACATACATAGCAGGACCTGGACTAAATCCAGATTTGTTTAGAAGTTTAGAATACCTACAATGTGAAAACAGGCCCTTCAGCCCAACAAGTCCACACCAACCCTCCGAAGAGTAACCCACCCAGTCCCCTACATTAACAACTGTGTAATACAGTAACGCCTCGACATACGGACGACCCCATTCTTGAACAAATCTGTTTACGAACAGATTTGTATGTAAATTTTGCTTCAACGTACGTACGAAATTCAAGGTACGGACGAAGGTACGAACGCAAAAAGCCCGTGTGTGACCACGTGGTTTCATTGTTCTGCTTTGCTACGCGCTTGTGGAACGCAAAAGCTCTCGGGCCCCGCGTGATCTCATTCAGTTCGTCTTTGGCGCGTGCGCTGTGAACAGCCATCTAAGCATTCTCACACTATCCAAACAATGGGAAAAATTGATTCAGTTTGCGATCTTTTTGGTTCGCGAACTGGGTCCCGGAACAGATTACCTTCGTAAGTCGAGGCGCTACCTACACCTAACTTACTCATCCCTGAAGATTGAGGACAATTTAGCATGGCCAATTCACCTAACCTGCACAGCTTTGGACTGTGGGAGCAAACTGGAGCACCCGGAGGAAACCCACGCAGATGCGGGGAGAATGTGCAAACTCCACACAGACAGTCGCCCAAGGCTGGAATTGAACCCAGGCCTCTGGTACTGTGAGGCAGCAGTACTAACCACTGAGTCACTGTGTCGCCCTAACTTGAACAGATAAATGACAAGTAACATTTAAAATAGACACTAACTATCAGAAACAATAGAGATTTCAATCATGTGACCTTGATATTTCATGGCATTACCATTGCAGATTTTTCCACTATTAACATTCCAGAGGTTGCCCTTGTCTAGAAACTCAAATGAAGCAGCCATACATGTACTTTGACTACAAAAACTGGTCAGAGGCTGGGATGCCAGTAGCATTTTACATACCTCCTGACTCCCCAAAAGCCATCCACCATCTACAAGGCCCAAGTCAGGAATGTGATGGAATATTCTTCAGTTGGATGAGAGCAGCTCTTCATTACACATAAAATCTTGACGCTTTGAAGGACAAAACAGCTTGATGGGCATCACATCCACAAATGTTCACTCCCTCAATCACTGATGGTCACGAGCAAAAAGAAAAGCTATATGTATATTAAACAAACAATTTGGAAACATTTTATAAACAGTAGAAGAAAGATTCAAACCTTTTCCTGAGTGATCTCCTTTATAGAGACTAAACCAATTAAGTTAATTTTCCTATCTCCACTCTTTAATGTCTGACTCAACTGACTGGGTTGCAAGCACTTTCTTTTCATGACTTGCAGTACTTTAATCAAAAGTAATTCTCTCAGTCTCTCCCTGAGACACACAGCCAGGCTGTCTCATTGATACTTCTTTGACTCTGACACTTTGAAGGTGGTAAACAGCAGAGCTCCTGCCATGGGCCTTTTTCTCCTGAATTGACGTGTATTTGGCCTCCATCCTTTCTGTTTGTTTGTCATAAAAGCTCTGTGCGGTAAACATTTCAGCAATTATCTCACCAAATAGATTGCCTGGTCAATTATGTTGAGTCACATGACTTCTTGGAAATTGTGGGAAAATCGACATTTCGGGCAAAAGCTCTTCATCAGGAATTCCTGATGAAGGGGTTTTGCCCAAAACGTCGATTTTCCTGCTCCTCTGATGCTGCCTGACCTGCTGTCCTTTTCCAGCACCACTCTAATCTTGACTCTAATCTCCAGCATCTTCAGTACCTACCTCCACCTTCTTGGAAATGCTGTTTTGGATAAAATCCTTATCAAACTGATTGCCTTCTCAGAATTGAAAACAAAAAAAACCTTCTACTTTACAACACAACTGCCAAATAATAATATTTTATAAACTTCTATCACAACTTTTATGACATACAAACAGAAAGGATGGAGGCCCAATGCAAGTCAGTTCAGGAGAAAAAGGCTTATCATTGTTTCACTGCCAGAAGAGTTTACAACTTATTGAATAGAACTCAGACAGTTTTTACGCACTGCACAGCTCCTGGAAATGGAGGAGGGAGACAACTTAAAATGGATTGTACCTCTGTACTAACCTTTTTATAAATTGCCTTCTGGTTCCTTTCTCTGGAGTAGCCAGATTCCCTCTGCGTTCCTATTCAAATTAAAATGTTCAAAACTCTGTGAATCCTCTGAGCAGACTGTGTAAGGAGTTACAACAATGCTAGACGCTGGGCAAAGAGATCAGGGAAAACCTTTAAAATCTTACAATCCAGGTAATTCAACCTTATGAAGAAGAGAGATAATGACACAAGTTAATCAATCAGAGACCTAACATAGATATAATAACATTAATACTATTTTTAAGAGCACACTGCTAGTTTGGCTTCCAGAATCAATTTCAGTCCGTGAAGGATAGAGATTGGGGAAAACAGAAAACTTCACGTGGAAAGGGAAAAGTAGATCTCAGTGAAGATCATAAGGAGGACTGATCACACGGTGAAAAGGAAACCATCGAAGGGGACAAAGAAGGTAAAAAGTTCTGGTGTTTTCATTGTAATACAGAATGCCACATGAAGTCACAATGTTAGTGGGCTAGGAGAAAGCCAGATGTAGGAAAACAGGACAAGCCTGGAAGCTTTGTTGGCATGGTAACAGAAAGCATAGTGGAAGCTAAAAAGCTGCATCAGAGATTGATTAAGAAGGAACTGCAGATCTGCTTAAAAAATATACCTGCAAGGATAAGATCACACAGATCAGGAGTAGCAGGTAAAAAGATTACAATATTAAGGGACACAGGATCCTCTCAGTCTGTGATGCTGAAGGATGAGGAGAAATGCACTCCTGAAGGACTATTGCCAGAAAATGTGCTGGTAAAAGGAAATCACGGTGAGACAAAAAGCACTCAATTATGTAAAGTGAGGCAAGAGAGTCCAGAGAAGAGTGGAGAATTTGTGGTAGGAGTACTGGACAAATTCTCAGCTCCAGAAAAACAATTTGTCCTTACAAATGATATAGCTGATTCACAGGTAGGTGTGCTGCCTACTGTAGTTGAAAAGCCAGTGGAGACTCAAGCAAGTGAAGCACTGCAGGAGTCTTATTTGGGAATCTTCTCTGATTGTGTATAAATGAAATCGCAGAGTCACAAGCTGAAGCAGGAGAGATCAAAAGGCACAGGTAAGGAAGCTGAGGTGGTATCATCGGAGACTGTTTTTGATCAGGTAAGTGGGACAGAACAGGAACTAAATGTTAAACGTGCAAGTATCTTTAGCTTTGCTAAACATATTGAGTTATAGCAGAAAGATGAGAACTTAAAGCAGTTGTATCAAAAGGCAGATACAGAAACGGAGAGCGAACACATCCCTATGTGTTATTACTTAACAGTGAAGTCTTAATGAGGAAATGGAGACCATCACGCATTCAAGAAAATGAGAAATGGGCAGAAGTTTATCAAATTGTTTTGCCAGTAGGGTGTAGAAAGGAGGTGCTGCGAGTGGCGCGTGAGCTACCACTTGGAGGTCATTTAGGGGTGAGGAAAACAGAGGCTAAAATACAAAGACACTTTTACTGATCTGAACTACACAAGGATGTAGTTGAGTTTTGCCAGATGTCATATATGTCAGCTAGTCGGAAAATCACAGGCAGTAATACAACCTGCACCTTCAATACCTATTCCAGCATTTGATGAACCATTCACAAGAGTCTTGATTGATTGTGCAGGAACTCTACCTCAAAGAAAAAGTGGGAATAAGTATTTATTAACAACAATGGATGTATCGACTAGATTTCCTGAGGCAGTCCCATTATGTAATATCACAGCTAAAAGGATAATAGAAGAATTATTTAAATTTTTATTAGATATGGACTACCGTTAGAGATCCAGTCAGATCAAGGATCAAACTTCACATCCAAACTATTCAAAGAGGTTATGGAGAGCTTGGGAATAAAACAATTCAAATCTGCTATGAACCATCCTGAATCGCAGGGAACACTAAAAAGATGGCATCAAACATTAAAGACCATGCTGAGGGTTTATGGTCAGGACTATCCAGATGATTGGGATAAGGGAATTCTGTTTGTGCTTTTTGTGATCAGAGATGCACCAAATGAATCAACCAAATTAAGTCCATTTGAATTAGTGTTTGGGCATGAAGTAAGAGGACTGTTAAAATTGATTAAGGAGAAATTAATAAGTCAGAATTCAGAAACCACCCGTTTGGTGGTTCATGTTTTAGAAGTAACCTGTATAATGAAAGGGGAGTGGTCAGTCCTGAAAGCTGAATTCTTGTTGTTAGTCAATTCAGTGTGCTGTGTGGGCTGTGTGGAAACAGGCTGCTAGACTCTCTCTCCTTCTGCCCTTCTAACTTCAACCTGTAAGCCTTTGTTTCAGTTTTACCCTGTGTTTAAGGTGTTTGTTTATTGGGACTGTTGTGTAGAAGTCTAGTTTGGATAGGATAAGTTAGGGGTATTCTGTATTCTGCTCTTTGTGTTTCATTCCGTAATTTTGTGAATAACTTTTTGTCAGTTTTAAAACCTGGTCGTCAACCTGATTAACTTATTCCTGGTAATTTTCACTGTACACCTATCTAAACAAATAGCAAAGTTATGGTCTGGGTTGCTTGCTTAAGAATGTTTTGAGTTGTCTGGCCTAGTCCATAACCCCTCCTGTCTCCCCCCCTCTCCACCTTCTTTTCCCAAGCAACAATCAGTTCTGAAGAAGGGTCACTGGACCCTTAAGAGAAAGTGAGGGCTGCAGATGCTGGAGATCAGAGCTGGAAAAGCGCAGCAGGTCAGGCAGCATCCAAGGAACAGGAGAATCGACGTTTCGGGCATAAGCCCTTCTTCAGGAATGAGGAAAGTGTGTCCAGCAGGCTAAGATA
Source organism: Chiloscyllium plagiosum (assembly GCF_037043375.1). Classification (NCBI taxonomy): domain Eukaryota; kingdom Metazoa; phylum Chordata; class Chondrichthyes; order Orectolobiformes; family Hemiscylliidae; genus Chiloscyllium; species Chiloscyllium plagiosum. The sequence continues at coordinate 22,864,587 of NW_028270172.1, forward strand.
AAAGGTAGGGAGGAGGGACTTGGGGGAGGGGCTTTGGAAATGCGATAGGTGGAGGGAGGTCAAGGTGAGGGTGATAGGCCGGAGTGGGGTGGGGGCAGAGAGGTCAGGAAGATGATTGCAGGTTAGGAAGGCGGTGCTGTTTTCTTTCCACAGTGGCTTCCAAACCTGCTGAGTTTTTCCAGCAATTTTTGTTCCTTTTTCTGACTTCCAACATCTGCAATTCTTTGTTTTTTTTTGTTTGCCACAGAGATGATAGCATTCCACACAAGGCCATTGCCTGCACTTGAGCCTATGCAGTTGGTGTGACTGTGAGAATTGTCCCTGTTTTATGCTTTTTCTCAACTCTCATTTCCCCCTCAACCCAGTATTGGACTTGAAGTGCAAGCTGCAGATTGTGTGACCATATCTTCTTGCTTTCTATGAACCCTGACTCTTCCCCTTTCTGTTTTCCTGGTTTCAGATACACAGGAACTGCTCCTGCCCGAGTCATAACAATCTCTGATGGAGGAGAGAGAAAGATAGAGACAGAGAGAGGCAGATGTATTATTTTCCGAGTTCAGTCCATAATAAAGAAAAATCAGTTGAGACCTGATTGCAAAGTTTCACCAGACGCGGTTGGGCTGCTGAGAAGGGGAAAAATATATTTTGCCTGCCAACTGCCTGGAGGGTGAAGGTACATATGAACTTTGCTGAGGGGACTCAGATGAGGGACTTAATGGAGCAGTGTACACAACAGTGCTGATGGACTTGTGTACTGAGATGCTGGATACATTGGCAAGCCTTACAGATAGCCTTCTGTCATTATCAAGAGACATGGCGGACCTCAGCTCCAACACAGTGAAGGGAATTGAACAGAACTTTATCTCTTTGCAGTTTTTGTTCCATCTCTGTCACACTGCAGACTTTCAGATATTGTGGCCGTGGAGCCCCGTGCCTGTTGCAGCCTTTGTGTGAATGTGCCATCAAATCTTCAGTGCTCCCGATCAGGATGCAGTTACACTCCCTGCCTAATTCATCAACTCACCAAAACAGCTCCAAAAACACTTTGCAGTATTTACACAGGCTTTGCAAAAGTGCAAGTCATTTCGAATTATCTTGCCTACAAGTTGGGTGCCTAGCCTTTTAAATAACACGTAGTGATTCCCATTCGTAGCTGAATGCATGTTCTTCAGCAAGTCACTGATAGGGTGAATAGACCTGCTGGGTCCATCGTTCCAATCTTGTATTAAGGTTGAATGGTGTGGGTTAGGAAGCTTCTGGCCTTCCAACCTTAGGTACCACAGGGAACATGGTGGAAGCAGACGGTCGCCATTTAGAACACCTCCTTCCTCTCTGGCATTGTTGCTAGTGGTATTACAGATGGGAACTTTGCATCAAAACAATGTCCTCTGAAGAACCCAAGTCAGCCTTTCAGTTATGAACTTCCCATAGAGTACAATAAAAAAGGAAAACAAATTAAACATGCCAGCTAAAGTAAGAATCAGCCGAGTTTATCTATAACGGTCTCCACACTGTCACTCGAGATGGGCACGCAGCCTGTTCTGAATGCGATCATGTCACCATAGTGATGTAATAATTCAGCATGGCAGAGCTTTTGAATAACTTAGATTGACTTTCAGTTGGTTCCTGGTCTGACAATTTTTAAATTCCATGGCTTCATTCCTCTCGCTGTGTCTACAACCTCCCTGAACTGTTCCTACAACACTGCTTTCCAGCCTTGTACAATCCCTGTTTGTATTACTCTACAATTGCTGGTCATGTTTTCAGCCCTCAGCTCTGACATTTCCTCTCAAAATCTATTTCTCTCATTTTTTTTCTATGATGCTCTTTAAAACCTATCTATCCCTTAATCAATCATTTGGTCACATCTCTGACTGATGTGTCAAGTTTTCTTCAATAATGCTGCTTTGAAGAGCACTGGGATTTTTACTGTGTTAAAGGAAGCATAAAAATATAGGTTTTTCTTTCTGTACACTGCAGCCTGACTGTGTGCCGTGCTAATCTACGATCATATGTATATCAGAAGCAGCACAAGGTTGTATGGGTAAGCAGTAAATGTGAACAGTGATTGATTGGCCTCATTTTACATCTTCCATGCTTCAGTGTAACCTAGATTCCTAAATAATTTGTGATATTTATATATTTTAGGAACATGAAGGAACTCAATACATCAGCTATGGTTTAGGCATATAAATATTTTGGATGCTTAAAGCAAATAGTATTGCTGCTGCACTTATGCACAACAATTCTAAATGATGCATGTGTCTTATAATTTGTAAACTATGCGACAAGACAGATTTAGATATTTCTGTTAGGATTCCTTCTTCTTCCTCTTCTCAGTGGTTTTAAATTTGAGCTTCTGAAACTGTTTGAAAATGAAATCTAAATACATCTGCAACAATAATCCATCCTTTCTCTGAATTTCAAGACAGCTCTCTTCCTCTCAGAATTTACAAGCATTTGAAACTCGAGCATTGCGCGTCAGTGCAGCCTTTACTGCTGCACCCTTCTCTCCTATCTGTCTCGTTGCTAACTTGCTCTACAAACTGCCTGTGCTAATTTCAATCAGAAAATCTTCACTCACAGGTTGTGATCTGGAAAGCACTATCTGACACTCTGGAGAAAGCAGGTGCAATTGATGGATTCAAAAGATGGACACTTGGAAAGAACAATATATGGGGAGGAGGCTGGAGAATGGAACGACGTGAGATTTTTTTTGGAGTGCCAATGTTGACCAAGACGGGCTGAATGGCTACTTCAGTGCACTAACCTTTTCATGTTTCTTACCAGAGATTAAAAAGTTTTTGAATGGAAGACCTGCAAGTGCATTTTCCAGCAATCAGTCACCTTTGCTTTTCAGTTATTCAGACCTTTCTGTGTAAAATCCGAGCTTGACTTAAGTTTGAAGATATTCCACTGTCACGAAGCTGGTTTCTTTTTCTTAAAGCTGTTCCTTTTCTCAAGGATATTATATCCTTGTTTTTTTTTTTCAGAGGGGTAATAAACTGCTCTCAATTTTGATTAGTCTGATTTTGTACCGTGATTAAAGGGTATTAAGAGTACTTTTTGTTTATATGTTAACAGATGAGACTTCAGACGAAAGTGATCATGTTTTAGAAGTGACCTGTATAATGAAAGGGGAGTGGTCAGCTCTCTAGCTGAGCAGTTCAGTTTAGTCCAGAACTGGTTGGGAGTTGAACCGCGAGCTGTGTGGAAACAAACTCTCCCTCTGCTCTTCTAACTTCAACCTGTAAGCATCTGTTTCATTCATTTATACTGGTTTCTAAGCGGGTTTGCTTATTGGGACTGTTGTGTATATTCGGAACAGCATAATTAAGTCTAGTTTGGATAGACTGAACTCTGTAGGGGTTCCTTATTCTGTTCTTTGTGTTTAATTGTGTAATTTTATAAATAATGTTTTTGTCTGTTTTAAGACCTGGTAGTCAACTTCGCTAACGTAATCTGGGTAATTTGCATTGTGCACTTACCAAAACAAATTGCAAAGTTGTGGTCAGGGCTGCCTGCTTCAGAATGTTTTGAGTGGTCTGGCCTGGTACATAACAGATTGGGGCTCTTTGCGGGACTTTAAACAGTGAGTGGTAGGTGCTAGTGTCTTTGATTCAGATGTTTGTTTGGTGGGGTAGACAAAGCTTGAGATAGTAATGGCTCCTTCAGTCGTCAGAAGTTTTCTGGATGTCAATAAGACCAAGCTGCAGGAATTAGCAGACTAACTGGGATTGGAACTGCCTGCTTCTGTGAGGAAAGGAGAGATAATCACAGCAGTAGCCTCAGCATTTAAACTTGCTGGAGAAACCATCAAAATCTGTAGAGCTGGCAAGAATTTGATTGCAAACGAAGCAGAAATGAAACAGTTCGAGTTACGATTAAAAGCAGAAAAGAGGAAAAAAGAGAGAACAGCAGAACAGAGAGATAAAGAGAGAGTAACAGAAGAGAAAGAGAAAGGGAGAGCTTTTGAACTTCAAAAACTGACACTTAAAAAGGAAAGTCAGTTTAAGAGGCTGGAGATAAAGGCTGAGGGTAGGCTTAGTGAGGAAGAGAGTCAGGATGAGCAGTCAGAAGCCTAGTGAGAAACTGTTTAAGTATGTTCAAGCATTGCCTAAATTTGATGAGAAGGATATGGAAGCCTTTTTCATCTCATTTCATTTGAAAAGGTGGCTAAACAAATGCAGTGGCCAGTGGCAATGTGTGTTTTGTTGATCCAAATGAAATTTATAGGTAGGGCTAGTGAGGTATTCGCATCACTATCAGAGGAGGTATCTGGGAAATATGAGGAGGTGAAAAAAGCCATTTTAAGTGCATGTAAGCTTGTACCAGAAGCCAATAGACAATATTTTAGGAATCTAAGGAGGGACCCAGGTCAAAACTATGCTGAGTTTCAAAGGATCAAACAGAATAATTTTGATAGATGGATAAGATTAGATTAGATTCCCTACAGTGTGGAAACAGACCCTTTGGCTCAACAGGTCCATACCAACCTTCCGAAGAGTAACCCACCCAAACCCCTTTTCCCTCTGACTAATGCACCTAATTGACAATTTAAGCATGGCCAATTCACCTAACCTGCAGGGTATAGAAAGGAGGCACTTCAAGTGACGCATGAGCTACCACTTGGAGGTCATTTAGGGGTGAGGAAAACACAGGCTAAAATACAAAGACACTTTTACTGGCCTGAACTACACAAGGATAGAGTTGAGTTTTGCCAGATGTGTCATATATGTCAGCTAATCGGAAAATCACAGGCAGTAATACAACCTGCACCTTTAATATCTATTCCAGCATTTGAGGAACCATTCACAAGAGTTTTGATTGATTGTGCAGGTCCTCTACCTCAAACAAAAAGTGGAAATAAGTATTTATTAACAACAATGGATGTGCTGACTAGATTTTCTAAGGCAATTCCATTATGCAACATCACAGCTAAAAGGGTTGCAGAAGAATTACTTAAATTTTTATTAGATATGGACTACCAATAGAGATCCAGTCAGATCAAGGATCGAACTTCACATCCAAACATTTCAAGGAAAACTTGGATATAAAACAATTAAAATCTACTGCGTAACATCCAGAATTGCAGGGAAAACTAGAGAGATGGCATCAAACACTAACGACCATGTTGAGGGATTATGGTCAGGATTATCCAGATGATTGGGACAAGGGAGTTCCATCTGTGCTTTTTGCAATCAGTGATGCAACAAATGAATCAACAAATTTCAGTCCATTTGAATTAATTTGGGGGCATGGAGTAAGAGGACTGTTAAAATTGATTAAGGAGAAATTAATAAGTCAGAATTCAGAGACCACCCATTTGGACTATGTGTCAAATTTTAGAGAACAATTAAATTGAGCTGGAGAGTTGGCTCGACAGCATTTAAAAGTATCACAACACACATTGACACAAGAGGCAAATAAGAAATCACAAACTCGCAGTTTTGCAATTTGGGATAAGGTATTGGTGTTACTTCCAGTGACAGGTGAACCTTCAAGAGCAAGGTTTAGTGGACTGTATCAAATCAAGAGAAGACTAAGTGAGGTGTACTACTTGATAAGGACTCCAGACAGGATGAAATCTCACTGCGTGTGTCATGTGAATATGCTCAAAAAATACTTTGATGGGGAAGGAAAGCAAGAGGAGAAGGTGTTAATGATTAAAGCACAGAAGGAAGAACCAAGTTCAGAGGATTCTGAATTGGACATTCCTCAAATCAAATTGGACAATGAGGAAGTTGTCAAAAATTGGGTTAAAATAATTGAGTTACTTTCCACAAGAAAATTGAAATGACCTGAAAGTGTTATTGATATCACATGGGGAGATATATGGAAATAAACTGGAAAGTACTAACTTAATTTGGCATGATGTTGAGATAGGAGATGCTGTCCTGAATAAGCAACATCCTTATAGGCATAACCCTCTAAAGATGGCACAGGTTCAGAAGGAGATAGAGTGCATGCTCCAAGCTGGCATAATCGAAGCGAGTTACAGTGACTGGAGCTCACCCATAGTCATGGTGCCAAAGCCAGATAGTACCCAATGGTTATGTGTGGACTAGCGCAAAGTCAATACCATTACAAAGACTAATGCATATCCAATTCCACAGCTGGAGGACTGTGTCAGAAAAGTGGGACAAGGGACTTACATTTCTAAGTTGGACTTGCTCAGAGGCTACAAGCAAGTACCTCTGTTAGAGAGATCAAATGCAATTTTGGCTTTCGTAATGCCAAATGGACTATATCAGTTCAACATGATGCCATTTGGTATGAAAAATGCTCCAGCCACATTTCAGAGACTGACTAATAAGGTCATTGCTGGATTACTCAACTTTGTGGTGTACATTGATGACCTGGTGATTTTTAATTACTCGTGGATGGAACATTTACAGCATTTATCGGACTTGTTTGATCGACTTCGGGAGGCAAGCTTGGTGATAAACCGAGCTAAAAGTGAATTTGCCAAAGCCCAAGTCACTTTCTTGGGCCATGTCATTGGACATGGACAAATGGCCCCATGTGATGTGAAAACAAAAGTAATTGGAGAATTTCCCACACTGTCTAGAAAAAAAGATCGAGTGGATTTTACCGAAAGTCTGTGCCAAACTTTGTCAGTGTGGCTGCTCCACTCACCGAATTGCTAAAAAAGGGCAAGAAGTTTCAGTGGATAGTGGACTGTCAAAAGCCATTTGACAGCCTAAAGACTGTGTTAACCACTGCCCCATTATTAGCCACACTTGACAACACAAAGTCTTTCAAGATCGCTATCGATGCCAGTGATATGGGTGTTGGTGCGGTGCTCCTGCAGGAGGATGACGAGGGAATAGAAAGACCCATCAGGTATTTTTCCAGGAAGTTGAACATTCATCAACAGAAATATTCAACTGTAGAGAAAGAGACTTTAAGCTTGGTGTTGACATTACAACATTTTAATGTTTATGTGACCAGTAACAAATCTGAGACAAACATATACACTGGTCACAACCAATTGAAGTTTGTGGAGAAATTTAAGGACAAAAATGCCAGATGGAGCTTGTTGCTGCGGCCATTCAATTTGACAATTGTGCATGTGGCAGGTCGCGGAAACATGATCGCCGATGCATTATCGACATTGAATGAGATACAGGGGCATTCAATGGTGGGTGTGCCATAGCCTGAATTTGGATATGCTTGTGCATGCTTGTATGTGTATAGTTAGTATAGTGTAAAGGTGTTATTAGATTACTAACTGGGTTTTTGAAGTGTTTTAAAAATGAAGTCATGTTTTGGTATTGATGGTTCAGCTTTTTTAAGGGGAGAGGTGTCACAAAGCTGGCTTATTTTTTCTAAAAGCTGTTCCTTTTCTCAAGGATACTATGTCCTTGTTTTTTTTTCAGAAGGGTAATAAACCGCTCTGGGTTCCTATAAGTCTGGTTTGGTATCGCAATTAAAGGGTATTGAGAGTACGTTTTGTTTATATGTAAACAGATGAGACTTCAGGCCAAAGTGGTCATGTTTTAAAAGTGACCTGTATAATGGAAGGGGAGTGGTCAGCTCTCTATCTGAGCAGTCCAGTTCAGACCAGAACTGGGTGGGAGTTCAACAATGAGTTGTGTGGAAACAAACTCTCTCTCTGCCCTTCTAACTTCAACCTGTAAGCATCTGTTCCATTCATTTATACTGGTTTCTAAGGGGGTTTTCTTATTGGGACTGTTGTGTATATTTGGAACAGCATAATTAAGTCTAGTTTGGATAGACATAATTCTGTAGGGGTTCTTTATTCTGTTCTTTGTGTTTAATTGTGTAATTTTGTGAATATTTGTCTGTTTTAAGACCTGGTAGTCAACCTCGCTAACTTAACCTGGGTAATTTTCACTGTACACTTACCAAAACAAATTGCAAAGTTGTGGTCAGGGCTGCCTGCTTAAGAGTACTTTGAGTGATCTAGCCTAGTCAAAAACACTAATCATTGACCACAATTCCCTTTTGTGGGCGGGTTACTCATCATGACTTTAATAATTCCTTCACATCATTTCAAACCTTCTCTCTACAATCCCATCTCTGCTCATTTGGTTTCCCTTATCATTTCTCACTTCTACCTATTCATAGAGACATCTTGTTTGGAATAAGCAAGTCATCATTAGATTGTGAAACTAATTAACTTACATGTGTTCTTAATGAGATGTCCACTCAGCATGGCTGAGTTGGTAGCTCTCATTCCTCTGAATCATGAAATTCTAAGTTCACATCCTGCTTTTGTGCAAACACCCCAGCTCACATTCCTTCACAGTATTGAGGGAGTGTTAGGCTAATGGACAGGAGGAATCCAAGGACTTTTCTTACCTGCTCAGTTGTATGTAAACGTTTGGTACCATTATTTTGATGAAGAGAAGGTAAGTGACCCCTGGTGAACTGGTCAATATATATCCCTCAGCAAATATCAGAAAATCATATAATCTACTCTATAGATATTCATAGATTTTTGCAGCATGCAGTTTGGCACTGTCCTACATTACAACCATGACTCCACATCAATAAGTATTTCTTTTTTGCAGTAAAGTGCTTTGAGGCATCTAGCAGTTATGAAGTGTTGTGATTAAATATAAATATTTCTTTCTATCATACTTGGTAAAGTTGATTAGGTCTCCATGCTCCTAATGAATCAATTGGTTCCTATATTAAAATAAGAAGTGGTGTTTTAGTGCATTGAAAACATGGAAATACAAACCAAAGTCAACAGTTGGATCATATATAGACTGTTACTAGGCCTGTCGCTATCTGATAGGTGAATTATACAATTGTCTGAACTGGGTACTTAATCAGTAGTTAGTAGTTAAGAATCTTCGTACCTGTGTAATGTTAGCAATTAAAGCATAGCTCTAATAAATATTCTGAAAAGAAGTTAAGACAACCAAGTGTTATTGATAATCATTATGATAGAAAAAATGTAGAACTGACTGCAAATATTTTACAAGGCTTTTCGAAATAAGCTGAAGAGGAAAGGCACAATTGCTTTCTTTTAAAATACAGCGATGATATATATTTAAATTGGTTATATTGCTTCTCTTTCTCTAGTGCATATTTTATGCAGTTTCTAAACAAGATCTAGTCGTGTCCTGTTAAGTGTTACATTGAATGAGATGCTTCTTTGTTTCTGAACTAGATGCTGCTTTTGAGACCCTCTGGTTGCCTCAGTTTAAGACCAAGTCCCACTGTTGGCTCTTGTTGAGTTAGCTGATCTTAGTCAGTGGAGTTAGCTGATCTTAGTACAATTGGTCTCACTACCCCAAACAGAGAGGATAAATCAAAAACTTCCTGATCATTATCTTAAATGACTTAGTAATCACGGATTGAGATGGATATTTTAAGGATTAAAGGTCATCTACTGGCTGCCATATGAGTGAATATTCAGAGGGACACCTTAGCACACCAAGATGTTCAGGAGGTCAGCAGAATGAGCTATTCCCTGGAAGTATTCATCATACTTCATAATTACTTATCTGATAAAAAGATGGCTCATTGTGATGATTTGCGTTATTCCACCTTGGGTAATTCATGGTGTATCTGTTAATTCCCTGAACATTCAAAGCTATTAGCTCATTAACAAGTGTAACTCCTAATAAATAAATTGTTATTCTCCAGAACTACCAGGGCCACCATACTCTGTACCACTGTTCTAATGTTATACAATCAGTGCACATACACATACATTTGACTGTGGTTTCTGTAAGAGTACAGTTTGGTTGCTCAGCTGCCAGATAAACTTCGCAGTTTCTGTGAGGCACATAAAGATACAGAGATCCGGTCACAACCTTTCCAAACCATTAGCAAAAACACATTTCAGAGCAAACATTTAGTCTTCTCTGCTCATCACCACAGTCAGAATTTCGCCGAAAACCACTTGAGAATTACCTGGTTGGACATGAAACATTCTGCAACATTGAAGGCAGGTGGCCGCAAACTGTCTAATGGTTTGAAACAGAACCACAAAGATGGCTACTGCTTGGGAACCTGTGGAACCTGGGCAGGCCATGTGGAAGCCCCTATAGAAAGATTGTAATGTCTATATTTTTAGTTTTTTTTCTTATTTTCCTAATTTATAATAAGTATACCATAATGTAGTGTAACGTTTTTCTTTATTTTCTCTGTTTTATGTGCCTATGATTTATACCAATTTAGTAGGGTAAAAACAATGACAGATTTTGCCTGTCCTCAGATTTTGCCTGTCCTCAGATGCTGCCTGAATTGCTGTGCTCTTCCAGCACCACTAATCCAGAATATATCAATTTAGTGCCATGTGTTGGTGACTTTGCACACTTTTCAGTGTATTCCTGTTCTTTTGTAACTTGAGTCAACATGACAATAAACTTAATTCTAGAACCACAAACTTCTCAATTAAGTCTTTACAAAGGAGCATCAGATACACTAATAAACATAGCAGTTCAATTGTGAGAATTATCTTTGTAAAATCTTTTAAAAAATTCTTGATAATCTTGACAATTCTATAAAGTCAGGAAATACATTAGAAAAACGTAATAGCTCAGTATTTTAAATGCTTAAAAATCCATGTGTATGTAGCAACAGAATCTTGTGCCTAAGTTCAACCATGTAATTTAAGTAGCTCACCTTGCATTCTAAAGCTGTAAGTAATGTATTCTAAAGCTTATTATTCTGTTGATAACACCATGACTTGAACCATAAGTGCTTACAATTACTGCCCATGTTATCTCATGCCTTTTTAATGTCAGTATGTCATTGCAATAGACATTTCTTTCTTGTGAACTTTGGCATCTTGAGTTCATTCAGTCAGGCTCCTTTTGCAACAAACCCTAATCCTTTCTTTTAAAACTGGTCTTAGTTTTTCCATCTGCTCATAGATGGGATTTATCTCATTAAGAGTAACAGAAAATGTGCCAAACCCAAATGTCCCTATTAGCCTTATCTGTTACATTGCACCAGGCTTAAGCACACAACAGTTAAGGCAGTCACCTTTCCAAAAAGAGATTATGTAAGATTACTAGGATCTCTTTCTGGCACCCCAGCTTGGGGATGTGTCACCCTCTGACAGAACTTGCAAGGAATAACATGTAGAGTCACTACGTTGTGCTGGGTGAATTAGTTAACAGTCTTTGCAGAATGTATTTCATTGCAATCTGCCCTCAGTGAAATCCAAACAGAAAAAAAACTCACATTTTCTAATGAACTGCGTGTTTGGGTTGGGGGAAGGGCTGATCTTCTCTGCCCGACTCACATTTAGCTTTGTTGATTTGGCTCAGATATTTTAGCTGTAGCAAAAGCGTGAATGATGTTAATGTGATAAAGAACTAAACTCAGAGGCTGATATCCAATGGCTAAGCTGTTACCTAGCAGCCAGCTGCCACACGATTCTACTCGCATAATCCTATTGCAGAATCTAAGGTTGTAGTGGGTACAAGAATTATAGATTTGATGGAAATAATTGGAATCCATATTCAGGAAACATTCTTGTCATTAAATACTGAGAACACATTATGGAATGAAACTGAATTCCCTGCTAAAGTATGCAAGCAAAATGAACAACTACATGGATAGACGTGATTGCATTTACTGTATTAAATGTTCAGAAAATGGTCAGTCTTTTTTTTTAAATTAAGGATGACATTGTACCAAAAGGAGAGAGCTATTTCTACCCAGTGTGGGCCTCTTATGATTACATTCTTTTCATCACTCTCCTAGTAGGACACCAAATTCCATGAGCAGGAAATCCTAAAGGTTACTGTTATCTGCTGGGCTCCAAATTCTGCAGCCCATATTGAAGAGGCACTTGGACAGCACTTCACTGTCTGCAAGGCAAGTGCACAACTCAATCTGCGCTGGCTGCCCCACTCCCTGGAGATATCCGACACTACACAGAAGCTCTTCCACACTTCAGCCATGTCTGTCTTGTTGTTCTCCTACAGCCTGAGAGTGGATGCACTCATTCTGTCGGAGCACAATAGGAAACCATCCTGACTGTTGGAAGCAGCCTGGACCAAATTTGCTGCAGAGATCAATGCCTGTGGAATGGCTCTATTTAAACTTATCCAGAATCACAATAGGATGAATGATAAACACCAAAGTGATGAAGGGCTTATGACCAAAACGTTGAATCTCCTGCTCCTCGGATGTTGGCTGACCTGCTGTGCTTTTCCAACACCACACTTTTTGACAATGGCTGCTCAATGTTTCATGTTCTTATTGGCATGAGTTATCTCTAGGTTTGTCACTGTAGAGGACTGTCACACATGAGATTGAGTCTCCATCAGATGCCTCCCAGTTAACGAGAGGTACCAATTTTGCATGATTTGCACCACCATGGTACTGGCATATGCCAGGGTTCACAGTTAAAACATAGAAGGAGCAAATAATACTCAGTATGTCATGCACCATCTCAAACATGAAAGATGGCTTTGATCTGAGCACCTCAGATATATCTCAGTCATACCCAGCATGTAATGTCATAGCGTTTTTCACCTACTCTACGTCTCTGAAACAAGAGGACTGCCCCTTCAGAAATGTTCATGCCTCTCAGATGTCCCAAACCACATTCATCAACAACAAACATTTACAGCTCCGGGGATTTCGATCAGTAAATCAGAATATAGTAAAAGGTGATCACATAGTCATGCTGATGTTCTCTTTGTGGTTCCCTGTCTGCTGGATAACACATGCACAATAGACATGAATATGCCCATTTGGGTTGGGGTGATGATATACTTGGCATTTTTTAAGGTACTGGTGGGTGGGCAAGGGTCTGCGCTGAAGGGGAAATTGGATACATGCAACCATCTAGTGAAAACATTTCCACTTCATAACTCCCACTGCAGATGAGGCAGTAAATGTTTAAAAATTTGAATAAGGTTGGCAACTTGTGGCACATGCAACTTTTCATGTTTTTCTTTGTGCAGTTTCCAGATTACACTCCCAACCTGGGAGAAAATAGAAAGAGTCCCATAATCTAGGCACATCTCCAGCATCACCTTGAGGAGGAGGTGCCAGTTTCCTCAGAGGAAGCACAGCTAAAGGCTTCCTCCCCACCCTCCACTGGGGCAAAGACATTCACCGCGGTGGGCAATCTGTCTGGGTTCACATTCTGGAACACAGCACGACATAGTCTGGCAGCCAGCACAGGTCATTACAGCTGACATCTCAAATGCTCAGAAGAAGCAGGAGCGCAGCTCCTGTTGAGTCTACTATTGATGAAAATCCTTTGGAGTTTGCCACTGCTGAGTTGAGGGAGATACATAGACAAGCAGGGGAACATCTGACAGAGCTTCCAGAGATCATACATAGACTAGGCAGGAGAGTCTGCCTAAATTCTGACAGACGTTGTGATTCCAGTTTGCAAGAGCATGGATACCCAGTGGACTGGGTGAGGCATGTTCAGTAGAACAATTAATGTCTGCTGGAGCTCTGTTGGAGACGTTTGTTCCAAATTCATCCTGTCTCAAACTTAACATCTGTTAAGTTCTCTTGGGTCTTTCTACCACACCTTATATTGTCTGTGCTTCTCTAGCTTACAGCATCCTCAGCTTTTCCTCTCTCTGCATTGCCTTTGTTCCTCATGTGACTAGATATATGATTGATACTTTTTCTCATCCAGTAGGTTCTTATATTTTGTTGGATGACTTTATGCAGAGGGAAGTAAACAGTCACTATGCTGGGGCTATAGTCTGGTGAGTGCTGGAGTGCTCCTCTTGGATAATGCTGTCAATGGAAACACATCTTCAGTGGGCTGATGGTCAGTTCAAAGATAGTTTGACTGGTTATCCAGGCTCTCAACCAAAAATATGTAATGAGGCTTGATTAACTGCCCAGATATCCATTAAACTGTTGAAGCAGCTGTGTTCTCATTAAAAAAAATGTTGTTTACTTGACAACTCTGGCTTTCTGGTCAGTTCTGTCACTTGTACAATGTTTATTGTAGAAGATGAAGAAGTTTCAAGTACACACAGTCTCTACTACTGACATGATTGTCACTTTCTAATTAGGCTGTGGTGAGAACTATTTTTATGAATGATTAACTTGTTAAAAGATATTTATTTTAGCGCAACCTATCGTCAGTATAAAGGACATTGGTTGGTTAATGATCTCACAAGAGCCAAGAGGGTTTGGGGGGCCATGAGAGTAGGTAGTGTGACAAAGCTTGACATTGGGACTATGAGTGGCTTTGGCACATGGTTGGAGGGACATAATATTCATGGACAGGCTGCCATGATGGTAAACATGGACAGTACAGTCAAGACTTTTTAAACTGACCTTTCAAAAGATTCCCTGATCTAAACCATGGGTCACAACATCTCTAAGCTGGCCCAACACCATAAGGTTTGCAGAAGACTAGGATATGACCATTCCTACTGTGGTTTGGAGGGCAGGATGCAAGCTTAAGATCCAGCCTGCACCCCTAAATGATGCTCCTGACAATTGGAGATTGGGAAATTGCAGAGTCAGGTCCACAAGGTTATTTTCATACCTCCATGGAGATTTCCTGACTACATGATATTTCAGACCAAAATGTGGCCACAGCTACCAACTAGTTATTATGGAGGGGACTATACGTGTTGGAGGGTAGTGTCAAAAAGCTACATTGAATGCTGGCTCCATGCTTTTCCCTTTGGTAGACTACAAAATTCATCAGCTGGAACACAGTCTCTGCGGGAATGCTGAGTAATCTGCACAATGGACATTACGGTGACATAACTAGTTACCTGCCATTCACAGATAGTTTAGCCATCAGTTCCTACGCCTCTCTAGTCAATCTCTTTGAAAATAAGGGGAACACACCAACAAATTTGCAGGCCAGCTAGCAGTAGGAGGCTTTGAGGGTCATGGGCCTTCATCCCTTCTTCTTCATCCCTTCGAAAATCGACCAAACATGTCCACTACTCCAAGTCTAGATAAGGTAAGGAAGATTAGGGGCAATGTGAAATTCAAGGACCCAGCACTGAATTTACAGGCACAAATGGGTGCCAGTTTAATTGCTGACTTTTCTATTTCTCCTAACTAATCAAATGAAGCACTAAATATTGAATAACTGATGGCCTAACTAAGAGCTGAATAAATCAACAAGAATTCAGTATGTGCTTGACATATGTGGGTACAATGCTGGCTACTGGTCTTTTTTGAGATTGCATAAAATCTATTAACACCTAATCAAGACATACACATTTATATCAGAAACATAAATGTCTCTCAAGTCAAATATTTTGAATGCATGCAAAAGATTCAGATACAACAACAATGTTAAACTTCAGACATCACTCCAACCTTTACTTGTTGAGTGTTATGATCCCAGCTGATGGTTATATTGGACAGGTCAGATCTTAACAATTAAACCTGGCTTGTTACATCATTTTTATTAATTTGGTTAACATAGTGGTTAGTCACTGAAACATTTTCTAGTGTGGCTGCAGTTATTGTTTAACAAGAGAACATAGTGTATTGCACAAAGAAGAAATAAACAAAGCTATCTATCTATATCTATATATATGTTAAAAAAGGTCTGAACACAGATATCACTACAAAGTTTAAATCCACTTCCCAAAGCTATTCTTAACAGAGACTTAATCCCTAAGAAATATCACTCCTGTTTCAACTTTTTCTTAAAAACAATCTTAACTGATTTTCCCTGTTCTTTTATCTGAGCTATAGAAACAAATGATTTTTTTTCCCCAAGTCTGGAAGAATAAACTTTTCAATATTTTGCTGTCTTAGTCTTTGTCAGTTCTGACAACTTAAAGGTTTATATTCAAATTCTCCTGACTGAAAATCCACAGTCTAAAAACCTCTTCTGTTGAGATAAGTGCTTTCCATGAACTGACTTGTTTCTCATGCTAGGAGAAACTGTTCTCTTCTAAACTGAACTTTGGATTCTTCTGATCTAAAGCTTTGAACATTCTGTTCCAAAGTCAAATTTAACTGTTTACTCTGCCTGTTTTAAGCCCAACAGTATAAATATCTTATACATTATCACTTACAGGATTTTTCCATTATCTGCAATTGTATTTCTCTGATGTTTCTAAACCGTTGTTCAAAAGACTTTCTGACCTATTTAAGAAAATTGCTTTCTCAGAACTGAGCAATATCCATTTGTTTCTATTTTTAAAAATCCAACTCATAAAATATAATAACATACGTTCATCATATATGAGTTCTTCTTTTTGTCACAAGAAAATTCATAATGTTCCAGGTAGTTTAACTCTGCCTTCTCTCCCAGATTACAATTTATAGTTAACGTCAGAGTTACTTGCCCTCATCAGATATATCTGTATGAGATCTGTTATATAATATTTTTCATTATAATTGACATCCTGCTCCAAAATACGATACATTGAGATCAAATGCCTTCTGAGACTTGCATTGAGAGAGGTGAGCTACAATCTATGTGATGTGGGTAGAAACTGAAAAATAATTCACATGAATATGGGGAAATTTTTTTTTAAAAATAAATAATTGAATTTTTCTGACAGATTATGCAATTCCCAAACGTATTCCATGTTGTTGAGATATTACAGTAGATAGAAATACACAGAGATATTGTTATAATGAGGTTAGGTCCTACTAAATATGTATTAGGTATGATTAGACTCTGCTCTCTATATTGCTTGAAGTGGTGATGGATTACGGGATGATACCTGAGCCCACAGACTTTATTGTTGAAAGCATCAAAGAGATTAATAGTGCTAGATTACTTCCTTGTTTTGGTGTTATTAATATTCATAAAAATGATTGCAACTTTGTAGATAAATTGTGATATTGCCTCAACACCTCCATTGAACAAAACTGTTAGCAATATATTTGTTTCAAAAATTATTGTAAAGCCACTGGCAGCATTTAAGGTCAGACATATAAAATGGGAGATATATTTGCTGTCATAATCTGTTGATCTACTTGATGACAGCTACGTGAAACCTTCAGTTCTGTCACTCCATTCTGAGTTCAAGATAAATTTGAAATATGTAGATGCCACGCACAGTAAACAATAAAGCTGGCAACCTTTTCATAAAAGGCTGAATTTCAAATATGTCTTCGCGTAATCTCTACCACTTTGCACTTGAGAAGCTGTGTTTGGTGCACGTTCAGCTGGTATGAAAACTTGTCAGCTTTATTGACCCTGGTGACTCCTATTTCTCCCAAGTCTTAGAGTAATCGTATTCTCCAGACAAACCAACGCTGTCAGGTCATCTATCAGTGTTCCCCACTTGTCCACTCTGTGCAGATTGGCTGTTGTCAGACTCTACCTCTAGGCCACTAAATGTGTTACCTTTCATAAAACAATCCCATGAATCTTGCCTGACATAACTTCTTTCTGTAAATGTCATTACTAATATAATGCTGATGTTAGAGTCTTCCTTTGTGCATGCTTTCAACCTAAAACAAGGGCACAGCCATTACATGTGCAAACATCAGAGCTTTGTGTTACTGACTGGAGACCTCTGTACTTTTTGTCATCCATTATCCTGACACACCACATCTGGCTTGCTCAAACAAACCCCTTAAAGCTATTTTATATCCTCTTGACCAGCCTCAATGCTCTAAATTTAGCTTGCCACATTCCCTGCTCTTATTTTATGGAAGGACTACAGAAATGGAACAAATAATTAATCTTGATATAAACCCAATAGTTTAGTAGGTAAAGGATTCCAGTTGTATTTTGAGCCCAGCTGACTGAGATGGATCTGTGCTCAATTATTCAGGTCTGTAATGAAATGGCTGACCTCAGTCGCAGCTCTACAGTTGGCCTTATTGACTCTTAGATTTCAGGAACTAGCAAAACTGACAGCACTAGAAAGATGATTAAATATGAGAAATTCAGAAACGAGGGCAGGAGAAACTTCTTCACAGTGAAGCTGCAGGATATTGGGCTTAGACTTTAATATTAGAGGTGAATATCAGGAGTCATGAAATTTCCCAACTCAGCAAGCCCAGAAGAATGATGTGAACAATCATTTAGCAATGATGTTCATGACAATGATGAATTAATGCTCAGAGATCAGGGTTACTTCCAATCAAGCTTATAGCCTCAGAAAGGCAAACCAGCAAAACCCAACTTGCACACTTCACAATGGTGCTCCAGTAATGCCAGTGTGTTTATTTTCACTGGTTTCCCTCTGTTTTTTGAATCTGGAGGATGGACTAGAGGCCATGTGACATGAAGGAACAAGCAGGCTGGTCAGGTGAGTAAGAGAGAGGGCAATTCGAGATGGAACGCATTCGAGATGGAACGCTCCTCCATAATGGTGCCTTACCGGTCAGGCACCATTATGGAGGAGCCCCTTTTCAGAATGGCCAGGAGTGCTTCCAAAGCTACCTCGGGCAGTTGACCTACTGATCTGGTCATTGAAGACTACCTCCACTCAGCTGACCAATTGTCAATGTTTTGGGGTTGGAGCCTCGAGACCATCTGACAAATTCCATTTGGTCCCCACTGGTAGAGGGACCTTAATTGACCTTCAACTGCAAGTAAGTGGCAACCCATTGCTTATGGGCAAAGAGTTCTGCCATATCCCTCCATCCTGCCTCTGAAAAATATTGTTCATGTGTGGAATGGAGCCAGAAAACTGATTTGTGCTGGTGGTATGAATTTCCATCATTTCCATTTTTACCCACTGGCCTCTATGCTCTCCCTTTTGGAATCTAGAAGGCCAGCCAACTGATCCTTCAGCAAAGCCGCAGGTCATTAGGCCTAACTAGTTTATGCTACACATAAGACATCCTCACCTTGTCATCTAACCCCATCAATGTATCTTGTTATTCTTTTCCATCTCATGTGCTTGTCTAACTTATCTGTAAATGCAGCAATATTATTGGTCCCAATTACACCTTGTTGTAGCATGTTTCTCCATCTCATCACTCCACAGGTAAGGCTGTGATGATTGAACAATTAGCACATTAGTACCAGCTTTCATTTGATTATTCCATGTGGAAATTAGATATAAGTAAAGATATTTTTAACCCTGCGACAATATAGGGAAAGAAAGCAAGCTCATTGAATGTATTAACTTGGATTCTAACTGTATCACAGTTACTTTTGAGTTATTTATCACAACAGTTATACTGTTCAAAAGCAGATAAAATTCAAATCCATAATCCAGAATGTATATTGTTGTAGTTACAAATCACAGCTGGAGGAAATATAACATATTCCTATTAAATGCAAGATCATTTTGTTAATGTAAGACTCTGTAATTTATTCGCACTTGACTACATCTGTAATCACACTGACATCTCAGACTTGCAGCTCCCAGTTATAAAGTGCACATTATTATAAGCATAAAAGGAACGGTTTCACATTCAACAGTCATAATCTTGCAGCATACTTGAGTGTGCCACATGATACCACCTGACATGACATTCTTGTCATAATGCGTCACCCTAAAAAAAACCCTCATGAAAGGAACTCGTGCTGATTTAATGAAAACAGACGACTGAAATAAAGTGTAAGCAATTTGAGAAAATTTGAAAATAAAGAAACATTTTTAAAAGGTTCAAGTTCTACATGAAAGATAAAATCACATTGATTCTTTTTAAGAGTTGCTTACATATCAGCAAGTGTCATTTTGCTTTGTAGTTACAACCATTCCTGACAAGTTTTCATGTGCCTGATGTCTGACCATTTTGCAGTAAGTTAGTCATTCAACTCTGACTTCACCAGCCACTGGAGATTTGCCATCAGGAGTTGCGATTTTATTTGAAGATGTCGAATGCATTTCAAAGAATAGACATGCTGGTGACTATTGCCTACAGTATGTATCTCATGGGATGATTTAATACATAAACAATGGCAGGTTACCTTGTTGCTTCTTGAAATCATTCAGAAATCATCCAGTATTTTAAGGAAGAACACTTTTCTTACATCAACACTCTTTATTGAAGGTGATAGAGGGAAGAACAAAAGGTGATTCCCAGCAGTCAAAGATTAAACTGTTTGGAAGCAATGAAACAGGAGAGTTTGAACAGAAAGGAACAGCAGCAAACCACATGGCTCTTCAAGTGTGGTCTGCCATTCAAGAAAATCATGGCTGATAAAAATGGTGACGACTTGTCCATCAAAGCTGTAGTCCACTTAAAGATGAGGCAAAACAGTGATGGAGATGGAAAGAAACAAAAGTACTCTGGATCTGACTACCTCATGAAAAATCTTGCCCTATGTGTCCTAAGACCTGTGGGTCATGAATTGGCCTGTTCATGTACTGAAGACCCATGGCACAGATGACCCCATTCCACCATCCCTTGATATCCTTTTTGTTGAAAAACAGGTTATCCTTTCTGACCTAAGATTTATAATTAAGCAATATAAATCTTTTAAATATGTTCTGCGACTGTCGGTTAAAGTGTTTAGTGGTTGACTAATTTTTGTTCCACCTATTGGGGAGGTGATGGCATGGTGCATTATTGCTGGCCTGTTAATAATGTTCCGGGGACCTGGGTTTGAATCCTGTTATGGCATAGGGTGGAATTTGAATTCAATAAAAATCTGTAACAAAGAGTCTAATGATGATCGTGAAACAATTGTCAGGAAAACCCCATCTGGTTCACTAACTTCCTTTAAGGAAGAAAACTGTCATCCTTACCTGGTCTGGCCTACATATGACTCCAGGCCCACAACAATGTGGTTGACTCTTAACTGCCCCCTGGGGAATCAGAGATGAATAATAAGTGCTGGCTTGGCCAGTGACGCCCTCACCCTGTAATTAATTTTTAAAAGTCTGGAGATATTGTTGCCTTGTTGATGTAGGCTGTTAACTTTTTAAATTGGTAGTGGTTAATATACGGACTGTGACACT
Source organism: Chiloscyllium plagiosum (assembly GCF_037043375.1). Classification (NCBI taxonomy): domain Eukaryota; kingdom Metazoa; phylum Chordata; class Chondrichthyes; order Orectolobiformes; family Hemiscylliidae; genus Chiloscyllium; species Chiloscyllium plagiosum. The sequence goes on from NW_028270172.1 coordinate 22,885,376, forward strand.
GATTATTTCTGTGATAAATGAAGCCAGCATTCAAATGTGTTGTTTAGTTTTGCTTTACTTTATAAACTTTTCTTTCTGAAGGAGAGGAATAGAATTACTACCATAACGATGAACTCAATTCTTTATCTCCATTATTTTATTTCCATAAATGAATGTATAAAATAAGTATAAAAGATCACTTGCACTTGGCATTAAAGGTCATTTGTCCCAGAAAAGATTAGCCATTTCATTCAAAGAGTCACTTGTAGTGAACACGTGAAATGAACTCGACCCTGGTGAAGAATGATTCTTCTTAATTTGAGTGAATGGGATTTTCAGGATTAACATACCCAGAAAGTCAATTTGAAATTGCATGGACTTTTTCAGATTCAATTGGATGCTCCATTTTTCAAAGCTCGTAGTTCAAACTGTGGCCATAGATTGATTAGAAACATGGTTGGAGATGAGTAACCCAGCTTTTTTTTGCAGACAGAGCATGGTTTTGTTGGAAGTGTCCATCTCAAATTGTCAGAATTCTCATTCAAACTTTGAGGTGGCTTTTCCTGGAAAAATAATTGCGGATTAGCAATATATGTTTTACTGAAGTGTAAATCAGCTGGAGAGTCATGGAGTGAAGAGATGCACTTTGGCTTGCAAATCACCAAACTTTGCTGGTCAATTTACTCTATCGGCTGTTTCACAGAGAAAAAGCTTAAGGAATCACACAAGCAAAACAGAAAATGCTGGAAAAACTGAACAGGTCTGGCAGCAGCTGCGGAGAGAAAGCAGAGTTAATATTTTGGTCTAGTGACCTTTCTTCCTATTTTACCTCATTACCCCAGAGATGTTATTACACACGACTGGAGTGGGTGGGGCTTGACCCCAGGCCTCATGGTTCAGAGGAGGGACATTACCATTCTGGGATGATTACACTGGGAAGAGATTGGGATGTACGCTCACCCTCAGGCTTCTTGTTAATGTTAAGAAATTGTTTGATTTGCATTAATTGCTCATTAAGCTTGGGACGCCAAGTTAAGGCTCAAAATGAATAGCCTTATTTCATGACATAATAATTATTGCAATGCCAATTAATTTCTCTGGGCCAGAAATGGGACAGCGTAAACTTTGTCAATATGATTCCAGCATACAACAACTTGTTGTTAGAGATTTTTAACTTTGTTCAGATTTTTTCTTTGTTTTCCAGTCTGTCCGTTTCACTGTATTTCTCAGTCCAGTCTATAATTTATCTTTTCAATATCTCAGCGTTTGATTTACTTCTAATTGACTCTTCTTTTTCTGTTACTCTGCCTTTTACAAACCTTAGAACTCAAACTCAGAAGATGCATACTCAAGGTCCTATTCAGAGAATCCCTACAGTGCGGAAGGAGGCCATTCTGCCCATTTGAGTCTGCACCGACCCTCTGAAGAGCATCCCACCAAAACTCAGCTGTATCCCTTAACCTCACATTTCCCATGTTTAATCCACCTGGTCTAACCTGGACTGCAGGGGACAATTTAGCATGGCCATTGAATCCCTGCAGTGTAGAAACAGACCATTCAGTCCAACAAGTCCACGCTGACCCTCAGGAGAACATCCCACCCAGATCCATTCCTCTACATTTCCCCTGACTAATGCAGCTAACCTACACATCCCTGAACGCTACGGGCAATTTAGCATGGCCAATTCTCCTAACCTGCACGTTTTTGGACTCTGGGAGGAAACTCAGACACAAGGCGAATGTGCAAACTGCATGCAGACAGTCGCCTGAGGCTGGAATCAAACCCAGGTCCTTAGTGTTGTAAGACACCTGTGCTAACCACTGAGCAATCCATATTGCTTCAGTATTATTGGCTTGCACTTTCAGCATCTCACTGCCCTGTTGCCACATGTAGTCTTTTATCCTAAACTAAGACATAATTTTCTGCCTTGCAGCTTTGTGACAGCACCTAATGCACAAAGAAGGAAGCATTTCGAGAAGAAGGACACCCCATCCCCAAATGTCACCTTTTTAAATTCAGCCAGTGACAGGTAACAAATGCTGGCCTCGTCAGTGCCATGCACATCCACAGAATGATTCGTGAGAAAGTGCATTCGCTCAAGTTTTGAGCAATAATGGGTTGTAAAGACAGCCAAGTGAATAGAAACATCTTAAACCAAATCTGTGTTCCCAGCAGCAAGCTGGTAACATGGAAAACTGTGACCTTATTTATAAAACTCAAAAACACTCTCTTTTTTTGTTAGCAGTGGTGGAAGTAAAAACAACCGTGACATTTAGTAATATACTGTGACAGATGGTCTACAGATTTCAGATATTACTGTCGTACAATTATGAATACCAGTTTCAAAATACAAAGTTTCAAGTGAGGAACAAAGTATGGCACAAATTGTAATGTAATCTGTGCAGCTCTTCAAATCAACATATTTAAAATGGTATAAGTTTTGAACTTCATGCATTTCTGTGTGGCTCCTTGGAGGAAGTTTCTACATTAATATGCTATATAAAGGCAAGTTGTGATTGTAAAGTCTACTGATACCAGCTGGGAATGTAGGATACAGATTTTGATGCGTTCTGCAATCCTGTTACAATCTGAAGCCTCTAATTGTTCGTCCGTTGCTGGATGCAGTCCATTTACTGAACCAATAAATCACCATGTTGCAAATGTATCATTGTCCATATTATTGATTGAATTCTTTATTAATAGTAACAGCTCACATAACAGTAATAATGGCTGCTGTCAGCGATTGCGACAATGTATAGTGATGCATATTCTCATTCAAGCAAGTGAAGATCAATTAATATGTACCAGAGCCTCAGTGCTTGCTGAAACACAAGATGATAATAATATACTAGTGGGAGTGATTCACCAGGTCAAAAGCAGTTTGTATGTGGTACAGTTATTCCTGTTCTGTTTCTGCAATGCACCATTTGCCAAATATTATGCTAGTTCTTTTTTATGTAATGGTATGAATATTGCTTTACTGTTGAGGCAGTTGTCCTGTACTGTTTGTGCTTCTATTTCTATCCCAACCTTTGACCCCTTTTCTTGGATCAACACTCATTATGTACAAATGAAAGACTCATATCAGGCCCTGATGTGTGCACGCTCATGCACAACCTTCAATTGCTAAGCTTGGTCTGCCATCCAGAAACAAGCTGGTTTTCCATCTTTGGCAGCACAGACATCTACTGGATGACTTTCTGTATGGGAGTACTCTCCCTTTACTCTTCGTTTCCAGGGTGGAGGGTGTTGCACACCACAGTCATTGACCATAGGTCAGTCTGCAGATTCCCAGGCTGTCTGTAACCTGTGCAGCCTTGATTAGCCTGTGGTCGATGATTATATAGTTTGTTTTAGGCTTCAGTCCATTTTTGCTCTTTCTTTTCAAAGGAGATGTGGCCTAATTGTTAGTTGCACTCCAGTCCCACACTCCTGACCTTTGGGTAACCATTACGGTGAGGAGGGGAAATCAGAAGATGTCCTCATGATCCTGCACCTGGGCTTAGCCAAGCTGGCCATTTAACAGGTCCAGGCTGTGGGTCATGGAAAAAGCTCAATGCATCCAACTGCTTGCCTCTCTTTCATGGTTACATCTATGCCTGGGTCTCCTTGGAGAGGGAGCCAGTGGGCCTCCCTTGTTAGGCTTTAGAATTTCTGTGACTGGTGGGTACTACAGGAGTTGGAGTGCATTAACCCCATCCCCATCTCAAAGTGCCAGGTTACTTTAACTTTGGTAAATTTCCATTTATGTTTTGGTTTTCCTTACTGTGCTGCTGATGGCTGTAAATTCGTGGAAAGGTGGATTCAGTAGAGTGGCTGTTTGAGGTGTATCATAACACGAGCAGACAGGTTGGTTTTTTTTTAATAAAGAAAGGAGACTTGGAAGCAACACAACAAAGTAATGGTTAGCACTGCTTCCTCACAACACCAGGGACCTGGGTTCAATTCCACCCTCGGGCAACTGTGCGGAGTTTGCGCATTCTCTCCATGTCTGTGTGGGTTTCTTCTGGGTGTTCTGGTTTTCTCCCACAGTCCAAAGATGTGTACGTTAGTTGGATTGGTCAAGGGAAATGCAGGGATTGAGTGGTGTGTGTGTGTGTGGCCTTGATGGGCTGAATGGCCTACTTCCATGCTGTAGGGATTCTAAGACTGCTAACAATCTTCCCAGGATTCAATAAGACAAAAACTGTCCTTCCTCATTTTAGAAGTCTGAATCAAGACATCCTGTAGGACTTAGTGAAGGCTCCTTCCCTCATGGCTCACATTCCCCTTTGGAAGAGAAGATCTTCCAGAAGAAGGATTTATCTCAATCCCTATTTGCATACAGTAATCCTGGAAAGAGTGGGTCGTGGACTTTAGCATCCTATTGTCCTGACCAGCTTTGCCACAATTCTGATGGAAACCTCTATCACTGCAGAGGAACATGAACGTACATTATGTACTGTTGTTTTTGCCAATCATCTGTTGAAAGCCAAAGGACATTGTCACACAATAAACTCCCACATAGTGTGCTATTATCCTTAATGTCAAATATTATTAACCAATGTTACAGATTTACAATGAAAGCCAACGCACAGTCTATGATCTAAAAGCTCTTTTAGATCTAAAAACTCTCATGTACTTTATAAATCGAAAAGAAGCAAATGATAAACTGAGCAAAACAGGCTTTACCTGAAAAAAAATGTTTACTCACCGTTAGTCAAAGTCAACTCACTGAGGCAGTTATTCTCTATTTTGGAATTAATAAAATGACAACCCTGGTACAATTCACAAGGCAATTCTGTAACAGGCTGAACATTAGAAACGTGCGTCTTTAGTCCCTTCTGTGCATGTGCTGCCAACAGTCCCCCATGGGAAGATGTGCTCTAATTTCTATAGTTAGAATGCATCTGGTATTGTATAAAATACTTAGTACTTGGGAGTGCAGTGCCTCTCAGTTAGGCAGCTCATCTGATATCCCTGAAGACTTGTGAAATCAGCCGAAATTTTAAATAGGAATAATGGATAGATTTGGTTTTGATGTTAACGAGTTACCCATTCTGAAGGTTGGGATGAGAAGCTATTGGTGGAAAATGCAGAATTACTTCAATACCTTTTCCTCTGGATTTGCTGCTCAGGAATAGTCAGCCCGATTGAAAGATTGGGTGACAAGTGACACAAGGACTCATTCACCAAAAAACTGGTACGGATGGAGAGCCAGTGGTCAGGATGAGATATCACAACAGGGCAACATTGTAACAGATTGGGAGTTAGATTGCACTGGGTTGGCAGTTGCTAATCCCAGGGTAGGATCATCATTAATGGGATGTGCAGGATGTAGTGGTTGTAGGGGGAGGTAGTGGTGAATGCTACCATCTGGTCACCAGATGCACATCAGGGTCCCATGAACTACATAGGGTCTGGTGCAATTTTACGAACCCACAGCACAGGGGACATCCACTCAAAATCAGATGATCTTAAAGAGCAGAAATCATCAGATTAATTTTATGGGATTATGAATGATTCCTTTGGCTCCAGGACAATAATGTGAGCATCCACCATCTCCACTTAATCCCAATTTGGCTTCCCGAAATGGGATGACAGCATTACCACCAGCTGTCCATTCATTCTGGCCGTGTCCCTCATTATCTCATACATCTCTACCAGGTCACCCCCTCAACCTTCTCTGCTCCAAAGAAATAATCCAAGTTATTCAGCTTCTCTTCATCGCTGCAATTCTCCATCCCAGCCAATATCCTGGTGCATCTCTTCTGCAGCCCTTCCTGTGCAATCACATCCATCCAATGGTATGGTGACAACAACTGAACACAGCACTCCAGCTGTGGCCTAAACAAAGTTCTGTACAGCCCCAACATAACCTTCCTGCTCTGTTAATCCATGCCTTCACCAATGTACTTTCTTAACTACCCGAACAAGCTGTCCTGCCACTTTCAGGCATCTGTGGACAAATATGCTGAGATCACTCTGTTCCTCTGAGCTTCTTAGTGTCCTGCCATTCAATTGGTATCCTCTTGTCTTTTTACTTCTTTCCAAAGTGCATTACCTCACACTTTTCAGGGTTAAATTCCATCTGCCACTGCGTTGCTCATCTAACTCAACTGTTGATATCCTCCAGTAACCTAAAGCCTTCCTCCTCACTATCTATGTGTCATCCACAAACTTATTTAACATAGAATAACAGGAAGGTGGAATAGTCAGTCAATGGAAAGATTCTTGGTAGTGTGGATGTGCAGAGGGATTTTGATGTCCAATTACATAGATCCCTGAAAGTTGTCACCCAGATTGATAGTGCTGTTAAGAAGGCATGCAGTGCATTAGGTTTTATTGATAGAGGAATTGAGTTCCACAGCTGTTATGTTATGCTGCAACTGAACAAAATGCGAGTGTGGCCTCACTTGGAATATTGTGTACATTTCTGAACTGTACATTATCGGAAGGATGTGGAAGCATTGGAAAAGGTGCAGAGGAGATTTACCAGGATGTTGCCTTGTCTGGAGGGAAGGTCTTATGTTAAAAAGGCTGAGGGACTTGGGTCTGTTCTCATTGGAGAGAAGAAGGCTAAGAGGGGATTTCATAGAGACATACAAGATAATTAGAGGGTTAGATAGGGTGGGACAGTGAGAATCTTTTTTCCTAGGATGGTGACGCCAGCTTGTACGAAGGAACATAGCTGCAAATTGAAGAGTGATAGAATTAAAACAGATGTCAGATTAGATTAGATTAGATTAGATTACTTTACAGTGTGGAAACAGGCCCTTCGGCCCAACAAGTCCACACCGACCCGCCGAAGCGCAAACCACCCATACCCCTACATTTACCCCTTACCTAACACTACGGACAATTTAACATGGCCAATTCACCTAACCTGCACATCTTTGGACTGTGGGAGGAAACCGGAGCACCCGGAGGAAACCCACGCAGACACGGGGAGAATGTGCAAACTCCACACAGTCAGTCGCCTGAGGCGGGAATTGAACCCGGGTCTCTGGCGCTGCGAGGCAGCAGTGCTAACCACTGTGCCACCGTGCCGCCCACGAGGCAGGTTCTTTACTCAGATAGTGGTAAGGGTGTGGAAGGCCCTGCCTCCCAATATAGTTAACTCAGGCACATTAGTGGCATTTAAACAGTCCTTGGATAAGCATATAGATAATGATGGTGTAGTGTATGGGGGTGGGCTTAGATTAGTTCACAGGTCAGTGCAACATTGAGGGCCAAAGGGCGTGTTCTGCGCTGTATTGTTCGATGTTCTATGTTCGATGTCCATCTCCCCACATTCTCATCCGCATCATTTATGAATATCACAAACAATAAAGGGCCGAGCACTGATCCCGATGGTATACCACTGCACACCAGGCTCCAGTCACACAAACAGCCTTCAATTACTACACTCTGCCTCCTGTCACTAAGCCAATTTTCGATCCTACTTGACAAGTTTCCTTGCATCTCATGTGCTTTTATTTTCTTTATTGATTTCCCATGTGGGACACTGTCAAAGGCCTTACAAAAATCCAAATAAACTATATCAATTGCTCTACCTTCATCGACACATTTCTCAAAAATTTCAACCAAATGTGTTCGGCATGACCTTCCCCTGACAGGAGAATCGACGTTTTGAGCATAAGCTTATGTCCACTTTTCAATCACCCAAGACCTCCTCACTTCTGATATCAAGCTGCTCCAGAACTTCACTGTTCATCTTCTCAAATTCTGTATTTGCATCCTTGTTCTCCCAAATAAAAATAGACACAAAGTACCTGTTTAACACTCTATTAATGTTCTCTGGCTTCACATACAGACAGTCAGAGAGTCAGAGAGATATACAGCATGGAAACAGATCTTTCGGTCAAACCCATCCATGCTGACCAGATATCCTCACCTAATCTAGCTTACTTGCCAGCACTTGGCCCATATCCCTCCAAACCCTTCCTATTCATATACCCATCCACATGCCTTTCAAATGCTGTAGTTGTCCCAGCCTCCACCACTTCCTCTGACAGCTCATTCCATACACGTACCACCCTCTGTGTGAAAAAGTTGTCCCTCAAGTCTCTTTCATATCTTTCCCCTCTCGCCATAAACCTATGCCCTCTAGTTCTGGACTCCCCCATCCCAGGGAAAAGACTTTGTCTATTTGTCCTATCCATGCCCCTCATGATTTTATAAACCTACATAAGGTCACCACTCAGTCTCCGATGTTCCAGGGAAAACAGCCCCAGCCAATTCAGCCTCTCCTTATAGCTCAAATCCTCCAACCCTAGCAAATTCTTTGCAAATCTTTTTTGAACATTTTCAAGTTTCATAACATCTTTCCAATAAGAAGTAGACCAGAATTGCACACATTATTCCAAAAGTGACCTAACCAACATCTTGTACAGATGCAACATGACCTCCCAACTCCTGTACACAATACTCTGACCAAGAAAGGAAAGCATACCAAATGCCTTCTTCTCAATCCTATCTACCTGCGGCTCTATTTTCACTCCAAGGTCTCTTTGTTCAGCAAGAATCCCTAGGACCTGACCATTGAGTGTATAGGTCCTGCTAAGATTTGCTTTCCCAAAATGCAACACCTCGCACTTATCTAAATTAAACTCCATCTGCCACTTCTCAATCCATTGGTCCGTCTGATCAAGACCTTGTTGTATTCTGAGGTAACCTTCTTCGCTGTCCACTACACCTCCAATTTTGTGATCATATGCTAACTTACTAATTATACCTCTTAAGTTTGCATCCAAATCATTTATATAAATTATGAAAAGTAGTTGAGCTAGCACTGATCCTTGTGACACTCCACTGGTCACAGGCCTCCAATCTAAAAAACAACCCTCCACCACCACCCTCTGTCTTCAACCTTCAAGCAAGTTCTGCATCCAAATGTCTAGTTGTCCCTGTATTCCATGAGATCTAACCTTGCTAACCAGTTTCCCATGGGGAACCTTGTTGAATGCCTTACTGAAGTCCATATAGATCACATCTACTGCTCTGCCCTCATCAATCCTCTTTGTTAGTTCTTCAAAAAACTCAGTCAATTTTGTGAGACATGATTTCCCATGCAAAAAGCCCACATGTTGACCATCCCTATTCAGTCTCTGCTTTTCCAAATACATGTACATCCACTCCCTCAGGCTTCCTTCTAACAACTTGCCCACCACTGACATCAGGCTCACTGGTCTATAGTTCCCTGGCTTTTCCTCACTACCTTTCTTAAATAGTGGCACCACGTGAGCCAACCTCCAATCTTCCGGCACCTCACCTGTGACTATCGATGATACAAATATCTCAGAAAGAGGCCCAGCAATCACTTCCCTAGCTTCCCTCAGAATTCTCGGGTACACCTGATCAGATCCTGGATGTTGCCTCGTCTGGAGGGAAGGTCTTTTGTTAAAAAGGCTGAGGGACTTGGGTCTGTTCTCATTGGAGAGAAGAAGGCTAAGAGGGGATTTCATAGAGACATACAAAATAATTCAAAAGTTCTTGCCTAATACCGTCAAAATTAGCCTTCCTCCCAATTTAGAATTTCAACTTTTAGATCTGGTCTATCCTTTTCCATCACTATTTTAAAACTAATAGAATTATGGTCGCTGGCCCCAAAGTGCTCTCCCACTGGTATCTCAGTCACCTGCCCTGCCTTATTTCCCAAGAAGAGGTCAAATTTTGCAGCTTCTCTAGTAGGTACATGCACATACAGAATCAGAAAATGTTCTTTTACACACTTAACAAATTCCTCTCCATCTAAGCCCTTAACACTATGGCAGTCCCAGTCTATGTTTGGAAAGTTAAAATCCCCTACCATAACCACCCTATTATTCTTAAAGATAACTTAAATCTTCTAACAAATTTATTTTTCAATTTCCCACTGACTATTAGGGGATCTATAATACAATCCCAATAATGTAATCATCCTTTTCTTATTTCTCAATTCCACCCAAATAACTCCCCTGAATGTATTTCTGGGAATATCCTTCCTCAGTACAGCTGTAATGCTATCCCTTATCAAAAACACCACTCCCCCTCCTCTTTTGCTTCCCTTTCTATCCTTCCTGTGGCATTTGTATCCTGGAACATTAAGCTGCCAGTCCTGTCCATCCCTGAGCCAAGTTACTGTAACTGCTGTGATATCCCAGTCCCATGTTCCTAACCATGCCCTGAGTTCATCTGCCTTCCCTGTTAGGCTGTTTGCATTGTAATAAATGCAGTTTAATTTATCAGTCCTACCTTGTTCTCTACTTTGTCCCTGCCTGCCCTGACTGTTTGACTCTCTTCTTTTCTCTACTGTACCAGTCTCAGATTGATCTGTTTCCTCACTATCTCCCTGTGTCTCATCCTCCACCTTAATAGTTTAAATCCTTCCTTGCAACTCTAGCAAATATCCCTCCAAGTATATTAGTCCCCTTCCAATTCAGATGCAATCCATCCTTCTTGTACAGGTTACTTCTACCCCAGATGAGCTTCCAATGATCCAAAAATATGAATCCTTCTCGTTTGCGCCAGCTCCTCAGCCATGCATTCATCTACTCTATCCCCCTATTCCTGCTCTCACTAGCTCATAGCACCGGGAGTAATCCAGATATTACTACTCTTGAGGACGTCCTTTTTAAATTCCTGCCAAACTCTCTGTAATCACCCTTCAGAATCTTATCCTTTTCCCTTCCTATGTCATTGGTTCCAATGTGTACAATGACCTCCTGTTGGCCCCTCTCCCCTTTGAGAATATTCTCAGCGATATCCTTGATCCTGGCACCAGGGAAGCAACAGACCATTCTGCTTTTTCGCTGCTGGCCACAGAAACATCTGTCTGTGTCTCTAACTAGAGAATCCCCTAACATAATTGATCGCTTGGATCCTCACGTACCCCTCATTACCTTTCGAGCTGTCTTGATACCAGAAACTTGGCTGTTTGTGCTACATTCCCCTGAGAATCCATATCCCCTACATTTTCTAAAACAGCATACCTGTTTGAAATGGGAACAGCCACAGAAAACTCCTGCACTACCTGCCTACCCCTCTCATCTTTCCTAGAGTTAATCCATCTACCTGACTGTATCAGGGGTTTTACTCCCTTCCAATAACTTCCATCACATCCCCTTGCTCTTGTAAATTCCTCACTGTCTCTAACTGTCACTCCAACCGATCTATTTGATCTGACAGGATTCACAACCAATGACATTTATTGCAGATATAATCCTCAGTAACCCTTAAACTATTCTGAAACTCTCACATTTGACAAGAAGAACATATCATTCTACTAAAGGCCATTTTTGCTTCTTTCAAGCCACAGACCCATAAAATAGCACGGTCTTATTCCTCTACAAAACACTGCTCCAGGCTAACTTAATACTTATGACTTAAGAGACATATCTCAATAACACATATAATCAAGAAAGAACCCACTCTACTTACTATTGTAGATTTACAGCAAGGCTATACTTAAAAATATTCACTTATCTGGTTTTGTGCTGTGTCCTCTCCCAAACAGGTTCCTCTAAGATCAGTTGTGAATTTCTCTGTTTGTTAAGTTTTCCTAGACACACTCTGATGTCCAGAGATGCATGAATTCAAACAGCTAAGGTAGTAACTGTGCAGATTCGCTGCTGTGCCAGTTTTCTTTCTCTCTATCTGTCTCTTCGTCACTGACCATGTGCTTCCTTTGTCTGTCCTTCTCCCTTTTAAAGTGCCGTTGTTTTGACTTTTTTCTCCAAAGTTTCAAAACAATGCAACAGCATATAAAACAGTAGTTGCTGCTCCTGGAATTCGAGGAAATCACCTCCAACACATATTTCTCCCTTGGTTCCTAATGGGCCTTGCTAATTCTCGTCCCCTTGCTTTGCTTGTAGAATATTTTAGGATTCTTCTTAATCTTGCCCAACAATGTATTGTTCATGCCCCTTCCTCCTTGCAAAGCTTCTTATTACAATCTCCAGTGTCTTTATATCCTCTTTGTCAGACAGAGATCAGAATAATTTGGTTTTACCCAGTGTGCAACAACCAAGGTTCCATAGTTCCCATTTTTTTAAAAACTCCATCCCTTCAGAAATGAACCACTGAGCTTTATATGCATTATTTGAAAGACTGTGTCATTCTTTTGAATGAGCTATGAATCTGTTAATGAGCCCTGCTTTTCAAATCAGCATCCTGTCAGCAGGTAATGGATAATTGACTTGTGTTAGATCCAATGCTTCCAGGAATAGGCTGCCCTGACTTGACTGCTTCTTTCATCCATTGGTTAATAATCGACATATAGACAAGTGACAATAAAACTGTATATTGCATGATGGGAAAGCATAGATTTTCTTGTTATTAAAGAGAATTAATTGCTCCTACAAAGAGATTTAGACAGTCTATTACAAAATTGCCATACTTTCTCTGTCAATGCATTCAATTGCTACTGTTTGAAGCCATTATTATATATTATAGGAAACGACGGTCATTTTAAAAATAAGCAAAGAACAGTAAAACAGGCAATACCATGCAGTCTTGCAGCTTAGGAAGTTTAACATGAAACTTGTGGTGACAGATCTCCATGTTCCTGATCACAGTGCGATGTAGCTGATGGAATAATACTCCAGTTGTAAATTGATTGGAATAAAAGGTGATATTTTTCTGCTTCCAGCAGCAGCGAACATAGAAGTGTGAAGGACAGTTTATTAGGCTGGATGTGGTGTACTTGAACTCCACAAACTTCCTGACTCCACCAGAATTTAAGTTCTGGGCCAGAAGGCAAATGGTCAATCTTTTCACTCCACCACCAATTGAAGCTTTTAAGTGGCCAGTTAATGACGACTGAACTGTGTCACTTTACTGTCACTAGGAGTACCGCAGCTGCAGCAAGGCCTACTGATATGTGTTCAGTGGTAGGATCTGTCCGGGCAATTTGTCACGTCTGAGTGGGGACAGAGGGGCCTGAAGGCACATTCCCTCGATCAAAGGCACTTAGCTACTGATTAGGGAATTGACATTAGGAGGCAGGAACCAGCTAAAAGCCACCACATTGCCTCTATTCTGACAATAAGACTCTAAGATGGAGGAGCAGAAATTAGCCATTCAGCCAATTGAATTTGCTCTGCCATTCAATGAGATCACGGCTGATCTGACCAATGTCATCTCCACTTTCTTGTCTTATCCCCATAGTATTTACTGATTCAAAACCTATCTAAGCTTTGAATAAACTGAATGATGCAACTTCTATGGCCCACTGTAGCAAAGAATTCTACAGATCTACTATCCTCTGTGAGAAGAAATTCCTCCTCATCTCTGTCCTAACTCAGGGTGACTCCTCGCTCTGAGACTTTGGTCCTAGATATTCCCACAAGGGGACAAAATGTTTCCATATCGACTCTGTCAAGTTCCCTGTGAATCTTATATGTTTAAATAAGTTTGCCTCTCATTCTTCTAAAATCTAATGAATGTAGGGTCAACTCAAAATTAGTCATACCTCTCCTTGCACAGAATTCCTTCATACACAAGACCAGCCTAGTCAAACGCATTTTGTGTTTTGCTCCCCCTGCTTTTCTCCCTTCTCTCCCTTCACTTGGCCTTGGATACTCAGCCCCAGCCTCTGACTCACAGCCTCTGAGTGGGGACGCAAGCAGTGGTCCAGAGCGGATTGTGGTTGCAGTGACCCAGTGCGGAGTGTGAATGCAGTGGCCCAGTGTGGAGCGTGGATGCAGTGGTCCAGTGTGGATGCAGTGGTCCAGTGTGGAGTGTGGATACAGAGGCCCAGTGTGGAGCATGGATGCAGTGGTCCAAAGTGGAGCGTGGATGCAGTGGTCCAGTGCAGTGTGGATGCAGTGGCCCAGTGCAGAGTGTGGATGCAGTGGCCCAGTACAGAGTGTGGATGCAGTAGCCCAGTGTGGAGTGTGGATGCAGTGGCCCAGTGTGGAGCGTGGATGCAGTGGCCCAGTGCAGAGTGTGGTTGCAGTGACCCAGTGTGGAGCGTGGATGCAGTGGCCCAGTGTGGAGCGTGGATGCAGTGGCCCAGTGTGGAGTGTGGATGCAGTGGTCCAGTGTGGAGCGTGGATGCAGTGGCCCAGTGTGGAGCGTGGATGCAGTGGCCCAGTGTGGAGTGTGGATGCAGTGGTCCAGTGTGGAGCGTGGATGCAGTGGTCCAGTGTGGAGTGTGGATGCAGTGGCCCAGTGGAGCATGGATGCAGTGACCCAGTGTGGAGTGTAAATGCAGCAGCCCAGTGTGCAATGTGGATGCAGTGGCCAAGTGCAGAGCATGGATGCAGTGGCCCAGTGCAGAGTGTGGATGCAGAGTGTGATGCCACGGGCCAGTGTGGAGCATGGATGCAGTGACCCAGTGCGGAGTGTAAATGCAGCAGCCCAGTGTGCAATGTGGATGCAGTGGCCAAGTGCAGAGCATGGATGCAGTGGCCCAGTGCAGAGTGTGGATGCAGTGGTCCAGTGTGGAGTGTGGATGCAGTGGACCAGTGTGGAGCATGGATGCATGGAGCATGGCCAAGTGCAGAGTGTGGATGCAGTGGCTCAGTGCAGAGTGTAAATGCAGTGGCCCAGTGTGCAATGTGGATGCAGTGGCCCTGTGCAGTGCAAGGCTGCAGCTAGTAGTCAGATCACATGAAGGTCTCCTGTGCTGGTCTGCTGTGAAGAACCATTGGAGATAGACTGTGTTGTTTGTCTTTTTAACTTCCTGTCTTTTTGCCCTATGATTATACTGTATATAGTTGCGAGGAACAGTCTTTCTTCTTTTTTATATTCTGTAACAAAGGAATATACCTAGGTACTGTGATGACGCTGCTCCTTTAACAAGATTATCCTGTCCTTGGCTTTTTTTTTCAGGAGGTCGTAAAAGCACAGGTTCCGAAACGTAAGGGCTAGGTTGGATTTTAGGGCCAGTTTGATTAGTACTAACAGATACTGCCTGAGGCAAAAGGCTTTCAAGTGGTAAAAAAAACACTTGTACAATGAAAAGGGAGTTGCTAGTTCTCCCAGCTCAGCTTTCCACTGGTTTGGTTTGGCCTGGATCTTCACTGAAACGAGGCAGGCAGTTGGAAAAGCTGCTGGACCCAAACAAGCAGGTCCATGCTCGTCCTTTCTCTTTCTCTCTCTCTCCCATCTCTCCTGTAAGGCCCTGTGTTTGATTTTGCCTTTTGTGCCAAGGGGTGTTTATGGGGATTGTTGCAAGCATTGGGAACAGCATCATTAATTGGGGATGATCTGCTTGGTTTCTGGATAGGGTAAATTATTCAGTATTCTCTTCTGTTTTTTTTCATGTTTCATGTGGTGGTCTTGTAAACTAATTCTTGTAAACTAAAACAACATGGTTTGACCAGCTGCATCCCTCCTGGAATATCCATGATACAGCTGCTTAAAACAACTAGCGAAGTTAGGATCTGGGCTACTTTCCTGAAATGTTTTGAGGGGGTCTGGCTGGTCCATACAAGTGCTCTGAACCTAAGATGGGGCCATGTGTTGGTGATGTTGTTACACTGTTACTAATCTTGTAACTGAGCAAGCTGTACTGAGGTACCTTTGTACCTAAGGTGGCACTGTAAGTGATGACTTTCCAACTGTTTGCTGTACTAATTTGAATACATGTGACAATAAAGTTAATTCATAGAGTCATAGAGATGTACAGCTTGGAAACAGACACTTGAGTCCATCTCGTCCAGGCCGACCAGATATCCCAACCTAATCTAGTCCCACCAGCCAGCACCCGGACATATCCCTCTAAATCCTTCCTATTCATATACCCATCCAACTATCTTTTAAATGTTGCAATTGTACCAGCCTCCACCACTTCCTCTGGCAGTTCATTCCATACACGTACCACCCTCTGAGTGAAAAAAGTTGCCTCTTCGGCCTCTTTTATACCTTTCCTCTCTCACCCAAAACCTATGCCCTTAATTCTGGACTTAGCGAGTTTTGAGATTTGTAGCTCAGGTGGAGGTTCTGGATGTAGGTCCACTGCTGAACTGGAAGGTTTGTTTCCAGACGTTTCGTCACCACATTAGGTAACATCTTCAGTGGGCCTCCGGGCGAAGCACTGCTAATGATTCCTGCTTTCTATTTATATGTTTGGGTTTCTTTGGGTTGGTGATGTCTTTTCCTGTTCTTTTTCTCAGGTAGATGGGGTCTAACTCGATGTGTTTGTTGACAGAGTTCTGGATGGAATGCCATGCTTCTAGGAATTCTCATGCGTGACTCTGTTTGGCTTGTCCTAAGATGCATGTGTTATATCAGTCGAACTGGTGTCCTTCCTTATCTGTATATAAGGATACCAGTGGTACAACGTGACCCTCTCTCACTAGTATCTTTATATACAGATAAGGAAGGACACCATTTGACTGAGGCAACACATGCATCCTAGGACAAGCCAAGCAGAGTCACACATGAGAATTCCTAGAAGCATGGCATTCTAACTGGAACTCTATCAACAAACACATCAAGTTAGACCCATCTACCACCCTGTGAGAAAAGGAACAGGAAAAGACATCGCCACAGGAAATGACATCACCAACCCAAAGAAACCCAAACATATAAATAAAAAGCAAGAATCATCAACAGTGCTTCACCCGGCGCCCCACTGAAGGTGTTACCTAATAGGGTGATGAAACATCTGGAAATGAGTCTTCCAGCTCAGCGAGCAAACCTACATTCAGTTCTGGACTCCCTGACCCTTGGAAAATGACATTGTCTATTCACCCTATCCATGCCTCTCATGATTTTATAAACCTCCAGAAGGTCACCCCTCAGCCTCCAATGCTCCAGGGAAAACAGCCCTAGCTTATTCAACCTCTCCTTATAGCTCAAATTCTTGAACTCTAGCAACATCCTTGTTAATGTTTTCTGAACCCTTTCAAGTTTTACAACATCCTTCGATAGTGGGCGGCACGGTGGCACAGTGGTTAGCACTGCTGCCTCACAGCGCCACAGACCCGGGTTCAATTCCCGCCTCAGGCCACTGACTGTGTGGAGTTTGCACGTTCTCCCCGTGTCTGCGTGGGTTTCCTCCGGGTGCTCCGGTTTCCTCCCACAGTCCAAAGATGTGCAGGGCCAGGTGAATTGGCCATACTAAAATTGCCCGTAATGTTAGGTAAGGGGTAAATGTAGGGGTATGGGTGGGTTTCGCTTCAGCGGGTTGGTGTGGACTTGTTGGGCCGAAGGGCCTTTTTCCACACTGTAATGTAATCTAAAAAAAAAAGAAGGAAACCAGAATTGAATGCAATATTCCAACAGTGGCCTAACCAATGTCCTGTATAGCTGCAACATGACCTCCGAATTTCTGTACTCAATACTCTGACCAATAAAGGAAAGCATTAGAAATGCATCCTTCACTATCCTACCTACCTGGGTCTCTACTTGTTAGGAACTATACACCTGCATTTCAAGGTCTCTTTGTTCAGCAACACTCCCTAGGACCTTGCCATGAAGTGTATAAGTCCTGCTCTGATTTGCTTTCTCAAAATGCAGCACCTCACATTTTTCTAAATTAAACTCCATCTGCTACTCCTTAGATCATTTACCCATCTGGTCCAGATCCTGTTGTAATCTGAGATAACCTTCTTCTCTGTCCACTACACATCTAATTTTGGCATTATCAGCAAACTTACTAACTTTACCTCTTATGCTCACATCCAAATCATTTATATAAATGACAAAAAGTATTGGACCCAGCACTGATCTTTGTGGCACTGCATTGGTCACAGGCCTTCAGTCTGAAAAGCATGCCTCCACCACCCCCTTCTGTATTCAACCTTTGAGCCAGTTCTGTATCCAAATGGCTAGCTGTCACTGTATTCCATGAAATCTAACCTTGCTCACCAGTCTCCCATTGGGAACCTTGTTGAATGTGTTACTGAAGTCCATATAGATCACTCTCTCCTCATCAAACCTCTTTGTTACTTCTTCAAAAAAACTCAGTCAAGTTTGTGAGACATGATTTCCCACGCACAAAACCATGTCAACTATCTCTAATCAGTCCTTGCCTTTCCAAATACATGTAAGACCTGTCCCTCAGGATTCCCTCCAACAACTTGCCCACCACCAATGTCAGGCTCACCGGTCTATAGTTCTCTGGCTTGTCCTTACCACCTTTCTTAAATAGTGGCAACACATGAGCCAACTTCCAGTCTTCTGGCTGCTCACCTGTGACTATCGATGATACAGATATCTCAGCAAGCAGCCCAGCAATCACCTCTCTAGCTTCCCACAGAGTTCTAGGGTACACCTGATCAGGTCCTGGGGATTTATCCACTTTTATGTGCTTCAAGGCATCCAGCACTTCCTCCTCTGTAATATGGACATTTTTCAAGATGTCACCATCTATTTCCCGACATTCTATATCTTCCATTTCCTTTTCCACAGTAGACGCTGATACAAAACACTCATTTAGTATCTCCCCCATTTCATGCGGTTCCACACAAAGGCTGCCTTGCTGATCTTTGAGAGGCCCTATTTTCTCTCTAGTTACCCTTTTGTCCTTAATGTATTTTTAAAAGCCCTTTGGATTCTCCTTCACTATTGTACTGCCTCCAACATCAGTGTATATTTTCCTAACTGAGGGGATCAAAACTTTGAGCAAGGCTGGAAGTATCTGGTGCCATGGTGTCTTTTGTCAGTCCCAAAGAAACAGGATAACCCTTCTCTCTATTGCATCCACCAGGACCTCCACATCTCTGTCTATGAACAGAGTACCAGCTCATCTCTCTGTCGCCTTGTTTGTAATTGTACACATTTCCATGTTTGTTGATGCTAAGATTACGTGAGGTGCATAATGCATAATTAATTTTAAAAATCATAGTAACAACTATTAAGGAGGTGAAAAACAGTAATCGTGTGAAAAGATTTTCCAAAGTCTCCACAAACTATCTCAAATTGATACTTATCCAAAGTGTGGGAAAATTAAGCCCAAAGTTTAGCTTCTCAACCAATTTTTTGTAATATATTTCTCCTGACTCTGGAATAGACCATTATTTGCTTTCTGAGTTCTGTCCTTTTTCTTGCCTCCTTGTAGAATCTTTTACAGTATTCTTTTACATTTCACACGAGTTTACTCTCATTTTCTATTTTTCCTTTTTTCATCTTTCTTCTTGGCCTTCTCTGGTGATTATAGTGAGGTCAGCCACGTAGACCTCATAGAATTTGAGCATCCTGATTGGGGCTGTTAATTTGGTTCAATCAGGGAGCCCTGGCTGACAGATATAAACAGGAGTGTCATGATTCTGTTCACTCTCAAAGCTGGCTCTGAGGGAGCTGGATATTGTGAAGAACTCTCCACACGTAAATAAAGGGTTACTTGGTGATACCAGCCTCTGTGGAGCTATTTCACCTTCTTTTGCAGATTTCTAAAATGTTCTCATTCCGCAAGTTTACCACTTGTTTTTTGTAACTTTATAGATCTTTGAGCTGATAAAATCCTTGAATTATTTGTTATCCATGGTTGTGACAATGTCCTTGCCAGTTTTTTTTGTGTTAAAGAACAGTATTCTCAATGGAAATTAAATATTCATTTCTTTAAATGTTAGCCATTGTCTGTCCACCAACATAACTTTTCCCAATCTTATCACAACCAATTTGCCCTTATAAATTCCTTTGTTTAGATTTAAGGCCTGATTTTTTTGATTGTATAACCATATTTCCAAACTTAACATAAAATATATCATAAAATAATCTGTTCTCTAGTTAGGTTCCTCAAGGCAAATGCTCTGGAAAACCATTTTATGTACGTTCTAAACTTTTAACTTTCACAATGTCATATTAATTTAGAATTACATAATTTCTATTTGATTGCAGTTCCCGATGACTTTACTTCTATTATCCTTGCTACACACATTTCTAATTTCCTGTGATTGTGCTGTGATTGTGTCTTTTGCTCTTTCTTAGCTGCACCCAAACTCATTCTATATCTTGAATTTTAGAACTAAATTTATTTCTCACAACAATACTGATGGCCTCTAAGGAGAAAGTAACAGGGACACTCCACATCTTATCCCAGCTTCATGAATGTCATGTACCCTTGTATTACTCAGGCCCGAGCTTTGGTTTCCTTCTTAGCCTCATGCTTGTCATGGCTATTAGGTCATATATATGAAATTTTACTTTGAATGAAATTATATCTGTTTTATTGGGCGTTTAGATACAGAATCCTTAAATCAAATTCTATTCACATGTAAACCCTGGCTCTATTTGCTGGCACGCTCTTAAGTTTGCAGACAGAATGGGACAGAAATCAAGCAGATCCAGTTTCAGTCCCACTTTCAGAGTGCTGTTCTTGTCTGATTTTGTCTGCACATTGCCATCAGTCGTTGCAACATGGGACATCCACAAAGTCAATTCTGAAAACATCCCAGTAGAACTCTTAACTTCTCGAGAGATAAGGTCACTTGAACATCAAAACAAATTTCATCAGAAGTGCTTTGAAACATTTTGGGAATATGAAAAGCTTTATCTTAATCAAAGGTTGCGCTTCTTCAAATGATGTTCTCATAATTTGCTGTACACTCACGAACCAGGCCATTTATAGTTAGATAAGAAGAGGCATGCACATGCATGAACAGCTGAATTTTATTGTTTCTAACACTTTCAGCTAACATTCTTATCTAACCATGAAATTCTGTTTGTTGGCTTGTCAACAGAAATTATAATGTGTAGAGTTCTCCATGCAGAATGTTAAGTGGTTATGGGTGATTTTCAAGGAAGCAAGCAGTAATATTTGAAGATTTGTGATGCGTTACATACAATCTATCACTTTAGGGTCATAAAGTAATTATGCATTTTTTAATTCTACATTTCAACACAATAGGCCCTAAAGTCGTTACAAATTTGAAAATATTACAGTATGTAACTTTACGTTACACAGTTTAAACAAAACGAAAGATTTTATTTGTGCACTATATAGAGCACAATGGTAAATGTGTTTACAAAAAGAATTCCATGGTTCCCAGTTAATTTTGAATCAATTTAGTCATTGCATATTATTGGCATGGGTTGCCTCTCACTGATTCATGGGAAATTGTGTTAGTTTATCTGTGATACAGTGTGCACTCATCCCAATAGCTTGTAAAGGGACATTTTAGATCATAACTTCATGATGATACCTTTGCTAAGTCTTTCCTTTGTGCAGTTGTCCATGCTAAGGAATTTTCAGGTACTGATGACAAGTAAATTCAGAAAACTTAACAATACAGCAGTTCCATCTTGGATATAGTATATCAGGTATTGGAACTATGAAATAACACACCAGCTATGGACATCATGATGTAACACACTTAATTGATGATAGAATATACCAACTATTACAGCCAGGATATATCACCATACATTTGGAGTTCTGATTAAATATGGCAACTACTTGAGCTAGGATTTAGCACACCTGTTAGTGATAGAGTACTTTAAATCTTGGGTCCTCCAGCACCACTCTCTTCCATCATTTGAAACTCAATTCTCAGTGACATAAGTATCACCAAAAATCATAAATTTACCAAGCTCTACAAATATACATGAGCCCTGTTTAGCATCTGAGACTTCTGATGGAATTGAAACCTATTCGACTGTGCTGAGAACAAGGAGAATCCCTCAGTTTAATCTTGTGTCTCTCTGTGAACAATCTATGATCCTGTACGTATTCAACAAGCTCTGCATGCATTTAAATGTGATGCTGCCTATCACTTCCACTCACAACTAATATTCCTGATAGTTTGTTAATAACATGTGTAAATGTTACTGCAGGAATTGGTCAGCTTCAAAGTTCTTCAAAAATGCCATCCATCAATCAAAGAATTAATTACAATTTTTCCATTTGAGGAGATGAGAGATAGTTTGAGATTTTGACTGTAGACCCTTCATCAGAACACAATGAGAACAGAGTCGAGAGTGTGGTGCTGGAAAAGCATAGCAGGTCATGCAGCATCCAAGGAGCAGGAGGATCGATGTTTTGGGCATAAGCCCTTCATCATTTCTTGATGAAAGGCTTATGCCCGAAACATTGAGTCTCCTACTTTTCGGATGCAACCTGACCAGCTATGTCTTATCCTGCTTCACACTCTTGACTCTGATATCCAGCATCTGCAGTCCTCAATTTCTCTTCCACAATGAGAACAGATCCATTTTCTTCTTTACTTCAAAACCATGTGTTTACCCCTTTGCCATTCATACCTCAGCATCTGTAAGAAAGTATTCAATTTCACTCACTTTCTCCTTATTTGCTGCTTTTCATCACTTTGGCTTTTTGTAAATTGTTCTGATCTTTCAGTGTTGTTCATTGCTGCATTGACATGATTGGTCATTATCAGTGATGGTTTTTAGACTTTTCAAAATCAATGGACTTTTAGGACCTGGTTTTCCTCAAGACTAAAAAAGATGAACCAGAAATTATGAATTACTTGCTAAAAGACGAGATGTTTAGTTAAGAGTATTAACATCAAAGGACAGAATACAAACTGAACTGTTAAACCTAATTCAAGCAAGAAAGCATATTAGGATTATCAACACAGGATAACAAAAAATACACAAAGGGTTTAGAGGATGAAATATGAGGGCAAGCTAGCTCGGAATATAAAAGAAGATTGCAAGAGGTTTTTTTTTAGATACCTGAAAGGGAAAAGAGGGACAAGGGAGCACATCGCGCTGCTGGACAATGAGGTTGTAGAAGTAGTAATGGGAAACAAAGACATGTTGCGTGAACAGAATAGGTACTTTGCATCAGTTTTCACAGTGGAAGATGCCAGCAGCAGACCAGAACTTTAAGAGAATCATGTGTAGTGATCATCGCTAAGGAAAAGCTACTAGGGAAGCTGAGAGATACAAAGGTGAATAAATCTTCCAGACCACAAGACCATAAGACTATAAGAGATAGGAGCTGAAATTAGGCCATTTAGTTTGGGTGAAGATTTGTAGCTCGGGTGCTTGTTGCTGTGGTTCTGTTCGCCGAGCTGGAAATTTTTGTTGCAAACATTTTGTCCCCTGTCTAGGTGACATCCTCAGTGCTTGGGAGCCTCCTGTGAAGCGCTTCTGTGGTGTTTCCTCCGGCATTTATAGTGGCCTGTCCCTGCCGCTTCCGGTTGTCAGTTTCAGCTGTCCGCTGTAGTGGCCGGTATATTGGGTCCAGGTCGATGTGTTTGTTGATGGAGTTTGTGTATGAGTGCCATGCTTCTAGGAATTCCCTGGCTGTTCTTTGTTTGGCTTGCCCTATAATGGTAGTGTTGTCCCAGTCAAATTCATGTTGCTTGTCATCTGCGTGTGTGGCTACTAAGGATAGCTGGTCATGGCGTTTCGTGGCTAGTTGATGTTCATGGATGCGGATTGTTAGCTGTCCTCCTGTTTGTCCTATATAGTGTTTTGTGCAGTCCTTGCATGGGATTTTGTACACTACATTAGTTTTGCTCATGCTGGGTATCGGGTCCTTCGTTCTGGTGAGTTGTTGTCTGAGGGTGGCTGTTGGTTTGTGTGCTGTTATAAGTCCTAGTGTTCGCAGTAGTCTGGCTGTCAGTTCTGTCAGTATGGATACATCAGGAGCATTTCAGAACTGACAGCCAGACTACTGCGACCACTAGGACTTATAACAGCACACAAACCAACAGCCACCCTCAGACAACAACTCACCAGAACGAAGGACCCGATACCCAGCACGAGCAAAACTAATGTAATGTACAAAACCCCATGCAAGGACTGCACAAAACACTATATAGGACAAACAGGAAGACAGCTAATGATCCACATCCATGAACATCAACTAGCCACGAAACGCCACGACCAGCTATCCTTAGTAGCCACACACGCAGACGACAAGCAACATGAATTTGACTGGGACAACACTACCATTATAGGGCAAGCCAAACAAAGAACAGCCAGGGAATTCCTAGAAGCATGGCACTCATCCACAAACTCCATCAACAAACACATCGACCTGGACCCAATATACCGGCCACTACAGCGGACAGCTGAAACTAACAACCGGAAGCGGCAGGGACAGGCCACTATAAATGCCGGAGGAAACACCACAGAAGCGCTTCACAGGAGGCTCCCAAGCACTGAGGATGTCACCTAGACAGGGGACGAAACGTTTGCAACAAAAACTTCCAGCTCGGCGAACAGAACTAGGCCATTTAGCCCATCGAGTCTGCTTTGCCGTTCAATCATGGCTGATAAGTTTCTCCCACGTTCTCCCCGTAACCTTTGGTCCCCTTGACAATTAAGGACTTATCTATCCCTGTCCTAAATATACTCAATGACCTGGCCTCCAGAACCTTCTGTGGCAATGAATTCCATAGATTCCCCACTCTCTGGCTGAAGAAGTTTCTCCTGACCTCTGTTCTAAAAGGTCTTCCCTTTACTGTAAGGCTGTACCCTCAGGTCCTAGTTTCTCCTAGCAATGAAATATCTTCCCAACATCCACTTTGTCTATGCCATTTAGCATTCTGTATGTTTCAATTAATCTCCCCCTCACCCTTTTGGACTCCATCGAGTATAGACCCAGCGTCCTCAAACATTCCTCATATGTTAAGCTGTTCATTCCTGGGTCCGTTCTCATGAACCTCATCCAAACCTGCTCCAGAGCCAGTACATCCTTCCTAAGATGTGGGACCAGTTGGACTACATCCTAGAGTTCTGAAGGGGATAGTTACGGAGATTGTAGAAGCAGTGGTGGAGGTCTTTCAGAAATTACTGGAGCCAGGACTGGAAAATGTAATGTAACACCACTGTTTAAGAAGGGAGGGAGGCAAGATACAGGAAACTATGGGCCAGTTAACCTGACCTGAATGGTAGGATTTTAGAGTCCATACTTAAGTAAGAGATTGAAGTGCATGGTAAAATAGGGCAGAGTCAACACAGTTTCTTTAAGGGATGGTCATGCCTGACAAATCTGTTAGAATTCTTTAAGGAGGTAATGAGCAAGTTAGACAATGAAAAGCCAGAGGATATGATCCATTTGGATTTCCAGAAGCCTTTGACAAAGTGCCACATAGGAGGCTGCTAAACAAAATAGGTGTTAGGGCAAGGTACTGGCATGGATAGAGAATTGGCTGATTGCCAGCTGGCACAGGGTCAGGATAAAGGGATCTTTTTCAAGATGACAGCCAGTGACCAGTGGCGTTCTGCATGTTTTGCATTTGGAACACAACTGTTCACATTATACAGATCTGGATGGAGGAACTGAGGGCATGTTGCTAAGTTGTAGACGACACAAAGATAGATGGAGGGACAGGTTCTGTTAAAGAAGGGGAGAAGCTGCATGAGGACTTGGACGGGCCAGGGGAATGAGAAGAGAGGTGGCAGATAGAATGATGGAAACTGTAACAGTGTGAATATGGAGATCTTAAAAGGTGTGGGATCAGGGGAAAGAACAGAAATATCCAGAGAGACTGTAAAAGGGCCAATAGTCAAAGAGAAGGAATTGAACAAGGACAGAGTTGACAGGAGGGGAACATAAAACTTTAAGCTGTGAGGTGGGGCCGTGGGAAATTACACTCAAAAGGGGAAGTGTAGAGGGTGAAAGACTCAAATTCAAAGTTCACCACCACCATCTTGCTCCAAGCTGTTTTCCAAACAAAGACATTGGAGGAGTTTTCACTGTAAAAGAGAAGGGCCCTAGACCTATGCTTAGGCATAACAAAAACACACCACAGAAAGATATAAACATTAAAAGTGCCAGAATCTTTCATGTGAATAAACCCATAAGACTTTTGCATTGAAGTTAAACATTCACTGCATGTGATTAGGATCTAAAAGCTGCAAACATCTACCTTCCAACCATTCCAGTGATGTATTAACTATTCACAAGATGGGCAGCTATGATTTGGTGACTTTGCTAATGTTGGAAGCTGAAAAGGGGATGGATTAATATGTAATATTAATCTGTAACACGACCAGTCACAGGGCTAGGTATATCAGAATTAATGACTTGTCAGTCAAAGTGTTACGCCAATCTGGACAACCACGTGATGAAGGAGCAGCACTCCGAAAGTTAGTGCTTCCAAATAAACCTATCGGACTATAACCTGGTGTTGTGTGATCTTTAACTTTGTACACTCCAGTCCGGCACCATCACCTCCACATCACAAATGTCTAATGCGCGTTGACCTTCATGTATAGGCGGCAGCACAGCAAGTTTCACCAAGAACAGGGAGCAATCTGTGAAGACCCCAAAGTTGTCACTGATATGGCAAGACACCGAATGCAGAAGATTTGTCTAATTGTTGCTCTTTCTTCACAGATCAGTAATTCCATGCCAAATGTTAGAACTGCTGAACCCAACAGCTATATTAGCATTGATAAAACTAAGAAGGTAGAAAAGAGCATTTTGCCGATAGACTTGTTTTCTTCAGCGTTTGGAAGAGTGAGAGGTGACTTGATTGAAATATATAAGATCCTGATTAATCTTGACTCGGTAGATGTGGAAAGATGTCCAGAACAATGGGGTTTTATTTTAAAATTAGGGGTTGCACTTTTAAGATAGAGGTGAAAAGAAATGTTTTTGTCTCAGAAGGTTGTGTGGACTGGAACTCTCTGCCTCAGAAGATAGTGGGAGAGGGGTATTGAATATTTTTAAGACTGAGGTAAATACATTTCAGTTAGGCAAAGGAATGAAAGATTATCAACGGGATACAGGAATATGGCATTCAAAATGAAACTAATCAACCCCGATTCTATTGAATGTCAGACCGAGCTTGATGTGCCAAATGTTTTATTTCTGCTCCTAAGTTGAATGTTCAGGTGTAGTCAGAACCATGAGCCTCAGGGGCCAGAACTTTGAGTCAACAAGCAGCACATGAAGAGAGGGACCATTGCAAGCATATTGACAAAAGGGTGTGCAGAAGACATAACAGCTCCATCCAGCTACAGAAGACATTCTAATGCAGGAGACATCTCCACATGATGAGAGAAGTAGTCACCTGTGTTTGCCATCTCCTGAAGGCAGATCTGCAGCTCATGGGAGGAAGCCCTTGGTCTGTGAGCCTGAAGGTCACTGGAGCATTAGACTTCCTCACCACTAGCTTTTTCAAAACTCACCAGAGAAACTTGTGTGGTATCTCTCAGTTAACAAAAATAGGTTTATTTGTAAGGTTACCAAAACCCTTTATGGGAAAACCAATGCATGTTATCCAGTTTACCATAGACCCAAAAAACCATTGTTTATGGTGTACAGAGCTCCACACCATCACTATGCCAAGTTCCTCAACAGGAAGAGATTTCAATTCCTCAATGTTTAGCTGGTTAATGGATGACAGGAAACATGGCTAATGACTCCAATATGAAACTCTCAAATTGATGGTGAACAATGTTCCAATGCGCATGTCTCTCCGTTAGGACCAGTATTGAATAGATGCTTTGTCCTCTGAAAATGTGTATTTGCTATCTGGATAGCTCAGGAGGAAGGCATCTGAACTTGCCAGAAAGAGCCTTGCCAATTACAATTGTTGCTATGCACTGCCTGACCTAGCTCAATGACAGTGTGAGAACCTAGAACAGGGGGAGTTGGTACTTAGATGAGGAAGGGAAAGATTCTGACTGAGATTTTAGGGAGTGAATGTTCTTGCTGAGCAAACCAAACCAGTATTAAGATGAGGCTGACCAGCCACAAGGACCTGACAGCAGCTACATTTGAGACTAATGACTTTGCACAAACATTGGTGCACCCAATTCAAACCTTAATTAGCTCTTATTTCAAGTAGATCTTTAAACCTGAAATTGGAGTAACAAGAGAAATACACTCTTCAGTGAATGACAACAGACCTTATAGAACATAGCCATACACAGAAGATGGTACAGGAGACTACTTTATCCTGAGCCCTACTAACCCTGGCTCCAATTCTACATACTGGCATTTCTATGTTGGATCTCCTTTTGCACATGCTTAGCAGCTGTACTTAGAGTAAAAACATAATTCACTTTACAGAAATATCAATTTCTTCTCTCTCTGTAGATGTTCACTTTTCTGTTCTATATTTCCAATACCTTTTGGCCTTTCATGCTTCAGCTTTATAACATTTGCAGTTTCTATTTAGTCTTACTAAAAACTTGTTCTTGTGATCTATTCTGAATATGACAGTAGTGGAAATGCTAACACAATTTTGAGAAAACAAAAGTTATTGCAACTGATTCTAAACATTGAATTCAATACTCAAAGTAAGGTCATGAGCTTTTTTAATATAAGCCTGAAAATACCACTTCTTAAAAATCATATAGGGTTTCAGAAGCCTTGCAGTTATGATTCACTAATTTCCTCAGTTCAAGAATCTGGAATCCCTACTTGATATACTCTATTTCCAGCCTCCAGTGTGATAGCATAATATTCAGCCTTCTTTCTTTTGTTCTTCAAATCATTCATTCCCTGAACTTGACATTGAATCTGTTCAAATATGTGGTCAGATATGCGATGATGAGACCCACGATAATGTGCTGAATTTACCTTTGGAGCTGCACTGTGCTCCTGTTATTGTTCCACTCAGAGTTCCTTTTCACATTGTAACACATGGATGCCCTGCAGGAACTACCTGCAGAATGTCAAGAGTTAGAACTCATGCAAATTCACAATCTCAACCGAGCAAGGAGAAACACAACAGACCTGAGGCTGTTCTCTTGAATGAGGCTAGAGATAAATCAAAAGATATGACAATGCACGCCATTCTTAGGAGCTGCACTGCAGCAAGAAGTAAAACACGAGGAAAAAGACATCTAATAACAACAAAATGTTTACAGGATACAAGAAAAACTACAGACAAGAGATGTAATGAATTAACTTCAAAAATAGTGCTTGTCTCTAATGTAACTGCTGAGTTAAGTATTATATACACAGTGCATCTGTTTCTGTAGCTAAACAGCCAGGTGTGAGGTATTTCTGTACCAGGATTCAAACCCATTGAGATTTATTGTGAGGCCAACCATTAAAACTCATTTCAGCTTTGTGATTTAACAGCCAGCAAAGCAAAGAGACCTTTATCCCTTCTGTGGACTAGATTAGAATCAGAGGCTCTGAGCTGGAGCAGATCCTGCCCCAAACAGCCCAACCCTTTCAATCTTTATTCTCCTGCCTACTTGGCAAGTTGATTTTCAGTTATTGCTTTTCGGAATAACATCATTAACCATCTGAAGACTGAAAGATTTTCAAAATTTCATCATCCCCCCCTGATCATTTGCCAATTATAATAATGACCTGGAGGTCATGGGGTCTTGGAGCGAATTTCACTGGGTGACTTCAGACTGCTTATTCTGTTGGTTGTTGGGATCCAAAAGTAAAATGAAGATCAATGGTCTTCAACATCAGTATGGAACAGTTAAAGTTTGCACAGCACAAAATCAGCAGTTTCAGTTCGATTGGGCATAGAGCTGGTAAATGGAAAGCCAGTTAATTGCCTGGTTGGTTTCAATTGAAAGGTGGATTGTTTGAGCAGAGTTAAAAGTCACACAGCACCAAGTTAGAATCCAACAGGTTTATTTGGAAGCACTAGATTTTGGAGTGCTGCATGAGGTAGCTGTGGAGCAGGACCATAACTTTGTCCACCCTTGTCCAACACCGGCTCCTCCACATCAAGTTTGAGCAGAGTCTGAGTTACTACAGCTCTTCACAACCCACAGCATCGTAGAGTCATAGAGATGTACAGCATGGAAACAGACCCTTTGGTCTAACTCGTCCATGCTGACTAAATGCCCAAACCTAATCTAGTCCCATTTGCTAGCACTTGACCTATATCCCTCAAAACCCTTCCGATTCATGTGCCCATTCAGATGCCTTTTAAATGCTGTAATTGTACCAGCCTCCACCACTTCTTCTGGCAGCTCATTCCATACACACACGATCCTCCACGTGAAAGTGGCGTCTCTTAGGTCCCTTTTATATCTTTCCCCTCTCACCCTAAACCTGTGCCCTCAAGTTCCGGACTACCCAACACTGGAGAAAAGACCTTGTCTATTCCGCCTATCCATACCCCTTATGATTTAATAAACCTCTATAAGGCCACCCCGCAGCCTCTGACACTCCAGGGCAAGCAGCCCCAGCCTATTCCAACCCTGGCAACATCCTTGTAAATCTTTTCTGAATGCTTTCAAAGTTCACAACGTCCTTCTGATAGGAAGGAGACCAGAATTGCACACAATATTCCAAAAGTCCTGCAAGGATTACATCCCATTCTCCTAGTTCCTTCGCCTGTATCCCATCTTTTTGGATGATGCTACCTTCCAAAACAGTGCTGCTGCCAATGCTTGCTTCTTCCTTAATCAGGGTTTCTCATTCATTGTGGTTGACAGGACCCTCCCTCAACCACATCTGACCTAACACCCGTGCTTCCACGCTTGCCCCTTCCCATCTCTCACAGCAGGGTGATTGGGTCCCCCTTGTCTTCACTTTTCACCCCACTAGCCTCCGCATTCAAAGGATCATTCTCCCCTATTTCAGACAACTGTAGCAGAATCCACCACCAAATACATCTTCTCCCCACTCTCCCGTCTACATTTCACAGGGATCATTCCCTCCAGGACACTCAATTCCATTCCACAACCACCAACACCACCTCCCTCCCATTTCTATGGCAGCTTCCTATGTTATCACAAAAGGTGCAACACCTGCCCTTTCACCTCTTCCCCACTCATCATCCAAGGGCCTAAACAGTTTTTCCAGGTGAAGCAGCATTTCACCTGTACCTCCTCCAATCTTGTGTATTGTATTCGCTGCACCCAATGTGGCCTACTCTACACTGGAGAAACCAAACGCATTTTGGGTGACCGCTTTGCAGAACAACTCCAGTCTGTGTGCAAGCATGACTCCGACGTTCCCTTCATTTTAACACAGCGTCCTGCTCACATGCCCACTTGTCTGTACTCAGTATGGTGTAGTGTTCCCGTCAATCCCCGAGCAAACTGGAGAAACAACATCTAATCTTCAGACTGGGCACTTTACAGTCTTCGGAATTTAACATTGAGTTCAACACCTTCACATTGAGAACCAACTCCCACTCCTTCCCTTTCTTTTAGCTTTACTTGTTATACTCTTTGTCACCATATCCTCTCTCCCATCCCTCCCACCCCAATGGGGTTATCTTCTCTTTCAAATTTAGCACTTAGACACACCAGTTTTCTTCCATTCTTGCTTTCTGATCATTTAATCTGCACTATCAACATCTTTCCTCCACCTGAACCCACCACTGCCGCAACAACCCCCGCCCCACCCCACACCCCCTCATTATAGAGTAAATGCTAGTCCTTCCAAATTTCACCTCAGCTCTAGACTGAGAGCCACCTAGACTGGAATTGTCAGCTTGCTCTCTCTCTCTCTCTCTCTCTCTCCATGAATGCTATCTCAGAATTAAACCCCTACCCTTTTTCCCCATTTCTGTGGACATCACTGAATAAAGAACCCAACAAATCAAATAATATAAGGAGGGGAATGAATATATCCCAGTAGATTTGGAGATCTGGGACAGGCAGTTCCTGCAGACAGGAGCAGCTAACATTAATGGTGTATTTAGCATTCTGTGCCGTGGTGATTAAGGTAACCACTGAACAGGCGACTTGTTGAATCTGTATAATTGGCTTGAACTGCTGAAGCATTGAAAGGTATATCTCATGCCTCCCAGGTCAGAAATTGCAAACCTATCTGCTAATAACCTATTGTAAAGTCAAAGTGCGGCAAACCATGCTTTCAGTTTGTATTACAAAGAGCAAGAATAGAATCCCACAGAAGAGTTAATCTAAAAAAAAGATACAACACATTGCTTATCGTTCCGAGCTGTGGAGCAAATTCCTAACATCAAATAAATTGAGGATACTCAGAATAACGTGGATTATTACAATACCTTGCATATGAAGTTACAATTATTGAACTGAAAAGCAGAATTTGGAAATAAGATACAGACCTGTATCAGATTTGGTTTAAACCTTGCATTACTTATTGAAATCAGTATTCTTATGATGTCGTTTCTGCCTTTGTTATAAATACATATTTAAAAGAGCATTTTTGAGGCTGTAACCAACCTTGGAGTCAAGTGCTAACACATAGTTTCCTCAAAATCAAAATCACATTTACTGCTCAGGTACAGATATTTTGTGAGTTGTGCTACTTTCGTGAGATGGTTTCCAAATAGCGCCCGACAAAGAGAGGCTAGCATTAAATTTACAGGACATTAGAAATTCCCATGGTGAACATAACAGTAATGCCTTCATTGAAGTTTAGCACCAAAGCCAATCTATCTCTTTCTGCACTTTAGATGCAGCATGGTAATGCGATGGTTAGCACTGCTACATCGCAGCGCTAGGGACCCAGGGTTCAATTCCAGCCTCGGGTGACTGTCTGTGTGGAGTTTGCACGTTCCCCCTTGTGCTTGCCTGGATTTCCTCCCGCAGTCCAAACTTGGGCAGATTAGGTAGATTGGCCTTGTTAAATTGCCCATAATGTCCAGGGATATGTAGGTTAGGTGGATTCACCATGGGGAATGCAGGGTTATAGGGATGAGATGGGAGGGTTGGTGTAGATTTGATGGCCCAAATGGCCTGCATCCGCATTGTATGATTAGCATAGCGGACATGTTGTTTTCATTTTATTCTATGAATATTCTAACTAATAATAAAATAAGTGACAATTGAATGTAGAGTTAATTTTAATTTAGGAATTTGCTAACTGCATGACTTGAGCTGAAATATCTCAGCAAATGCTTTTTACGGCTGTACTCAGGGAATGCTGCACTGATCGAGGTGTAATTTGTGAGATGAAACATTAAAACAAAGTTTTATCTGCACCTCAGAGGGCTATAAAAATGTCCCATGACACTATTTTGAAGGAAAGCAGGATTATTGTCTCCAGTGTTCTGGTCAATATTTAAGCTTCAATCAACACCACAGAAGTAGATTATCCGGTCATTATCTCATTGTTGTTTGTGGAAGCTTCTTATGTACAAACTGAAAGTGGCTTTCCTCATACTTCAAGGGCATATAACTGGGTGTAAACTACTTTGAACAATCCTGTGGTCATGAAGAAACTAAATCAAATCTTTTTCTTTCTGATTAATAGAGTATACCATGCAGATACAAACATAATGTATTACCTTTCTCTCTCTACTATTGATGCAAATTTAGCTCCTTAAACTAAATGGATTAAACTTTATCATAAAACAGGAGTGTGATTGGGGTGGCACTGTGGCTCAGTGGTTAGCACTGCTACCTCACAGCTCCAGGGATCTGGGTTTGATCCCTACCTTGGGTGACTGCCTGTGTGGAGTTTGCACATTCTCCCACAATCCAAAGATGTGCAGTTTAGGTACATTGGCCATGCTAAATCGCCCATAGTGTTGGGTGCATTAACCATGAGTAAACATAATGTAGGGAAATGGGTCAGGGTGGGTTACTCTTTGGAGGATCAGTGTGGACCTGTTGGGCTGAAGGACCTGGTTGCGTACTGCAGGGAATCGAACCTGATGAATGCTTTAAGAACTGACATCATAGCAATTTCTGGCCTCACATACCTTAGAATATTTGAAATTAAGTGGTTAATTTTCTCCTTTATTAAAACACTAGCACTTGATTTCTTTTATGATTTTTTTTTTCCCTTAACTGCTGAAGAATGGAGCATTCTACCAAAGTGCAGCAAGAAATGCACTTGGATGAGATATCACACTGAGGCTGAAAGCATGTTTCCAGCTATGGAGGAATTCAGAATGAGGGAGCACAGTTTTAAAATAAGAGGTCTTCCATTTAAGATGGTGATGAGGAGGAATTTCCCTCTCAGAGAGTCTGTAATCTTTGATATTCCCTCCCTCACGAAGCACACATGAGTCTGGGTCAGTGAATATGTTCAAGGCTGTGGTTTATAAGATTTTTAGCTGATCACAGAATCGCAGGTTATTAGAGGCAGGAAATATCTGGAGTTAAATCAGATCTGCTATGATTTTATCAAATGGCGGAGAAGGGTTAATAAGTGGAATGGTCTACTCCTCCTAATTGTTAAGAGTGAACTATGGGTGGAATCTTCTGTGTAGGTATTATCTGGCCTCCTCCTGCCCAATACCTAACATTTCTCATTGGGAGCAAATGACAGCAGATACTGGAATCTGTAATGAAAACAGTCAATGCTGGAGATCACAGCAGGTCAGAGAGCATCCATGGACAGAAAGCAAGCTAACTTCTTTTTATATTTCAGAAATACACTTGATTCATTAAAAAAATCTTTTTGCTTATATACATTGTCACAAAAGCAAGCTGGTTCTGTACAGTTGCATATCAAGTGACTAAACAAATCAATTAAACAAACTGACTCTATCCAAAAAGAAAACCAAAGACTTCTCTTGCAGAGACAAATATTAATATTTACATATATTTGAGGCACTAGGAGGGTCCGATTACTGAATGGACCCCCATTTACCTTCAGCAGAAAGACCTCTGACAGTGCATCTTGGCTGCAGCTGCCCCAAGCTTTAGCACGTAGTCCTTCAGCACCTTGGAATTTGCCAGTCTGCAGCACTCGGTCAGGGTCAACTCCTTGTTCTAGAAGGAATTGCTGTTTTCAGGTGGAAGATGTTAATGAAATTGATGAAGTGCTCAACTTCCTCTTGGGAGCATGAGGTGGTGCCAATACAGTCATCAATGTAGTGGAGAAGAGATGGGGAATGGTGCCAGTGTAACAGTGGAAGATGGACTGTTTCACGCACCTTACAAAGAAGCAGGCATAGTTTAAATTCATCTGGACCATCTCGGACACCTCCCTCCCCTTCCTGGACCTCTCCATCTCCATCTCCAGCAATTGGCTCAACACAGTCATCCATGTCAAACCCACCAACCCCCACAGCTATCTGGATTACACCTGCTCCCACCTCCCCTCCCCTCCTTACTCCCAATTCCTCTGCCTCCACCGTCCGTATCTGCTTCCAGGAGGAGCAATTCCACTCCAAGGCATCAACCCCCCCAGATGGCCTCTTATTTCCAAGACCGTAATTTCCCCTCCCACATGGTCAACAGTGCCCTGCAGTGAATCTCCTCCACTTCCTGCACCTCTGCCCTTGAGTCCCACCTGTCCAACCGCAACAACATTTGAACCCAACATCCCGGTCCTCACCTTCCACCCCACTAATCTCCGGATACAGCACATTATTCTCCACCATTTCTGCCACCTATGGTCAGACCCCACCACCAAATTTATATTTGTCACCCCACCCTTATCAGCATTCTGCAGAGACCATTCCCTTCCGTGACTCCCTCGTTAGGTCCACACCCCTCACCAACTCACCCTCTAAACCTAGCACCTTTCCTTGCCACCGCACAATGTGTAAAACCTGCACCACACTTTTCCCCTCACCTCTGTTCAAGGCCCTGACAGAGATTTTCCTGCACATCCACCTACTTCATCTACGGTATTTGTTGCTCTTGATGTGTTCTCCTCTACACTGAGGAAACAAAATGCCAACTTGCAGAGCATTTCAGGGAACATCTCTGGGACACATGCACCCAACAGCCCCACCGCACTGTGGCTGACAACTTCAACTCCCCCTCCCACTCCAAAAGGACATACAAGTCCTGGGCCTCCTCCCCCATCAAACCCAAGCCACTCGACACCTGATGGAAGAATGCCTCATCTTCTGCCTTGGGACCCTTTAACCACATGGAATCAACATTGATTTAATTTGTTTCCTAATTTCCACTCCCCCCAATCTCATCCCAGAATCAACCCTCCAGCTCCGCATTGCTGCCTTGACCTGTCTTACCTGTCAATCTTCCTTCCCATCTATCCACTCCACCCTCCCTATCATAATCACTTCCCACCTGCATCTACCTATCACCTTCACAACTACCTTCCCCCCACCTCCCTCCTATTTATCTCTCAGCACACCCCCCTGAAGAAGGGGTTATGCCCGAAATGTCAACTCTCCTGCTCCTCAGATGCTGCCTGACCTGCTGGTCTTTTCCAGCACCAAACGTTTCGATTTCTTGCTCCAATAACTTTCAGGCACACCAATGAGCGTCTTTCACCAAGTTGATGGTCCTCCAGGAGCAGTTGATGTTTACCTCGGTGTGCATCACAGAGTCCCGCGTCATGGAGCTGCTCGAAACGAACTTCGACACAAACCATTGCATCATTCTCGAGACTTCCTTTACAAAGGCAGTTTCCATAAGGAGATGTGTGGTAGTCTCAACCCCCGCTCCCTTCTCCCCACAGCCACTTCGAGGGCTGTTTGCAGTGGCGTTGACATGTACCTAAAGGATCTCACATGTAGTGCCCTTCTCACCATGAGCCAAGTGAGGTCTTGGTGCTAGCTAGAAAGTTCTGGTGATGAGACATTCTGCCAAATGACTTTGACAGTCTGCTCAGGGAACCACACAATGGGATCCATCCTCTCCTTTTCCTTCAGGGTCTGTAAATTTAGACACCTGGGCTGGTTGATGATATGTCTAACTTTTTTTGATCAGGTCTTTGATCGTAAGCACTTATCATCTGTAACTCATTTTCAATGAAAATATATATTTCTTAGGTGCTTGTGATAAATAAAATTGCTGAGAAATGTACTCTAACATAATTTTTCCCCCACTTTTAATTTACCTTGATGAAGGAGATTGCTGAATTGAAGAAAACTTCCATTAATTTCCAGTGCAAAAGGTTCCAAAGGTCCGGAAATTATTCACTGGAGTAACTGATGGACAACATTTAATGCAATAAGCTAAAAGAACCACTTGGAAGATGAGGAGAATTACTTTAATGCAGCAGATAGTCATGATCTGGAAAGTCTTGGCTGAAAGATGATTGAAGCAAGTTCTATAGTCATTTGCAAAACGAAAATGGGTAAATAGGTTAAAAAGAAAGAATTTGCATGGCTGTGGGGAAATAGCAAGGGAGTACAACTAATTGGATAGCTTTTTCAAAGCAACAGCCCAGGGAACTGATCTCTGTCTGTGCCATATCATTCTTTTTGATGAATTTCTCTTTCTTTATTTTTGGAGACATTTACCGGCTTACTTTCAATGTATCAGGATCTTTACAAAGTACCATCAAATCTTCCTGTACTAAAGTAGCACGCCAATATTCACATCCCATATGACTTTTATGATGTTCAACATTTAAGACCATAAGACCATAAGACATAGGAGCGGAAGTAAGGCCATTCGGCCCATCGAGTCTACTCTGCCATTCAATCATGGCTGATGGGCATTTCAACCCCACTTACCCGCATTCTCCCGTAGCCCTTAATTCCTTCTGACATCAAGGATTTATCAATTTCTGCCTTGAAGACATTTAGCGTCCCAGCCTCCACTGCACTCTGTGGCAATGAATTCCACAGGCCCACCACTCTCTGGCTGAAGAAATGTCTCCGTATTTCTGTTCTGAATTTACCCTCTCTAATTCTAAGGCTGTGTCCACGGGTCCTAGTCTCCTCACCTAATGGAAACAATTTCCTAGCGTCCACCCTCTCCAAGCCATGTATTATCTTGTAAGTTTCTATTAGATCTCCCCTTAATCTTTTAAACTCCAATGAATACAATCCCAGGATCCTCAGCCATTCCTCATATGTTAGACATACCATTCCAGGTTTCATCCGTGTGAATCTCCGCTGGACACGCTCCAGTGCCAGTATGTCCTCCCTGAGGTGTGGGGACCAAAACTGGACACAATACTCCAAATGGGGTCTAACTAGAGCTTTATAAAGTCTCAGTAGCACAACAGTGCTTTTATATTCCAACCCTCTTGAGATAATTGACAACATTGCATTCGTTTTCTTAATCACGGACTCAACCTGCATGTTTACCTTTAGAGAATCCTCAACTAGCACTCCCAGATCCCTCTGTACTTTGGCTTTACGAATTTTCTCACCGTTTAGAAAGTAATCCATTCTTCTATTCTTTTTTCCAAAGTGCAAGACCTCGCATTTGCTCACATTGAATTCCATCAGCCATTTCCTGGACCACTCCTCCAAACTGTCTAGATCCTTCTGCAGCCTCCCCATTTTCTCAGTACTACCTGCCTGTCCACCTAACTTTGTATCATCGGCAAACTTCGCTAGAATGCCCCCAGTCCCTTCATCCAGATCATTAATATATAATGTGAACAGCTGCGGCCCCAACACTGAACCCTGCGGGACACCGCTTGTCACCGGCTGCCATTCCGAAAAAGAACCTTTTATCCCAACTCTCTGCCTTCTGTCAGACAGCCAATTCTCAATCCATACCAGTAGCTCACCTCTAACACCATGGGCCCTCACCTTGCTCAGCAGCCTCCCATGTGGCACCTTATCAAAGGCCTTTTGGAAGTCTAGGTAGACCACATCCACTGGGTTTCCCCGGTCTAACCTACTTGTCACCTCTTCAAAGAGCTCCAACAGGTTTGTCAGGCACGACCTCCCCTTACTAAATCCATGTTGACTTGTTCTAATCCGACCCTGCTCTTCCAAGAATTTAGAAACCTCATCCTTAATGATGGATTCTAGAATTTTACCAACAACCGAGGTTAGTCTAATTGGCCTATAATTTTCCATCTTTTGTCTTGATCCTTTCTTGAACAAGGGGGTTACAACAGCGATCTTCCAATCATCCGGGACTTTCCCCGACTCCAGTGACTTTTGAAAGATCTCAACCAACGCCTCCGCTATTTCCTCAGCCACCTCCCTCAGAACTCTAGGATGTAACCCATCAGGGCCAGGAGATTTATCAATTTTAAGACCTTTTAGCTTTTCTAGCACTTTCTCTTTTGTAATGGCAACCATACTCAACTCAGCCCCCTGACTCCCTTTAATTGTTGGGATATTGACTCCCTTTAATTGTTGGGATATTACTCATGTCTTCCACTGTGAAGACTGATGCAAGTTCTTCTGCTATTTCCTTATCTCCCATCACTAGGCTTCCAGCATCAGTTTGAAGTGGCCCAATGTCTACTCTTGCCTGTCGTTTGTTTCTTATGTATTGAAAGAAACTTTTACTATCATTTCTAATATTACTGGCTAGCCTACCTTCATATTTGATCCTCTCTTTCCTTATTTCTCTCTTTGTTATCCTCTGTTTGTTTTTGTAGCCTTCCCAATCTTCTGATTTCCTAGTGCTCTTGGCCACTTTGTAGGCTCTCTCTTTTTCTTTGATAGATTTACTGACTTCCTTTGTCAGTCATGGCTGTCTAATCCCTCCCCGGATAATCTATCTCTTCTTGGGGATGAACCTCTGTACAGTGTCCTCAATTTTACCCACAAACTCCTGCCATTTTTGTTCTACTCTCTTCCCTGCTAGGCTCTGCTTCCAGTCTATTTTCGTCAGTTCCTCTCTCATGCCCTCATGATTTCCTTTATTTAACTGTAACACCATTACTTCCAATTTTGCCTTCTCTCTTTCAAACTGCAGACTGAACTCTACCATATTATGATCGCTGCTTCCTAGGTGTTCCCTTACTTTAAGATTTTTTATAAAGTCTGGTTCATTACATAGCACTTTAGGTCCAGAATAGCCTGCTCCCTTGTGGGCTCCATGACAAGCTGTTCCAAAAAGCCATCCTGTAAGCATTCCATGAATTCCCTTTCTTTGGATCCACTGGCAACATTATTTACCCAGTCCACCTGCATATTGAAGTCTCCCATGATCACTGTGACCTTGCCTTTCTGACATGCCTTCTCTATTTCCCGGTACATGTTGCGCCCCTGGTCCTGACCACTGTTAGGAGGTTTGTACATAACTCCCATTATGGTTTTTTTGCCTTTGTGGTTCCTCAATTCCACCCACACAGACTCCACATCATCCGGCGCTATGTCATTCAGCACCATAGATTTAATTTTGTTCTTAACTAACAAGGCAACCCCGCCCCCTCTGCCCACCTCCCTGTCTTTTCGATAAGTTGAAAACCCTTGGATGTTTAACTGCCAGTCCTGACCCCCCTGCAACCACGTCTCTGTGAAGCCTACCACATCATAATCATTCACGATGATCTGTGCCATTAGTTCGTCTGCTTTGTTATGAATGCTACGAGCATTCAGGTAAAGTGCCTTAATGCTAACTTTCTTATCATTAGAGATATTGGAAGTCATAAGATGTCCTAAGTTATCCTTCCTTTTTGCTGCATTCCCAGTCTGTCTCAAGTTTAAATCTGCCTGCACATATGTTATCCTGCTGCTTATCTTTCCATTTAACTCCATACTCCCTGTCGCTTTCACTTTCCCTTCCCCCCAACTCAGAAGTTTAAAGTCCTACTGACCACCCTATTTATCCTCTTCGCTAGAACATTGGTACCTGATTGGTTCAGGTGGAGACCGTCCCAACGGTACAGATCCCCCCGGTTCCAAAACTGATGCCAATGCCCCATGAAGTGGAATCCCTCTTTCCCACACCAATCCCTTAGCCACGTGTTTACTTCCCTGCTAATTTAGGTGCTAATATATTGAAAAGTGCTCTTGAATAATTGGATTGAGTATAGTTCTTGTAACACATCCAAGGAACTGAGGAACTGAGCAAAAAACCATAATAGTATACACCACTCTCATTTCTCTTGCATCCAAATTTATTAAGAAGTTATCCACACTGCATCAGAACTGATCAAATTTGCAGTGGTATCACAGGCATCACATCTACTCATTTTAAGGGGGTTAACAACCAACTCAGACCTTGGCCTTTCTACTTTCATCATACTAACAGCTGCAGTATACAAAACCCCTGTGAAATACCATACGTACCTGTAATAGTAGATCATAGAATAGAATCCCTACAGTGTGGAAATTGGCCATTTTGGCCCCTCAAGTCCACACCAACCCTCCAAATAGTATCCCACCCAGATCCAATCCCCTATCCTATTAGTCTACAGTTCCCCTGACTAAGGCACTTAACCGACACACCCCTGAACACTATGGGCAGTGTAGCATGGCCAATTCACCTAACTTGCACATCTTTGGACTGTGAGAGGAAACCAGACCACCTGGAAGAAACCTATGGAGACACGGGGAGAATGTGCAAACTCCACACAGACATTCACCCAAAGCTGGAATTGAACCCGGGTCCCTGGTACTGTGAGGCAGCAATGCCAACCATTGAGCCACCGTGCTGCCCAAAGACTATTCACCATTCTGTGATTGGGTGGATTGGCCATGCCAGATTGCCTATAGTGTCCAGCGATGTATAGGCTAGGTGGCTTAGCCATAGGAAATGCAAGATTATAGGGATTGGCTGGGAGGGGAGGATGGGGGGAGGGGGGTAAGGTGGAATGTGGTGTGGTCTGGGTGGGCTGCCCTTCAGGGGGTCAGTGTGAACTCAGTGGGCCAAATGGCCTGCTTCCATACTGTAGTGATTCTATGATTCTTTGATTCTCATTAGAACTATAAAAGAACAGTGACAGCGAGTAAGAGTAGTTAACCTCTCCTGTGAATTTGAAAATAACTGGACTGAAAAAAAGCTATTTAGTTCTGCACGCAAACATACAAATAATTCCAAAGGAGTTGTGGAACTCCGTGAATGATACCAGGGTGTGGTTAATTCCAAATCGCTCTTCAGATAACATACATAACAGTGCTAGTGATAGATCTAAAGCTGTTGAAATGAACATCAGAATTTACAATATAATGACTAACATCTCTCTTGTACAGTCACAGGTGAGGACAGTCAACTAACCTATGGACTAACTTCTGTAACATGCCATATGACAGAAAGCTATTCATAGTTGTAAAAAGTTACTTCAGAGTTAAAGGAAAGGTATATCTTTGATTAAGTATACACTCATCAGGGCCATTCACAAGCGATCCCAAAAAAAGGAAAAACAATGTTCATACTATATGAGAGGACAGTGCTGCTTGGTTGGCAAGTGGATGCTGATTAGTAAAGGCATCATCATAAAGAATGCACCAGTTAATGATAACTGACAGTTAACGGCCAAACTTAATTTAAATGTTAAAATCATGCAGGTTGATTGATTGGTCAAAGCATTTCCTTAAGAAAGAATTAGAGAATAGCTGTCCCCTATTTTGTTGGAATGGGACAGATATAGCATTGCACATATTAATATTGTCTACAAAAAACATGACTCTGTGTTTTAAAATAAGAAGTATCAACACATGTTAGTGCACTTTAAACTCAACTAAATTAGCTATTAGACTATTTTTTCACAAATTCTGGATCATTTAGCAAATATTTTCCTAGTCAAGGAATGATATCTAATGTTAGAAATCACATGTTAACTTCATGAGTGCAGAGTGATTACGTTCATAAAGAGCAAAAGAGACATGCTGTTTCATAACATCCGATAATCTTTGGGATGTATTGCCTACATCACGCCAGCACTGAAATTTATGTACCACATTATTGATTTGTGAGATACACAGAACATATTTTTGACCTGACAGCAGCATCTTGTTAGTGATGAAAAAACTGATGCTGCTATAGTGTGGTAGCAGCATTGAAACAGCTAGCTTCATTTATTGTTCAAAAGTTTGAGATACCTTACCCTTCCTGAGTAACCTGAGGTGGGCTGAGCGCTTTTCAGAACCAAAATTCAAGGCTTTAGGACTGTTCATATAATTGCACAATATATAATGAGACAGCATCTGATGTAGGTAATCTATAGGATGGTTTGGATGTGCCAGATTTTAGTATCATGCTTGAATGGTGAACAAATGAATTTTAGATTGATCAGCAATAATTATTAATAATAGTCAAATCAAAGCTTGAAAAGATTTTCGTTCAGCTTTTCCCGAGTTGTTGGGTGACTATGGCCCTAGGTTAAAGATGTCACATCTGCTTTGATTGCTGACCTTGTAGGCATTCAGAATGGGAATCCAACTTCAAGATTGGTTCAAAC
Source organism: Chiloscyllium plagiosum (assembly GCF_037043375.1). Taxonomy (NCBI): domain Eukaryota; kingdom Metazoa; phylum Chordata; class Chondrichthyes; order Orectolobiformes; family Hemiscylliidae; genus Chiloscyllium; species Chiloscyllium plagiosum. The sequence continues at coordinate 22,928,037 of NW_028270172.1, forward strand.
AGAGAGTAAAGGTGAGATATTTGCAAAAGCGTGGAAGGTCAAGCTTGGTATTGAAAACAAAAGACTTTAAACCAAGATCTGCACAGGTTGTCTGAAATTTTGATCAACACTTTGAATCTCAACTGATGTTCCAACACCAAGAAAATGTACAATTCATTTTTATAGATTAAAATTGTGATTCTGCTCACAAATGCAATGGTAAAATTGATAAGAGGAAATGAGTAATATTTTTCCATAAAACTCAAGATTAAAAAATGAGTATCTATTGTCCTTCAACAGGAAGGGTATTGTTAAACTTGAGGGAGTGCAGAAAGGATTTACAAGGATGTTGCCAGGGTTGGAGAGCTTGGGTTATAGGGAGGGGCTGAATAGACTAGTGCTTTTTTCCCTGGAATGTTGAAGGCTGAGGGGTGACCTCATAGAAATTTATAAAATCATGAGGGGTATGGATAGGCTGAATAGCCAAGGTATTTTTCCCAGGGTAGGGGTGTCCAAATTTAAAGGTCATAGGTTTAAGTTGAGAGGGGAAGGTTTAAAAGGGACCTAAGTTTTTCACTCAGAGGGTGGTACATGTATGGAGTGAGCTGCATGTGAAGTTTGACCCTTGATCTGATTGTATTTCTGTGGGTAGTCCATATTTAGTGAAACATTTGAGTAACTCCTCTATAATATTTTTAGCTGTTATATTGTGTAATAGAACAGCCTCTGGAAATCTCGTGGACACACCCATTATTGTTAACAAATACTGATTCCCACTTTTTGTTTTAGGTAACAGTCCTATGCAATCAATTAAGACACTCAATTAAGACACTCAATTAAGACACTTGTGAAAGGTTCTTCAAATGCTGAAAAAGGTATTAAAGATGCAGGTTTTATTATTGCCAGTGATTTTCTGCTTAGCTAAGAGGTCTGACCTGTCTGGCAAATTTCAACTACATCCTTGTGCAGTCCAGGCCAGTAAAAATGTTTTCGTATTTTAGCTTGAGTTTTTCTCACCCCTAAATGAACCCCAAATGAGTGGTAGCTCATGCACCACCCGCAACATCTCCTTTCTATAACCACAGGCAATGCGACTTGATGAACGTCTGCTCGTTTCTCATCTGCCTAAATATGCGATGGTCTCCATTTCCTCATTAAGACATAATTTTTAAGACAGTAACTTTCATGGATATATTTGGATTCTGTTTCTGTGTATTCCTTTTGATACAATTACAATTTAAGGGTGGCACAGGGGCTCAGTGGTCAGCATTGCTGCCTCACAGCACCGGGGACATGGGTTCGATTCCTGTCTCAGGCAACTGTCTGTGTGGAGTTTGCACATTCTCCCTGTGTCTGCGTGGGTTTCCTTTGGGTGCTCCGATTTCCTCCCACCATCCAAAGATGTGCAGGTCAGGTGAATTGGCAGTGCTAAATTGCCCATAATGTTTTGTGCATAAGTCAGGGGTAAATATAGGGTAGGGGAATGGGTCTGGGTGGGCTACACCTCAGAGGGTCAGTGTGGACTTGTTGGGCCGAAGGGCCTGTTTCCATACTGTAGGAAATCTAATCTAAATTTTCATCTTTTTGCTGTAGCTCAGTTAATGAATCTGAGCTGAAGATGTCTGCTTTGTCATCTATCTGCTCCTGGTTTGTCTCCATCATTTGGTCAAACAGGGTCTCAGCTAATTCCACTTCAACGTTCTTATCTGTACTATTTGATCTGTCTTGTTTCAACTAGTGACTTTGTGATCTTGTTACCACACAATCAGGAAAAATCCCATGAAATGTGTGCAATAGTTCAGTTGCCTGAGTTTCCATTGGCTTTTCAACCAAAGTAGGCAGCACTCCTACCTGTGAACCAGCTATATCGTTAGCAAGGACACACTATGTTGCTGGAGCTGAGAGTTGTCCAGTCCTCCTACCGCAACTTCCCCACTCTTCTCTGGACACTCTAACTTCATATTACATAACTGAGCACTTCTTGCCTCACCATGAATTCTCATTACTAGTACCTTTTCTGGCAAAAGTTCTGTAGAAGTTCCTATCTCCTCATCTTCAGATTGAGAGGATCCTGAATCTCTTAATATTGTAACCTCATTACCTGCTGCTCCTGGCCTATGTGAGTAAACTCTACCTTCACAGATACAGAACGACCTCAATTATCCAAATGAGTCGGGCATGGAGCATTTTGTTTGGATAACTGATTGTTTGGATAACTGATTGTTCAGATAATGGATAACGTTTTTATGGAATCTTGAGATCTTGTTCGGATAATCTGAAATTTGGATAATTGACATTCGGATAACCAAGGTTGTTCTGGATATGGTTTAAGAAGATCTGGCACTTCCTCCTTAACCAATCTCCAACCAGGTTGTGCCACTCCAACAAAATTCACTAGCTTATCATGTTTTCCTACATTTGGCTTCCCAGTGCTTTTCCTAACCCACCAACACTGTAATTTCAGGTGGCCTAATTTATTGCAGTGAAAATACCGGAACTTTTTAACTTCTCTTTCACCTTCAAGGGTTTCCTTTTTTACCCTGTGGTAAGTTATCATTATGATCGTCACCGTGATCTAACTTTCTGTTTCCGTGAAAGGATTTCTCTTTTTCCCAATTTCTATACCTCACAGATTGAAATTGATTCTGGAAGCCAAACTTTGATTTCTAGACCGACTCATAATCATCAGCCATTTCAGCTGCTAATCATCCCATTTTAACTCTCTGCTCTTCCACATGTGTCCACATTCGACAAATTCTGTGTCTAATGATTCTGCTCCACCGCTCCCTGATGAAGGAATGCGCTCTGAAAGCTAGTACTTCCCAATAAACTTGTTGGACTATAACCTGGTGTTGAAATACAATGAACACCAGCCTGCAGAGCAAACAAATGAGACATTCTGGAGCTGACAAAATGACTAAACCATTCAACTTTTAATGATTTGCTTGGACGCAGAGATTCTGAAAGTTTCACATCATTGTATAACATGCAAACCTGTTTGCCTTGAATGAGAAGGTATTCATACTATCAGCAACACCTTGACATGCTCTGACCCAAGAGAAATAATGGACATTCAAAACTATCAGAAACCCACACACTTTAATTGGAGAACCATTCACACCTCAACTACTACTCAGGTAGCTCATTCAGCTCAAAGAGGAGGAAAAACAGTTCAATGATCAAATCCAGATTTGGCGGGAGATAAGGGAAACCGACAGTCAGTATAACTGGGGAATCCTCATCTCCGGTGTTGTTCAGCAAGAGGTCCAGCCAGCATCAAGAGAATCAGCCACAGCCAGTCGCACACTCAGGAAAAGAAGGAGACCGATTAATCTTCTCATCCATGAACCTCCACATACTGACACAAAGTGACTGGAGAGCCAAGAGACTAACTGGGGGCAGCTCCAGTGTTATCCATCACTGTCCAGGCCATCAGAAGCCATTTCGGGGGTGAGCATAAGGTCAGCGAGACCCTCTGTCCCAGCTGAGTAAGATACGGTCAGAAGGGTGGGCTTTGGGGCCAACTGTGCAGGGAAGGGAAACAAGATAGGACCCCGGGATTTGTGTTTACTCCCTCACTCTCCCTCTCTCTTTTCCTCTGTCATCCAGTAATTAATAGCTGTCTGTAATTCAAAACCCATTGTACCATGTCGGGGCTGCAAGGGTTAATTGCGGTGTTTGTAGCTACCAGACAGGTCTCATTTCACTTGATGCATGGAATTGTTTTTTTTTCAAAATATTGATTTTCTTGTCAGGGATTATGTATAATTGCAGTTTTGCTTGTTTTAATAAAATCAGAGTTTCTTTTGCCACTGATGCATCCCCCTGTCTCTTGTCTTTTTCACCTCACCACATCACACTACATAAGCCCAATGTCAGAGGCAGGGAGCTGTTGGACAATAAACCCAACAACAGGCAGGCATTGAACAGTGGGCAATGTGTGCATTCAGTAAATGGGTGGTCAATGATCATTTGAGCAGCAAATATTGAGTGGGTGGTCAGTGAACAGTGAGTGGGAGGGTAGTGAATGTGAGGCCAGTGAGCATGGGGGCAGTGAACAGTGAGTGGCACAGTGGTTAGCACTGCTGCCTCACAGTGCCCAGGACCTGGGTTCAATTCCAGCCTTGGACAGCTGTTTGTGTGAAGTTTGCACATTCTGTACAGTCCAAAGATTTGCAGATCAGATGGATTGGTGATGGTTAATGTAGAGTAACAGGGAAGCATTAATCTACACTGAGCATAATCTATTGGCATTCATTATGATTCGATTAGATTCCCTACATTTGGAAACAGGACCTTCAGCCCAACAAGTCCACACTGACCCTCTGAAGAGTAACCCACCCAGACCCATTTCCCTCTGATTAATTGCACCTAACACTATGGGCAATTTAGCATGGCCAATTCACCTGACCTGCATATCTTTGGACTGTGGGAGGAAACCCACGCAGACACAGGGAGAATGTGCAAACTCCACACAGACAGTTGCCCAAGGCTGGAATCAAGCCTGGGACCCTGGTGCTGTGAGGCAGCAGTGCTAACCACTGAGCCACCGTGCCACTGCAAGTGTACAACTCAATTTTGACAGTATTCAAATTGATTTGTTTTGCAACTACTTTATGTAAAGGCTCCCACATAACCCTTGTTTCCCTTATTAATTAAAAATCTGTCTATCTTAGCCTTGAATATACTTAATGACCCAGCCTCTACAGTAACCTATAGTGACCAGGTTCTCTAACTGGGAATTACATTTGAATTTGTTTTCATGGTCGTGTTTGCCTTTCTATAATCTATAGAGTTTCTAGTTGATCCAACCGCTGAACTTCAGTTGCTTCAATTACAGTTAATCAAGTGTTTTTCCAACACGTAGTGAATCTTTATTTCCACCCGAGTTTGTTTATCTGAGCTTAACTGTTAAGGATGTTGTTTTATTAGCAGTGATACTGTTCTACTCGCATCATGCTTTGGTAAAGTAATACATCAGATGTATCCCTGCAGATCACCTTATATTTCCTAAGCTGTTTTTCAAGATCATTCCACTATCCTCTCTTCAAATATGAGAATACAGCATCTAATTGTCTCAGTATATCAATGTTGGCTAATAGAGTTGTAGGAGGTTCACTCTGAGAGCAGTCTACCTCTTCTTCAACTGCGTACTCATTGTTTCAGTCTGTCTCCATTACTCTTGCCAGCCGACACATTGTTCCTCCTTACTTTCTTTTTTGCAGTGATATCTTTGCAACATGCTTATGCAATATGGCCAAGTCTCCTTCTCTGATCAGGAGCATCTATCAAATAGGTCATTTTACTATCCTTCCGAATTACCTTATGTTGATCACTGAGTTTCACTTTCAGTTTACCATGCAAAGGCAACAATCAAAACTTATCTCCCACTTTCTAGTCATTGAATGTTTAAATGCACATTATTTCATTTTCACCTGTGAGATTTTCAAGTATATTTATGCTACCTTATATGCAACTGAGAGTTTTTCTGGAAACAAATACAAAATTGAGAATTTGCAGTTTTGGTTTAATCAGTTTTAATGGATTCCCAATCTCTTGGTCATAAGTCAATTCAAATTGATTGAATCCAGTAGATTCAGTTGGATAATTCCTGGTTAATATTATGAAATGTAAACTTTTGTCCCTGCCTTTTATTTACTGTATGCTAAATGTACTGTCTCAGGAATTTCACGTGCTACTCGTAAAACTTCCTTACAATATCTGGACAGTTCCACTATTTGATGAACTACAGTGTGTTCCTTGTTCACTGGTCTATGAGGATGTCTTCATTTCCTTATCAAAACACCATTTACAAATAATTTTCCGGAGCTTCAGCTTCAATGTAGCTGTCTGCTTCCTGAACCTCAAATAACAAAAACATGCCAAACCCTTATTTTGAATTCGAGTCTTGGCTACTCTAACATCTGCTTGTGGTATTATTGTGACCCCTGGTAATGGACTTGTTTAGTTATTGCTCTGATTATTCTATTATGATAGAAAAACATCTAACCTGTTCTTGCAACTGTTCTGTCTCTTTATCCTTAACTGGACTTCCTGTTATTATAGGAGAAAGTGAGGGCTGCAGATGCTGGAGATCAGAGCTGAAAATGTGTTGCTGGAAAAGCGCAGCAGGTCAGGCAGTATCCAAGGAACAGGAGAATCGACGTTTCGGGCATAAGCCCTTCTTCAGGAAATTCAGGCTTATGCCCGAAACGTTGATTCTCCTGTTCCTTGGATGCTGCCTGACCTGCTGCGCTTTTCCAGCAACACATTTTCATCCCTGTTATTATACACAAACCTAAAAAGTTCACTCTTGCTAAATCACTACATAGGAGTAAATCAATTCCATCCACAGGTTACTTCTTAAGTACTCTGACTACCACTCTTTCAGACAACCAGTCACACTTCATTCAGATTTGTACAATGGAAACAAAATACATTCTCCATTTACCAACGCTTTCATTGAACTCACTGGAGAGAAGCTTAATTCCTCCTCCAGAGAGAGTTTGAGTGTCCCATGATCCCTTAGTATGCTACTGCCCAGAGGGAACTGACAAGGTAGCGGAAATGTGGAAAGCAATTGAATTTCCTCCAAATGAAATCAAAACGTAGCCATATGTGTGCAAAACCTGCCCAGATGTCTCGTACATGCTAAAGGCCAAGTGAATAATTTGGGCCCGTATGTTTGCAGAGCTATATATATATATATATATAACTTTGCAGTTTCTTCTGTGTAATTGGAGTTAATTACTTAAACGGTGCTATTCTGAAGAGTTTGTCTTGCTTTTTAATTTGTTAATTATAGGGATGATTCAGCTTCAAAAAATAAGTCTGAAGAAGCTGGAAACATCTCAGAGAGTTTGATACTACGCCTAAGTTTGACTTTCAGAGATGCATAATGAGGGAAAGTGAATACCCTATTAATTTAATGGCCTTGCTTAATAGTAATGTGAACTTTGTGCTTCATTATCTCCTTACCTGTTCAGTTTTTATGACTGGCAGGAAATTGCTTCCTTTAATACAGATCATTCAAGGAAGCTCTGTGGAACATCATGGCAGGTCAGTGATGAAGAGGTATTTTGTTTTCAGTTTGCACCAGACGGTTGAACACATTGACTGCAAAAAAAACACTCAATCAAATGTACTGATTACAAATCAAATGTTGGGTCAATAATGTGAAAATGTTACCTCAGTGAGTGGAACTTATGCACTGCTTTATCAAGAAAGTCAGTCCCTCTTTGTATTTTGCAGTTCTATTGACCCATAGCTAATAGGCTCCCCTGTCATCTCTGATGCTACTTCTGACCTGAGTGGTCAAGAGATGAGTCGCATGGGAGATTCAGCTGCTGTTGTCAGATATTCTCACCTACCAGGCAACAATCAAGATCTTATATGATCTGGGCAAACATAACACATTCTGCATATAAATTCTCATCTGATAAAGACAATAGTATTTCTCAAGCAATTTGAATAAACTCTTTGTGGTGACTTAAGAGATTGTGGGTTAAAAGTTCCATGTGGCCATTTAGTGGGAGAGGAGATTGAGATGCACTGTTAGTCCATACTTGATCTAAGTGATATGGACAGCATGGAAAAATGATACAATCTGCCAATTTCTTTAAGAACAAAGAGACCTTGGAGTGCAGGTTCATAGCTCCTTGAAAATGGAGTCGTAAGTAGATAGGACAGTGAAGAAGGCATTTGGTTTGCTTTCCTTTATTGGTCAGAGTACTGAGTACAGGAGTTGGGAGATGATATTGCAGCTGTACAGGACATTGGTTAGGTCATTGCTGGAATGTTGCATGCAAGTCTGGTCTCCTTCCTATTGGAAAGATGTTGTGAAACTGGAAAGAGTTCAGAAAAGATTTACAAGGATATTGCCAGGGTTGGAGGATTTGAGCTGTAGGGAGAGGCTGAACAGGCTGGGGTTGTTTTCCCTGGAGTCGTCAGAGGCTGAGGAAGTGACCTTATAGAGGTTTATATAATCATGAGGGGTATGGATAGGGTAAATAGACAAGGTCTTTTCCCTGGGGTAGGAGAGTCCAGAACTAGAGGGCATAGGCTTAGGATGAGAGGGGAAAGATATAAAAGAGACCTAAGGGGCAATGTTTTCACACAGAAGGTGATATGTGGATGGAGTGAGCTGCCAGAGGAAGTGGTGGAGGCTAGTACAATTCCAATATTTAAAAGGTATCTAGAGGGTTTATGAATAGGAAGGGTTTGGAGGGAAATGGACCAGGTGCTGGCAGTTGGGACCAGATGGGTTGGGATATCTGGTCGGCATGAACAAGTTGGACCAAAGGGTCTATTTCGTGCTGTACACCTCTACGACTGTATGACTCTATTGCACCATGTAGTTTAATTGTAAGCATTGATAGATCATGTATATGCACAATAAAATGCAAACTAAACTCCCAAAACAATCAGGGAAATTTTCAAAACATATCACTGGATCAACACCCCATTGAATATCTGATTGGAGAATCCACTCCTCTGCTCTCCAAGGTCATACAGGGATAAGGATCAGTTCGATGAGACATTGATGGAATTTTATCTCAGTAAATATTCAAAATCTTTTGTCATGTGCAAAAGAAGCAAATACTGTATGAGATTAAAAGCTTTCTTCACATAATGAGTAGTTAGGGTCTGGAAAGCACTGCCTGGAATTGTGATGGAGGAAGGTTCAATTGAGGCATTCAAGAGAGTGTTGGCTGATTATTCAAATGGAAACAATCAGATTATTTGAATGGAAACAATCTTCAGAGTTGTAGGTGACAGGGAGGAGAATGGCACTAAGTTACAATGCTCATTCAGTGAGCTGGTGCAGACATGATAGACTAAATTATTTCCTCTGCATTGTAACAATCCTATGATCTTCAGGAAAAGAAAAGAGTGATGACTCATAAGAGAAACATGTTGGTTGCAGTAGTGGCAAACATTTATGTGTCTGAAACATCAGGCCGGATTTTAGCTGAGTTGGAAGGCAGGTGGTGTGTCACTGGATCAAAATCCTGGAACACAATTCCTAACAGCATTTTGATTCTCCAAGTACCGCAGGAACTGTAGCATTTCAACAAAGTAACTGACCACCATCCTCTTCAAATCAGTTAGAGACAGGCAACAAATGTTGACAAAGCCAGCGATACCTGCATCCCTTGAATGAATTAGAAAGGGGAATATACCTCTAAACAATCTTTCAAGCACTGTTTCTTGTTAGCTTCCAACAAGAAGTATTTATTTACAATTTAGTATACAGAGGAACCTTAATTATCCGACCGAGATGGGCGGGCAGTATTTTGTTTGGATAATTGATTATTCAGTTAATTGATTCAATGCCTCTCCTGTGGGGCTCAGAGTTTTCTTAAGTTTCCTTTTCCCTCACTCTGCCTGCCTTGCCCCCTCTCTTTGTCTCAGGGTTTGTTTTTGAGCAGACACACACGTGTGTAAGGGACCTGCAGCATTGCTGACACATGCTATGTCCACTCCCTGTTCAGGACACGAGGCAGCAGCACACTGTACAACACCCACACCCCCTTCCCGGCCCTGTGCCTCACCCCCCCCCCCCCCCCCCCCCCACCCCCACCCCTGGAATGGAGTTGGCAGCCAGACTGGACACCAACAGCAAGACTACTGATGCCTTTGCGGGGTGAGTCTCCAAATAGTACACATGCACACACACACATGCAAACACACATGCACACACACACACACGCACACACACATACACACACACACACATGCACACACACAAACACATGCACATGCGTACACACACACACACACATGCTCACACAACTTTTTGACAAGTTCCTACTCTGCCCTGTACAGGAAAATGTTGAAAGATTATCTGGGGAAGGGAGGGTTTAGGATACAGCCCTGTGTAGAACTCCAGGGAAAGTGTGGAGTGAGAGAAAGAGTGGGCGGTCAGTCACTTCAAGATGGTGCCTGGGCTCCCATCGATGTCCAGGATGGTTCTTGGCAGCATTTCAGTAAGCCGAATTCACTTTTAATCATTGTAAACAAAAGACACAATCAGTGTTGGTAACACCTCTTTGATGTAATATTTCTATCGGGACCTAGAGATCTTCTTCGGATAATCCAAAATTCAGACAATTGATACACGGATATTCAAGGTTCCTCTGAACACACAATAACTTGCTGGATCTTCAGCTCCCTTTCAGATATTACTATATAATTGTTTGAGATTGACTGCAACAATATATAGTTATACATCCTCTGCATTGCTCCTTCTGCTGATGTATCATTACTCTCCAAATGGGATGCTGAGTGGCTGCTGATTATGCTGGGGTCCTGGGTTCTGCAAGGTTAATACCATCTGTGGGTAGCACAGTGGTTAGCACTGCTGCCTCACAGTGCCAGAGACCAGGGTTCAATTCCCACCTCAGGCGATTGACTGTGTGGAGTTTGCACATTCTCCCTGTGTCTGCGTGAGGACCCTCTGGGTGCTCCAGTTTCCTCCCACAGTCCAAAAATGCGCAGGTTAAGTGAATTGGCCATGCTAAATTGCCTGTAGTGTTAGGTGAAGGGGAAATTATAGGGGGGTGGGTTGCGCTTTGGCGGGGTGGTGTGGACTTGTTGGGCCGAAGGGTCTGTTTCCACGCTGTAAGTAATCTAAATCTATTCAAGTTAGCCTACACTTCTTAAAGTAAAGTTGCATATTTTTAAAGGTGGCATGGTGGCTCAGTGGTTAGCACTGTTGCTTCACAGCACCAGGGTCCCATGTTTGATTTCAGCCTTGGGTGACTGGCTGTGTAGAGTTTGCACATTCTCCCCGTGTCTGCGTGGGTTTCCTCCCGGTACTCCAGTTTCCTCCCACAGTCCAAAGATGTGCAGATCAGGTGAATTGGCTATGCTAAATTATCCATAGTGTTAGGTGCATTAGTCAGAGGGGGGTGGGTTATTTTTTGGAGGGTCGGTGTGGACTTGTTGGGCCAAAGGGCCTGTTTCCACACTGTAGGGAACCTAATCATTTTTGAATTCAACTGAGAAACAGCAGAAATAAAGGAAAATCGGGGCCAATATAAATAAGACCATAAAACATAGGAACTGAAATTAGGCCATTCAGCCCATCAGGTCAGTTCCGCCATTCAATCATGGCTGATAGGTTTCTCAATCCCAATGTCCCACTTTCTCCCTGTAACCTTTTCTCCCCTTGACAATCAAGAACCTATTTCTCTCTGTCCTAAATATACTCAATGATCTGGCCTCCACAACCTTCTGTGGTGATGAATTCCATAGTTTCACCACTCTCTGGCTGAAGAAATTTCTCCTTATCTCCATTCTAAAAGGTCGTTCCTTTACTCTAAGGCTATGCCCTCGGGTCCTAGCCTCTCCTACCAATAGAAACACCTTCCCAGCATCCACTCTGTCCAGGCCATTCAGTACTCTGTAAGTAATCCTAAGTAGAGTAAAATTAGTAACAGGGAAATGATCTTAAGACATGGTACCTCAGTTCAGTCAAGTGGAACATCTGGCTTGTGATATGTGGGAAGTCATGGATCCTACTGGTGCCCTAGACAATCTTGTGCAGGATGTTCTGCCAACTGCAAAAGGTTGAGCTGTGAGTTCCAGAGCTGTAGTCACTGTGAAACAACTGTGAAACTGAGAGTCACACAGAAAGCACACCCAGAGGCATGGTTACACTATGGCTGAACAGCCTGCATTCAAAAATAGGAAATGGGGTGACTGCCAGAAATGCCAAAGGGAACTGCAAGGTATTGCAAGCATCCCTGAGTCCTGCTGCCAAATTTTTTTACCATTTCAGAAGTTGGTTCCTCAAGGAAGTGCAGTGACAGCCATTTCAAACAGTCGCTTTAGCATCAGTGGTGAGGAACCTTCGACAAACAATTATTCGGAATAGAATCAGTCAACATTGAATAAAGGTAGTGAAGGAGTCAAATCAGTTGTCGTTTGTTAAGGGTTAATTTTTATGTCATAATTTCAATTATGGTAAAAGCAAATGGAAACTGTGGGTGGAAAAAAGCAGGCTGCAAGTGTAGGGGTTGCAGTGTCAGGAGGATAGTGCTGGTCTTGGGTAAAATGTAAATAATGGCAGTGCAGCCTATGGGAAAACAGAGATAATGTAGGACACTGAATGAAATAACACATAGGAATGGGAATACATCATGTTGTAATATTTTGCACAAAGCTTAGAGGTGCCTGTTGACATTTAGAGTTGGTGTAACATTTTACACAGCCAATATTAACTCTCCTTGCAATCACATGAAATTGTGGATGAAACAAAACTTGGAACCATTATAAACTATGAGGGCAGTGTAGAAATTTGAAAAGACACAGACACAATGGTGGAATGGGCAGACAGGTAGCAAATTCATTGTGGAGAGAAAGAGATGATGCATGTTTATAGGAAAAATGATATAAACGAGGAGGTACAATACATGGGGGGGGGGTGTGTGAGCAGAGGGACATGTGTGTGTATGTGCATAGATCAGTCAAGGTGAGAGGATGGGTAATCTGAACAGAGAGAAAAAAAAACATTCAGTATCCTGAAGAACAAGGATGCTAGACTGAATTTATACAAGACACTTGCTTGTCATCAGCTGGAGAGTTATGTAGAATTTTGGCATTTCACAGTGTTGAAAAAAGTTGTTAGGGAATAGTTTTGTTGTGAAGTAATTTATTTGATGATTTCGTCTAGTGCAGAAAAGATGGAACTGGGGGCACTATTGGGACAATGGAGATACTGAAGTGTTTTCAGAGGAACCACAGGCTGATGTAGTGCCTACAAATGGCAATGATATCCCAGGAGCCTCCTTCTCCTCCTTTCCCTCGGCAACACTTCCTCCTCCACCTCAGGTTGGTGCTGCAGGCTGCTGCCAATCGTTTCACTGTCACAATTGTCAGATTATGAAGTACCTGGCATATACCTGCAAATTGTGAGACACACTCTGCAAAGAATTGTGGAGGGATGGGGGTCTCTTCCCCTGCAGTCCAGGTAGTGGAACCTATTTCAGGATGTTAATGGTAGGTTCCACAATGTTCTCCACTCTTATTATAGGTGTGTTGACCGTGTGTGGTTACATGACAGAATTAAGTCAGTAACCATTTACAGTGGGTATCTCTTGTGGCCAGGCAATCAATTTGACAATGTGGCTTGAGGATGGTCAACTTGACAGCCACTTGTAGCACGTTTTCACTCTAAGCTGTGTTTATAGTTCCAGTTTGAGGAGATTACTATTACTCTATGAGATGTACATAAGCCCTGTTCCTGGCTGAGTTGACACTAGGAGAAGTACTCTGTAAAACACTGGCATGTAAGGCCTCATGTTTAATGCCCTCCTCTTCTTCCCTCTGCCTCATCCTTGCTACCTTTGCTTCACGCCCCCTGTAATTCAACAGGCCAAGAGGAGCTGGACCTACAGATGCCTTGACTGAGAGCACATTTTCTGCTGGGAGGTCCTTCTGATCCATACCATGATGTGAAGGTGCCAGTGTTGGACTGGGGTGAACAAAGTTAAAAATCACACAACACCAGGTTATAGTCCAACAGGTTTATTTGGAAATACTAACCTTTGGAGTGCTGCTCCTCCATCAGGTAGCTGCAACAAAGGAGCAGCGCTCCGAAAGCTAGTGCTTCCAAATAAACCTGATAGACTATAACCTGGTGTTGTGTGATTTTTAACCTGATCCATACCAGTCCATCCAAAGATCTAGCGCCTCTCCCTTGCTGACTAAAAAACTTCCGTCACCTCCTCCAAGGACATAATAAACACTATGTTCCCAAATTTTGCCACAGCTGGTCAGCTCTGGGTGTTTGAGAGACAACAGTAACAGGAGCCATGACTGTGGAGGCCAGAGAGCATTATCGCTCTCTCCAACACCATTTTGATTTAACCCCTCTCTCTTTTCCTACCCTTCCTTCACTTTGCTATTGTTGCATTGCCCCTAGAATTGTACAGCATAGAAACTGAGCCTGCGACCCAACTCATCCATGCCATACAGATATTCAAATTAATCTTGTCTCATTTGCCAACATTTGACCCATATCCCTCTAAACTCTCGCCATTCATGTACCCATACAGATGCCTTTTAAATGTTACAATTGTACCAGCCTCCAGCACTGCAGCCCATTCCATACATACACCACCCTGTGCATGAGAAAGTTGCCCCTTAGTTTCCTTTTAATTTTTTGCCCCTCACCCTAAACCTATGCCCTCTCATTTTGGACTCCTCCAATCCAGGGAAAAGACCTTGTCTATTCATCCAATCCATGTCCCTCATAACTTTATAAACCTCAATAAAGTCACCCCTCAGCCTCCCATGATGAAGGGAAAACTGCCCCAGCTTATTTACCTTCTCCCTATAGCTCAAACCCTTTAATCCTAGCAACATCCTTGTATTTCACTTTTGAACCCTTTCAAGTTTCACAACATCTTTCCTATAGGAGGGAGTTACTTGCTTAGTTTTGTTTTAATTAATAAATTTGGCAGTAGGTTTTAAGAAGAAATGACATGAGGCCCAAAATGGTACTAAACCAGTAACAGTTACTGACTGACATCATGATCTTATAGGACAATGGCACTAGACCCTTAAAGACATAAGAATTGGAGTAGGTTGCAAATAAAGTCATTGGGAAGTGGACTACATTAATTCATTTTGTTTATCATTGGCTGTAGCATAAGCATAGTGATTCAGAAGAATCAATTTTTGTGTCTGCTGGGCTAGATTTTTGTCCTTGCTGCTTAATCATTTCACATAACCTGAATGACACACCGTGAGGAGAATTAGCCAGGAGGGCTACATACCTATCATGTTGCTCGCTCAACCTTCAGTCCATTCATTCCAATGGAAATAAAAGCACTTGGGTTTGGTTAAAGAAATCCAATCAACCCAGTCAGATTTTCTTCTCAATAATCTCTCCGGATCAGTGCTTAACCCAAGAAAACACAACCCTCTCTGTGTTTGATATCAGATTTTACAGTCTGCAGAAAGTGCAGTTAGTTTGGTTCAGACTATCAACAGACATATTTTGCATATTGCATGCAAGCAAAGTCTTTTGATATTGTGGTGCTACTGCTTGTTTATAATTAAACCAGACAGCGGATATCACTTCTGTCACTTCCCAGGCCTGATGTTGACACATTCTAATCAACTCCTTAAACTTAAATGGATGACTTGCCACTTTAAGTCATGAAAAACATTTTCTTGATACCTTCCTGTTTCATTTAGTTGATTTGTTTATCATAGAGTACACTTTTGCCTCCACTATTCATGACTTTTATTTGTTTTTATATTTTATCAGTGGTTTTGTTTCAGCGCTGAAGGCCAGAGATGCTATTCCCATAGACTTCCCTATTTTATTAAGAACAAGCTTTTAATATGTTTCCATCAAGCAGTGTGAATTTTTTTTCAATCTTGAGCGAATAACTTTCAAATCTAACATTAAGCATGGATCCTCTCAGATACAATGCATTCTGTAGGTAGATGCACCTATTGCCTTCACAGCTACCCTCCCCTAAGCCCCACCCCCACCCTCCTATTTATCTCTCAGCCCTCTTCCCCTACTACATTTCTCATGAAGGGCTTGTGCCTGAAACGTCGATTCTCCTGCTCCTCGGATGCTGCCTGACCTGCTGTGCTTTTCCAGCGCCACACTTTTCAACAACGTTTATCCTTCAGCCAACAAAGCATAAAAACATCTTTAATCCTAAGATGTTTTGTTAGAAAGTTGTTGAGAGCAAAATTATTATCTATAATTCACAAATTTCAATTAATTGCCAAAACAAGCTTCCATTTATGTGGAATAAAACAAAGTTTTGCAAATGTTGGAAATCTGAAACTAAAACAGAAACCGCTGGTGAGTTGCGTTCTGATGAAGAGTCATTGGACTCGAAACACTGTCTCCACTTTTCTCCTGCAAGTGCTGCAGGACTTGCTGAATTTTGCCAGCAATTTCAGTTTTTGTTGTGCAGGTGTATCTGTCAACAGCTTAAAGATTTTTACTGTGAAGTACTTTCAAAGTTCAGTCACCATTGTTGTGTGGGTAAGGAGAACAATCAACATATGTACAACAGAATCTAATTCTGCAGACCATTTAATTTGTCCACATGGTATTTGTTGAGGAACAACTAGGTGTTTCCCAGGGACAGTCATACTTTTGTTCACAGCTCATTATACTGCAATGCCATCTGTAATACTTCTGGGTAGGACAATGCTGTCACCAGTCCTTTTCTCATTGATTGGATCCTAAAGTCTAATTATTTTGCAGTGATGGAGAATCAATCACTTTTGAATCTCAACAAAAAGACGCTCTTGTCTGGATAAGATGTAGTTAGTTGTATGAAAGCAATTAGGCATAAATTACATTAGCTAATGACACATAGTCACTAAGAGAATGACAAGAACTTTATAGTTTGGTGGTAGTGTCCCAATTCTGGGCCAGGAAGCCTGGGTTCAAATATTCCCTGCATCAGAGGTTTTTTTCTTGTCCTTTCACGGGATGAGGACATCACTGAATACACCAGCATTCAGTGCCGATCCTTAATTGCCCAGGGGGCAGTTAAGAGTCAACCACATTACTGTGGAATTGGAGTCACATGTAAGCCAGAGCAGGTAAGGATGACAGTCTCCTTCCCTAAAGGATATTGGTGAATTAGGTATGTCATAACATGTCCAGACTGTTTGATTTAAAAACAGACATTGAAGAGACCTATGAATATTGGCGTGCACTTCACAAGATCCTCAGATATTCTGTCTTAACTGCCCCAAAGCCTCTATGACATTGGTAGATTGAGTGGAGTTTAATGCACTTTGCAACATTAACTCTTTCAGAACCTTTACCTTACAAAGGAAAGGTGTGCTGTATGCAGTGCAGGGCAAGGTCAAGTGTGGGGCATGCCATTACATTGTAATGTTTAACATGAATAATAATGAACAACATATTTGTGGTATTATGCTGTTCCTATAGCAACAGTGGCTGCCGTTAGACATGGATATCAAAGAAGCCTACTGAACTACAAAACACACTTGTGTAATTTGCTGTTTTGAAATGAAAATGATCTGAAGGAGATCTTTGAAGTTTTGTAGTAACTAATATGTGAAGAGTTTTATCTTACACGATACACTTGTCAAATGATAGCCTGGTAACAACTTGTTATGACAGACTCACAAATCAGACTAGATTATCAGTAACCCTCTTTATAAATGGGTCCCTGAAGGCACAAGGCTATATTGAAATATCTGTTTTTTTTTATGGAAACTGCAAACATCCAGATTTTCTAAACATGTAAGTGTACATGGTTAGACTTTTAACAGCAGCCTCATTTACTTAACTATTTTCTTTTTTTCCTTACAGTGTCTTTTCTTCTAACTGACCCATGGCATTGGAATTAATTCGCTTCAGATGTCCTATAAATCTAAAAATGAGTTTAACTCACCCAATAACAATAGGGGAGTTTTCCAAGTTAGAAAGCTGTCTTATACCCGGTGATATAAAATGCATGTTATTCCATATCAATTATTTCAGTTTGTTTTCGAGTTTTAAATTTGTAGCAGATGGGTTTTTATATATCTGAAGGGATTTAATAATTAGCTTGTAAATATTTCTTGCAGCCATGGTGAAGTTTTTTAAAAACTATGTTTTGGAGAGAGGTTTGTTGGAGAGTAGTGAGAACTGCTTACATTTGGAGTCTTTTATAAGTGAACAAAGTAAACAATGAGTGCATTAGACTGCCATATGGAAGGTTCTGAAGTTACTGTATTTTATGGTCTTACAGAAAACACCCATAGCTTGAAAAACAAAACTGATTATGTTTCGGATAGCAGTTTTATAGAAGTCTTGGCTGAAACTGGATGTCTAAAATAGTTGCTTCCAAGAAAGGGGAGTAATTTAAGACTGTTAAGAAAGATGCTACCTCAGTGAAAGGAATTTTGTTTAAAAGTTCACAGTCAAACTAGATTTGTTTGAAATCCTGAAAGGGTTATCTGAAACTGATGAAATCTAAGCTCAGTTGTACAGTCTCCGGGAAGATGCTATCAGATTCTCAAGATGGGGCTTTGAAGTCAGTTAAATTTAATCTTAATAATGTGAAAGGATAGAAAATTCTCTCAGGTGTGAGTGCTGTAAAGGAGAATTTTTGACATTAATGGATTCCTATTTTATCATGCATTTCCAAATCTTTAAATTTCTGTTATATGTAAATAGTTTACTTTATTCTAGTTCATCTTCATTTCTTTTTCACGATAAACTCCTGTTTCACTGTAAAAACAGAATCTGCAGCATTGAGTGCTATAGTTCAGAGAAAGACCACTTTGCTAAAGCCAACAGAAACTAAAATATGAACCATCATTCCAGATTTCAGTCTAGTTTCTGACTTTTCCAGTAATAACACCAGCTCGAATCATAACAACCTGACCTGTTACATGCCATAAAATCGCATAGATTAAAACTGATGTAAAATTGGTATCTCATCCCACTTCATTTTATTCCTGCTGGCGAGGTTTACTTGGTCGCAGGTTTATAAACAACTGCCTGTCCTTAAAGCTTACATCTTTGAGCAAACTGATTTAACTATCTTCTCACATTGTTCAGCACTAAATTTCATTTGCAAATATTCCTGCAACGTTTTAATATGCTTTAGGTATTATACAAGTGCAAGTTATTGTTGTATTTGTACTAACACTTTCTATAATAAAGTCATAAATATCACAAATGTAATTTTTAACTGAATGTGTAACTGGCAACCCTAATATAATTTGGCTCAGGTTTAGTTGATGTACTTAGAATAATGTATTTTGAGGGTTATATGAAAAACTTTTGAAACATTGACTCATGCCTTTTATGGCCCCAAAAGTACTAACTTTACTAGTTGAAATGTTTTCACTGCTAAAATCTAATTTAATGATCTTATTTTATTTCAGGTTAATTGGACATCATTTTAACTGCTTAAGGGGACAAGTTCAGGTCAGGTCACAAACCTTTCATGAGCCCAATTCATTCCAGGCTTCATCTGAACATCTTTCAAGGTGAGTGGCTAGCCCCTGCAGTACTGTTGGGCAAACAACTTAAGTATTGAAGCAGTTAATTAATGATATTTTAATCCAGAATGTTGGCCTTAACAATGCACTCATAGGTTTCCAAAGGTTTGTCAACTAAAGTCAATCAGATGAAGACACAATGGGGAGTCATTGATCAATGAAACCAACAGTCTTAAAAATGTTTACTCAGTGAAATATGAGCTATGAGTCGATCCAACATGAAAAGCTTGTGCTTGGAAGGCCTGATTTCACTGCTCCTCATTTTTCTTAGAAATCCTGTCACCTAACTTGTACTTTACTCACCTTGACCTACACTTTCTTGTTGTCGAACTTCACTGTAGCATGGTTCTGCCATTCTACCTTGGATCTCTCATGTAGAGGAAGAGGAGGTGCAGAATCAATAGGAACAGCAAGAGCTAGAGCAGCAGAGGCAACTCTCTGTTTCCGCACAGCAACATGCTGCACCACAGGCAAGAGGGAATGGACACAGAGATCTAGCATAGACTTGATGAGTGGGCATTGCCAGTGATCTTCAAGATATCACTGGAGCCATACCCAAAAAACGCCTCTCTGTCTCCCTGGACTTATGTAGTCTATTCTCCCACAAGGGAGGGGAGCCAAGTTATGAATGTGGGAAATACATTTTCAGCATTGGTTGCAATGATAACATAGAATTCCTACAGTGTTGAAGCAGGCCATTCAGTCCATCAGGTCCACACCAATTCTCTGAAGTTCATCCCACCCAGACCCACCCCATCGCTGTAATCCTGCATTTCTCATGCCCAATCCATTTAACCTGCCCATATGTGGACTGTGGGAGGAAATTACAATACCCACAGGAAAGCGATGCAGACACGGAGAGAACATGCAAACTCCACACAGTCGCCCGAAGCTAGAATTGAACCCAAGTCCCTGCAGCAATGAGGCAGCAGTGCTAACCACTGAGTCACCCATCTGTGAAAAGTGATAGCGAGATAAGGTTGCAAATATCAGTCAGATGAGTGTAATGTTGGTTATTCAGATGGAGTTGTGGGAGTCCCTTAAACACAGAGGAATGAGTGTAGCTCAATGTGTGTTGGACTGAGGAGCACTATGCAAGAGAAGGCTGTCGAGGTCAGAGTGGGGTATCACAACATCACCTTTCCTAGCTTCTTGAGATCAGTAAATCTCTTGGGACACTGTATCCCAGTTGGAGGGGCACATTCCTGGTACTCACTTCCTTGGTGACACACAGCCCAGGCCTGTTTGGTTTGAGACATTAATATTTTCTGCAAAGATAACAAAAAACTCCCTTAGATCCTTCTGCAGGATCTGCAGGAAAGAGTGAGAAACCCGTGGGACAGCCCGATCATGCCATTTTCTTTCATTCCTGTCGTTGCTTCAGTGGTTTTGGAGCACTTTGAGGCAGTCTGAGACCAGGTAAGTTGCAATACAAATGTTTTATCTTAAATGGAACATCCAATATAAACTACACAGGCAGATAATGTGAACAGAATTCTTAAATGTTTCCAATTGGAAAATGCACATCCTAATTGAGCTTATTTGGGCAAATGATTCAGTTCTGTAACTATCGACTTACATTTTAAAATGGGGATTCTGGATAATCAGACTGTACAAGTCTACTTCATGGTTTAACCTTTAACCCTATTCCCTGACACTGGATTGACATCCTTGAATGTTATTTCATCTGTTAAACAATGAGAGAGGTGCATTGCCACAGCTGAATCCTGTTTGTCTGTCAGTAAAAAGCCTAGAGAAGATATAAGACAACAAACCCACCCAAAAGAAAACTGAATTAATTAGCTTTTCCTATCCTCTTGGTTGAAATTAAAAAAGGCAAGATTATCAATCCAGTTTGCAAAGGCAGAAACATCCCATGATGTGAATTAAGTTTAAGTGCTTAAACTAAATTCTAAATTTAATGTTCGCTGATTATATCAGGCATTTTACAATGTTCCAACACTCAACTGATACATAAATTGTATTTTGCATATGTAGGTGTAAATCTGATCATTCAAACAAAACAAAAGAAGCATTAGCTAGAAAGCAAACCAGTTTGATATATAAAATATATAGTCAAATCTGAAGTAGGAATTTTCCATGTATAAAGTATTTTTTCACCAGAAAGTCAGACCTGTTGAATCTGACCCTGCCATATTTGAATGATTATAACCTATAATAGAATGAAGTCACATGGTGTGAATTGTGTTTCTGTTGGTGGGTGGCATTCTCTGACTGCTTGGTAATTTGGTTCCGCAGTGATGTTCTGCGAGGTTAACACCTGCTCTTTGTGTGGGTAGTGTAGATGCTGTTTACAACCATGCCTGCCCAAATTGTGTTCATGAGGTATGTGGATACACTGATTGTTTCACCACATTGTTACAAAACAATATTGAGGTCTGAGACCTAATTAACAAATAACAGTTGTGAGAGTTAGGCTGCCCTTACTGGGAAACAATTGAGTTAAATTCATGGTCACCTTTATTCCTCAAGGAAACACAATTTATGAAATGCCTAATGGAAATTCTTTGTCCTGTTTTGTCCTTGAACATGTCAGGCTGATGTGAACGATGTGTATGAATGCACCGAACTTCTGCATTGTCCTTTAAGAAACTGGTATTTCTTCCTTCTCACACTGCATATCTCAGTATAAGCCGTGCAACTACAGCTGTCCAACATAATTCTGAGATTCATTGATAAATGATCCTTGATCAGAATCCATTCAAATAACAACAGCCACCACTTTAAATTATATTGCACTGATCTGCTTTTTCGATGGCTGGCTTTGTTCTTTTAAATAAAGCATAAGGCAATTATTCATGTAGCTTCACTGAACTACTGAAGATCCGTTGCCATGACAGATAGAGATCACAAACCTGCTACAATATTTCTAAAGCAAAGCCTTATGTTGTCACAAGAATTTTCTACAGAACTAATTTCAGATTAGACATGACAGCTGCAGCATGCCCAGTAATAATTTATCTCGAAGAATTTTGTGGTCCCGAAGTGAATAATCAATTTTGCCGCCCCTCAATCTTTAATTCTTTATGGTCAGCTAAGAACACTTACTCTTTGCAGATGAAACAGGAATGAATCATAAGTTACAATGCAAATACATTCCAAGCGTAGAACCAGAAAGAATCTCAGGTCTGAATAAAAATGTTTTTTGTGAAGAAAAGATTTTATTTTTCTATTTGCTTTCACTTTAGATTGTGAGCTCACTGATAGGATTTGCCATGTTAAGTGAAGTTAAGACTCACTTGGAGATGAAAAGTATGGCGCTGGAAAAGCACAACAGGTCAGGCAGCTTCCGAGGAACAAGAGAGTCGATATTTTGGGCATAAGCCCTTCATCAGGAATTGGGGGTGGGGAGGAAGTGGAGAAAGGGGGCTGAGATAAATGAGAGTGTGGGGATGGGAGTGAGGGAGAGGTAGCTGGGAAGGCGATAGGTAGATGCAGGTGGGAAGTGATGGTGATAAGTTGGAGGGGATGGTGGAGCGAATAGGTGGGAAGGAAGATGGACAGGTAGATGGCTTTTGCCTGAAACGTCGAATTTACTGCTCCTCGGATGCTGCCTGAACTGCTGTGCTTTTCCAGCATCACTCTAATCTAGACTCTGGTTTCCAGGATCTGCAGTCATTGCTTTTACCTAGATGGACAGGTAGGACAGTTCAAGAGGGTGGTGCCAAGTTGGAAGGTTAGATCTGGAATGAGGTAGAAGGAGGTGAGATTAGGAAACTAGTGAAGTGGCTGTTAGTGCCATGGGGTTGAAGGGTCCCAAGGTAGAAGATGAGGTGTTCTTCCTCCAGTCATCGGGTGGCTTGGATTTGGCATTGGACTTAAATGTCCTTGGCAGAGCAGGAGGGGGTGTGGAAGAGTTCGGCCTCAGGACAGTGACATTGGTTGGTGCGTGTGTCCCAGAGATGTTCCCTGAAATGCTCTGCGAGTTGGTGTCCTATCTCCCCAAGGTAGCGGAGGCCACATCGACAGCAACGGATATGGTAGATGAGGTGAGTGGATGTGCAGGAAAATCTCTGCTGGATGTGAAAAGATCCTTTGGGGCATTGAATGGAGGTGAGGGGGAGGTGTAGGCACAGGTTTTTGCTGGGGCAAGGGAAGATGCCGGGTGTGGAGAGTGGGTTGGTGAGAGGCGTGGACCTAACAAGGGAGTCATGGAGGGAACGGTCTCTGCAGAATGCAGATAGAGGTGGGGAGGGAAATATATCTCTGGTGGTGGGGTCTGATCGTAGGTGGCGGAAATGATGGAGGATAATGCACTGTATCGGAGATTAGTGGGGTGGAAGGTGAGGACGAGGGGATTCTATCCTTGTTGCGGTTGGAGGGGTGGGGTTCAAGGACTGAGGTGCGGGAGTAGAGGAGATGCGCTGAACGGCATCGTCAACGATGTGCGAGAGGAAAATTTCGGTCTTTGAAATAGGAGGCCATCTGGGATGTCCAGGAGTGGAATTGCTCCTCCTGAAAGCAGATGTGGTGGAGGAATTGGGAGTAAGGAAATGTGGTTTTAATGGGAGAGATGGAAGGAGGTGTAATCCAGGTAGCTGTGGGAGTCAGTGGGTTTGAAATAGATGTCTGTGCTGAGTTGCTCACCAGAGATGGGGACAGAGAAGTCCAGAAAGGGGAAGGAGGTGTCCAAGATGGTCCAGATGAACTTGAAGTCAGGGTTTAAGGTGTTAGTGAAGTTGATGAACTGTTCAATCTCCTTGTGGGAGCACAAGGTGGAGCCAATACAGTCATCAATGTAGCGGAGGAAATGGTGGGGAATGATGCCAGTGTAACTGCGGAAGGTGGACTGTTCCATATATCCTACGAAGAGGTAGGCATAGCTGGGCCCCCTGTGGATGGCTCTGGAAACTTTATTGGAAGTAGCATTTAGAAATAATATGTGCATATGAAATTGCAGACAGAACAACTAAAAGACAACAATTTACTGAAGTGGTGTAAATTGGGGTGAGGTGTAAAATCACTATTGGATCTCACTGTTAAACTAATCTGGTAGAAAAGACTTGTGATCATGCCGTGTGAAGACAGATGTAGAGCTTTCTGGATAAACAAATAACCCAATGGGTCTGGGTCCAATATTATACCCCATATTAACCTCCTCCAATCCTACTTCAAGTAACCTTATCAGTATATTGCATTAATTCAAGATTTGCGTAAAGAACTATAGCTCAGGTAACCATTGTCGTAGTTGTGGGTATGTTCGCCGAGCTGGGAAGTTGAATTGCAGGCGTTTCGTCTCCTGTCTGGGTGACATCTTCAGTGCTTTGGAGCCTCCTGTGAAGCGCTGCTGTCCTGTGTCTTCTGGAATTCATTTGGTTCTGTTTCTGCTGCTTCCGGTTGTTTGTTGTAGTGGCCAGTATATCGGGTCCAGGGGTCAACGTGTTTGTTGATGGAGTCTCTGGATGACTGCCATGTGTATCAGAATTCTCTGGCTGTCCTCGGTTTAGCTTGTCCTATACCAGCCACTCCAACGAACAACCGAAACCAGCAGCCAGAAACAGCAGAAACGGAACCAAATAACTTCAAAAAGACTCATTCAAATCCTTATCCAGCTGTATCTTACAACTAACAAGTCGACAGGTTCTTACACTTGGCATAGAAAAGTGATTGGAGGGCTTTTGTGGTTCAATGGGACTGTCCCTACCTCTGACCCAGAAGTCCTAGATTCAAATGCCAACTGCCAAGGAGATGTGTTGCAATATATTTGGACAGCTAAATTTAACATATATTTTGTTAAAAGAGTAGAGTGGGGAATAAGGCTGTTGTGGTGCAGTGATAGTGTCCCTAACTTTAGACCAGTAGGTCTATGTTCAAGTCCCAGAGGTATGTCATAATATGTCTGAACAGGCTGATAAAAAATATCTGGAAAGTCAATTGTTGGCAGCAAGCTACTATGATTTGGTAACCTGCAATACAACAGTTACATTACAATATGATTTTTCCAATGCTTGCCTAGCTGACTGTCCATTGACCAACCTCCGTAAACTTATTCATACTTTTGCTTCATTCAAAGGTTCACTGAAGATGTTACCTAGTATGGTGATGAAACGTCTGAAAAACGAACCTTCCAGCTCAGTGAGCAAGGCTACATCCACACCCATAATTCTGCTGTCTAGAATCCAATTTGAACTGAGTATTGTTCATCCATACAGTCACTTACATACAAATTCTGGTCAAGGAAATTCTCCATTTTTAATTTTTCATTTGTTTATTTTAATTTGTCCTTGGTTTTGTCCCTTCCCTTCTTTGTAACCTCATCTAGTCCTGTTAATCTATTTCACTTATCTAATTCTGGTCTTTTTACACATTCCCAAATTCCACCACTCCACCACAGGTGGTTATGGCTTTCGCTGCCTTGGCCTTACATTCTGGAATTTTCTGACAAAACCTTTCTCCTTTACCTCTCTTATTTTTAAGCTGTTCCTTAAAACCTACGTCTTCCATTGTTGTAAAATATCGTTGTGTGATTCAAAGCCAAATTTTGCTGCTGTCCCTTCCGATAAATGCCTGGGGAAGTCTTTGACCATGTAAGACCTGCTACCTAAATGGAAGTCCTTGAGGCAAGCTAAAAGCGAGACTTCCATATCTGTGAGGTGAGTATCTTAAAAGAACAATTTGGTTTATGCAAAGAAAGGCATTTTACTGTGTTGCAATAGCCTTTGGTTAATGCACACTGCTCATAGATTTGTATGAAGCATAAAAACAGAGACCTTTTACACTGGATGGCCTGTAGTTCTTTAAATGCTACATATTCCTATGAGTATTTACTGGAGGGCATATTTTAAGGGCTGGTTAAGAACAGGACAATGTTGGAAACACATTGCATTGGTTAAGATCAGAACAAAGAAAAGGCAATCTCACAGTCTTGCGTTCAATTCATCTCTTTGGAACTGAGCCATTAGCCTATCTTGTTACTGAGGTACCCTGCTGTGTAGTTCCAGGTTTTTGTTTTTATTCCTACATTTGACACCCGCTGACCGTTCACTTTGACATTCACTTAATTGTCAAATTGACAAAGGTCAGGAGAGAAGGGAGCAGAGCTTTGTGGTGGAAGCTCTGTGAAAAATCATGCTTATTATTCCAAGAGGGTTCGGTGAAGAAAGAAAGACTTGCATTTATGTCACCTTTTTTATGACCACCAGACATCTCAAATCACTTCACAGCCAATGAAGTAGTTATTGAAGTGTAGTCACCATTGTACGTAGAAAATACAACAGCTAATTTGTACTTAGCAAACTCCCACAGAGAGCAATGTGATAAAACGACAGTAGAATTTTTTTTGTAACAGTGTACAGTGATTGAAAAATAAATATTGCCCAAGAAACCATAGATATGTCCCTTGATCTTTGAAATAGTGTCATGGGAGCTTTTTCATTCGGCTGAGAGAGCAAATGAGGCCTCAGGTTAACGCTGCATCTGAAAGATAGCACACTAAACAATACAATTTGCCATCAGCATTGCCCTAGAATGTTAACGCTGATTCTCAAACCTTGGACTGGATATTAAACCTGGATTCCTGTGACTCAAAGGCATGGGTAGCCTACCAACTGAGCCAGGGCTGACAGCAGGTAAAAAGAATCCAACTGAACAATGATATTGGAAGAAAGTAGTGACAACTCAAAAGATGGTGGAATGAAGAACTATTTAGGCAAGTGTGCTTTGGAAAGTCTATGGAGAGAAAAATCCAAGCAGTGTGCACTCATCTCAAAAGATGAAGATACCCTTGATTTTTCTTCTTCTTGTTTCCAGCACCAGTGCAACAACTGCAGCTATGTACCCCAAGGGGGCAACCACACCCCTGAGAGGGAAGAGGAAGTCTCAAAGGGCACAATGGCATATACTTGCCCTGTATCTAGCACTAATTATGATATCAGCACCTCTGTGGCCATGTCTGATGACAATGTAATGGATAAACATGCTGTCACTGGGATCCCCTCTTCCCCTGGTCATGGGTGGTCTCGTGGTTCTTGGAACCTATTGTCCAAAAACTGTTGGTACAGGATTACAAGCAAAACTCAGAACTACAGGGGAGACAATCTTTACGTAGGGAAAGTTACAACATGTATAGAAATCTTAATAGTCAGAATGTCATGTGATCTATCCTCTAGTATGGCTTCGATCAGAGTTGGCAATCCTAATCCACACGCACATGCATACGCAATTGCCCACGTGTGTATATGCAATGCACAGTAGGAAATGGCTGCTCAGCTGCTGGAATAAAGTAAAGAATAATTCTGGTTGGCAAATGTTAACAAAATACCCAATGGCATGGCCAATTGGTAGCAAGACAGAACAGTCAGTATCAGATGTATTTATTATGATAACTGATTGACAATTGACATTTCACACACAGTAGCTTCAGCCTGCTCGTCTAACCAACTGATGTGTTTCACTGTTGAAACAGCATGTCATTTGCAAGTTAACATCAGGAGAAACATAGCAAAATGATTCAAATATTTAAATGACATGAGCGTTGATGTGTTTTGATTTTTAAAAAAAGTTGATCTATTAGGAAACCAATGTAAACCAATGTCTTTAATGAACATTCATCTCAATTAAGTCCAACAACTGTCAGTAAAATAATGTTTCATCTCATTGCACATCAGAGTCTATTTCTGTTCCATCAATCACTAAATGTGCCTGATCTTTCTGGTCGAGTTTGAGTTGATTAGTTCTTTCATATTTGTATTTCTATTGTTCTTTACAGAAATATCCTTCAGTTGATCAAATGGTGCAGCTCCTGCATTTGTGCTTGTGGAATTAATAACATAAGCAGCTAATTGTTTGACCATTTGACACCTTAAAACTTACATGAAGTGCAGCGTGTGCCATGAAGTGTTTGCTCATAAATTAACAAAATTTTTTTTTTCTTTCCTTATTAGTTTATAACACAAGGTTATAGCTGATTAATTTTACAGCATGAACATGAAGTCCTTCAAAGTTTAGCTGAAAGTCCTCCAGTTAACAAAGTGAGTGCATGGCACAGAGCAGATCATTTCAATTTGGCTTCAATACAAAAGCAAACTACCATTAAAGCTGGAAAGCTGTAAGTACATGGATGATTTTGGGATAGCGTAGGGGAACAAGCTGAGAATAGTTCACAGGTCGGTGCAATATTGTATTGTCCTAGGTTCGAAATCATGAAATTATGGAAATATTCAGCAGCTCTGTGGAGAGTGAAACAGATCCAATATTTTAGATCAGTTTGAGATCTGGTTATGAGCCACACACCTCAGATGTTAACTCTAATTCACTCTCTGCAGATATTGCCTGATTTGCTGAGTATTTCCAGTATCATGTGGTTTTCATTCAATTGTTTTGGTGACACACTCAGACTTTATTGAGCTCTTGTTAACCTTCTCAATTACTCTTGAGACATGGGCATCACAAGAATGTATGTGCCTAAGTGACCTTGAGAAAGTGATGGTGGGCTTTCTTCTTGAAATGCTACAGTCCACTCGATGTTGTTTGCTAAGGAATTCCACAATACTGACCGAGCGACGCTGAAGTGTAAGTGATATCTGTAAGAATGGTAAATGACAACAAGGGAGATTGGACTAGATGTTGCTCCCATGTGGTTGCAAGCCTTGATCTTCAAACAGGAGGAAGTTATGGATTTTGAAATTATTTTTGCAGAATTGATGAGGCATTGCAGTGAATCTATAAGATAGCAAGACAATGGCTATGTTATGCCCATAAATTAACCTCCCCATCATTTTAAGGGTAATTTTGCAAACTCTTATATGAAGGGAAGTTTGTGGTAAGCCTGGTGAAAGGCACAGGTCTATCTCTGACTTTTCACAATGAAATGACTTTTCACAAAATGATTTATTTTGATTCACTTCTATCATCCAGTTCAAAGGTTACCAGTCATTCTCTATGTACAGGCAGATTGCTAATGACCACCTCAGTGACTCTGGGCTACATAAGTTGGCCACTTACTTGCTCCTGGTTTTGGGCGTTAAGCCTACTATGATTGTGTTTTGGTTAAATTTCTTTTCTTCTAAGTTACCTCCTGGAGAGGGGCAGTGGCGGCGGTATCGGGCTCATTGAATTTGGAGGTTGGCCAGTGTGAGGCAGCGGCTGGGGGCCTAACCAGGGAGTCTCGAGGACTTCCCGATGCCTGGTGCGTGGACTGAAGGTGAGGCTGAGGCCTGGTGCAGGCGGTGCCTGGATCGGGACTTTGTGGTCCAATCTGGCGATGGAGGTTCCCCCAGCATCTGCAGTGATAATGAGAGCAGAGAAGAGTGCGACAGCATGGAGAAAGTGTGTCAAATCGGAGGAGATTGAGCTCCTGTGGGATATGTGTCCCAGCATGGCTAAGCACTTGAGAAAGTCCGCAATGGTTGAACTTTTAGCTTTACTTCTTTATTTTTCAACTTGATGCAAAGATGGGCTATAATGTTTAACTTTTAACTCTGTTCCATATTTCTTTCTACCTTGTTCTTAGGTTTTTGTGCCTAGGTCCATGTACCTATGGTGGCGCCGTGGGGTGACATTGAAGACTTTTCACTGTACCCCTATACTTTTGTACTTGAATACACGTGACAAAGAAGTCTAAAACTAAATCTAATATTGGATATCAAGAATGGAGGAAAAATTATTGAGTACAGTATAAATAAGTTCCAAACCTCCTCTCAGCAAATTAATTACTGTCTATACTCTGCTCTTTCCCCTTCCAAACTAAAACAAAACAGACTGAATACAATTGAATGTAAGAGCTAGCCAGTTTCGTATGTAGTGAACTTGTGGGCCTACTGAAAAGTTTATTCATCATTTACCACATATTCACAACTCTACAGTTTCCATGACATGAAATGCTGAACTGTCACTCTCAGAGGTTCCGTTTCAAAGAAGATGCAGCAGGATTGAAACCGGGTATCATAATCTAAATCCAGAATTAAAATACCAAAGGCAGTTCTTTGATTGCAGAGAAAAGGAGAAGGAAGGAACACTGAGAAAGCTTTCATTTATGTTGCATCTTTCACTATTTCAGGCTGCCCCAATGTGCTTTACAACTGAAGACATAATTCTCTGTTTCAGTGTGTGAAATGTGACAGCCAATTGACAGTTCCATACAAGGAACTTTATGAGAATGAGAAAATATGTTTAAATAATGTTGACTGAGGGACAAACATTGACCAATACATTAGGAGAGTTTGACTGATCTTCTCAGAATAGTACTGTGGAATCTTTTATATCTACGTTAACATCTGGATTTCACGTCACATAAGAATGTCAGCACCTTCAACAGTGCAGCACTCCCACAATACTGACCCTCTGAAAGTGCAGCACTCCCACAATACTGACCCTCTGAAAGTGCAGCACTCCCACAGTACTGCCCCTCTGAAAGTACAGCACTCCCACAGCACTGCCCCTCTGAAAGTGCAGCACTCCCACAATACTGACCCTCTGAAAGTGCAGCACTCCCACAGTACTGCCCCTCTGAAAGTACAGCACTCCCACAGCACTGCCCCTCTGAAAGTGCAGCACTCCCACAATACTGCCCCTCTGAAAGGACAGCACTCCCACAATACTGCCCCTCTGAAAGTACAGCACTCCCACAGCACTGCCCCTCTGAAAGTGCAGCACTCCCACAATACTGCCTCTCTGAAAGGACAGCACTCCCACAATACTGCCCCTCTGAAAGTGCAGCTCTCCCACAATACTGCCCCTCTGAAAGGATAGCATTCCCAAAGTACTGCCCCTCTGACAATAGATAATAGATGCAGGAGTAGGCCATTTGACCCTTCGAGCCAGCACCACCATTCATTATGATCATGGCTGATCATCCATAATCAGTATCCTGTTCCTGCCTTATCCCCATAACCCTTGATTCCACTATCTTTAAGAGCTCTATCCATCTCTTTCTTGAAAGTATCCAGAGACATGGCCTCCACTGCCTCCTGGGGCAGAGCATTCCATATATCCACCACTCTCTGGGTGAAGAAGTTTCTCCTCAACTCTATTCTAAATGGCCTACCCCTTATTTTTAAACTGTGTCCTCTGGTCCTGGACTCACCCATCACAGAAACACGCTTCCTGCCTCCAGAGTATCCAATCTTTTAATAAACTTATACGTTTTAATCTGATCCCCTCTCATCCTTCTAAACTCAATTGTATACAAGTCCAGTCGCTCCAATATTTCTTCATATGATAGTCCCGCCATTCTGGGAATTGACCTCATGAACCTACGTTGCACTCCCTCAATAGCCAGAATGTCCTCCCTCAAATTTGGAGATCACATCTGCACACAATACTCCAGGTGCAGTCTCACCAGGGCCCTGTACAGCTGCAGAAGGACCTCTTTGCTCCTATACTCAATTGCCTTTGTTATGAAGGCCAGCATGCCATTAGCTTTCTTCACTGCCTGCTGTACCTGCATGCTTGCTTGCATTGACTGATGCACAAGAACATCTAGATCTCATTGTAGTTCCCCTTTACCTAACTTGATTCCATTTAGGTAGTAATCTGCCTTCCTGTTCTTGCCACCAAAGTGGATAACCACACATTTGTCCACATTAAAATGCATCTGTCATGCATCCGTCCACTCACCTAGCCTGTCCAAGTCACCCTGTATTCTCATAACATCCCCCTCACATTTCACCCTGGCACCCAGCTTTGTGTCATCAGCACATTTGCTAATATTACTTTTAATGCCTTCATCTATATCATTAATGTATATTGTAAACAGCTGCGGTCCCAGCACCGAACCTTGTGGTAACCCACTAGTCAATGTCTGCCATTCCAAAAGGAACCCGTTTATCACTACTCTTTGCATCCTGTCAGCCAGCCAATTTTCAATCCAAGTCAGTATTTTGCCCCCAATACCATGTGCCCTAATTTTGCTCATTAATTTCCTAAGTGAGTTTTTATCAAAGCCTTGCTGAAAGCCAGTCCATACACTGGCTCTCCCTTGTCCATCTTCATAGTTACATCCACAAAAACTTCCAGAAGATTAGTCAAGCACGATTTCCCCTTCGTAAATCCATGCTGACTCTGACCTATCCTGTTACTGCTGTCCAAATGATCGTAATTTCATCTTTTATAACTGACTCCAGCATCTTTCCCACCACTGACTTCAGGCTAACCAGTCTATAATTCCCTGTTTTCTCTCTCTCTCTCCTTTCTTGAAAAGTAGAATAACATTAGCCACCCTCTAATCCACAGGAACTGATCCTGAATCTATAAGAACATTCTATAAGAATGCGTCCACGATTTCTCGAGCCACCTCCTTCAGTACCCTGGGATGCAGACCATCAGGGCCCGGGGACTTATCAGCCTTCAGACCTAACAGTCTCTCCAACACCATTTCCTGCCTAATATAAATTCCCTTCAGTTCATCCATTGCCCTAGGTCCTTCAGCCACTACTACATCTGGGAGATTGCTTGTGTCTGAAGACAGATGCAAATTACTATTCAACTCTTCTGCAATTTCCTTGTTCCTCATAATAAATTCCCCCATTTCTGTCTTCAAGGGCCCAATTTTAGTCTTAACCATTTGTTTTCTTTTCACATACCTAAAAAAGCTTTTACTATCCTCCTTTATATTTTTGGCCAGTTTGCCTTCATACCTCATTTTTTTCTCCGCGTATTGCCTTTTTAGTTATCCTCTGTTGCTCTTTAAAAGTTTCCCAGTCATCCGGCTTCCTGCTCACCTTTGCTATGTTATACTTCTTCTCTCTCATCTTTATACAGTCCTTAACTTCTCTCGTCAGCCACGGCCGCCCCTGCCTCCCCTTAGGATCTTTCTTCCTTTTTGGAATGAACTGATCCTGCATCTTCTGCATTATATCCAGAAATACCTGTCATTGTTGTTCCACTGCCATCCCTGCTAGGGTATTGCACCATTGAACTTTGGCCAGCTCCTCCCTCATAGCTCCATAGTTCCCTTTGTTCAACTGCAACACTGACATTTCCGATTCTCCTTCTCCCTCTCAAATCGCAGATTGAAACTTATCATATTATGGTCACTACCTCCTAATGGCTCTATTACTTCGAGGTCCCTGATCAAATCTGGTTGATTGCACAACACCAGATCCAGAATTGCTTTCTCCCTGGTAGGCTCCAGTCCAAACTGTTCTAAGAATCCACCTCGGATGCAGTCCACAAACTCTCTTTCTTGGGATCCAGTGCCATCCTGATTCTCCCAGTCTCCCATGTTGAAATCCCTGTAGTGATACCTTTGCGACAGGCCAACCTCAACTCCTTATTCAACTTATATCCTACATCCAGACTGTTTGGGGCCTGTAGATAACTCCCATTAGGGTCTTTCTACCCTTAGAATTTCTTAGCTCTATCCATAGTGACTCTACATCTCCAGATTCTATGTTCCCCCTCGCAAAGGTCTGAATATCATTCCTCATCAACAGGGCCACTCCACCCTCCTTCCCATCAGTCTGTCCTTTCGATAACACATATAGCCTTGAATATTCATCTCCCAGGACCTGTCCACTTGAAGCCACGTTTCAGTACTCCCCACAACTTCGTACCTGCCAATTTCAACTGAGCCTCAAGCTCATCCACCTTATTTCTTATGCTTTGTGCATTCGTATCTAATATTATAATTTGTTACTCCCCTCACCCTTTTATCAATCCCTATTTCACTTGACCATACAGTATGGTCCCTTCTTGAATTTTCTGCTCCATTGATTCTGTTGTCTTTCTTAACTTCTCTTATTCTCACTTTCCCTTTAACTTCCTTCTTAAGTTTCCAGTTTGTCCCCTCCCCCCCCACTACTTAGTTTAAACACACTTGTGTTGCAGTGGCATACCTGCCTGCCAGAATGCTGGTCCCCCACCTATTAAGGTGCAACCCGTCCCTCTTGTATAATTTATCCTTACCACATACGCCAGTGATCCAAGAAATTAAATCCTTGCTTCCTGCACCAGTTCCTCAGCCACACATTCAGGTTTATTATGTCCCTGTTCCTGCCCTCTCCAGCGCGAGGAACTAGAAGCAAACCGGAGATAACCACCCTGGAAGTTCTGCTTTTCAACCTTCTTCCGAGTTCTCCGAAGTGCCGCTGTAGAATGCCCCTCCTCTTCTTCCCGACGTTATTTGTGCCAACATGCACCACCACCTCTGGCTCTTCACTATCGCCCTTGAGAATTCCCTATGTACCATCCTCAAATCCCGCCTGCTGCCGCAGAAACCCCTTTCAGTCCCTCTCACAATAGACTCCCTTATTACCACAGCTGTGCATGATGTCTGACTCCTCGGCTCTGCATCCATGCCAATTTTCGATTTGCAGACCTGCCCGCCTCTCAATCTGGCAGTGTCATCTGTCTCGACAGTTTCCAAGAGAGCCAACCTTTTCACGAGAGGTACATCCCCCGGGGTCTCTTGTACTTGAATCATGTCTTCCTTCCTCATCGTCATCTCCCTTCTCTCTTCTTGTATGCCCAGCATAATGACCTCGTTGAAGCTTCTGTCCAGAAAATACTCGTTCTCTCTGATGAGCCTGAGGTCATCTAGTTCTTTCTTCAATACTGCAACATGCTCCTTCAGAAGCTGAATGTGTACACACTTTCCGTAGCTATGGGAGCCAGAGACACCATCAGTGTTCCTGACCTCCCACATCATGCACGCAGTACACTGAATCAACTTAGCAGTCATGTCTTCACCCTCTTCAACTGTGGCGTAATCTCCTCACTCAGCGTCTTCGCCGAAGATTCCTGAGCCAAGACTTGCACTTTTCTTACCAGACACTTCCCTCAACCTTCTTTATTTTGCTGTGAACACACCTACTTAAATAGTAATCACTAAACTTCCCAATAGCCTCTGTGCTCCGACCTCACTTCCGCCCAGCTCCCACTGCTCTCGGCTGCAAAGAAAAACGATGCTACTCCCACAGCACTGCCCCTCTGCAAGTGCAGCACTCCCACAGCACTCCCCCTCTGAAAGGGCACCACTCCCACAGCACTCCCCCTCTGAAAGGGCACCACTCCCACAGCACTGACCCTCTGAAAGGGCAGCATTCCCACAATACTGCCCCTCTGCAAGTGCACCACTCCCACAATACTGCCCCTCGGAAAAGGCTGCAATCCCACACACTACTCCTCTGAAAGGGCAGTACTCTCACTGATCTGCCTATCTGAAAGGGCACCACTCCCACAGCACTGCCCCTCTGAAAGTGCAGCACTCCCCCATCGCTGCATCTATGAAAGGGCAGCATTCCCACTGAACTGCCCCTCTGAAAGTGCAGCACTCCCCAGCACTGCCTCTCTGAAAGGGCACCACTCCCACTGAACTGCCCCTCTGAAAGGGCACCACTCCCACAATACTGCCCCTCTGAAAGGGCAGCACTCCCACAGCACTGCCCCCTGAAAGGGCAGCATTTCAACAAACTGCCCCTCTGAAAGGGCACCACTCCCACAGCACTGCCCCTCTGACCCTGGTAAATTCTCCTGCTCCTCGGATGCTGCCTGACCTGCTGAGTTTCTCCAGCACCACT
The DNA here is from genome assembly GCF_037043375.1 of Chiloscyllium plagiosum. Lineage (NCBI taxonomy): Eukaryota > Metazoa > Chordata > Chondrichthyes > Orectolobiformes > Hemiscylliidae > Chiloscyllium > Chiloscyllium plagiosum. The sequence continues at coordinate 22,963,511 of NW_028270172.1, forward strand.
CTGATCTAAACCCAGGTAAAGATTGGGCTTTTTGGATGGAGAGAGATCAGGACTCCTTGGGAAAGTGCTGAAGGATATCAGCACAGATTTTGGAGGTGTAAAGGGGGTGTAAAAATTTCAGGGCTCACCCCTAATATGGACAGGGCACCCTCCAACAGATGTAATGCTCCTCCTCCTTTCCACATTTATTAAATGTGACAGACTTCAAGCAGATCTATCAGCTCAAGACTGGGCATCCATGAGATGCTGTGGGCCACCAACAGCAGCTGAATTTCACTGAAAGACAAACTATGACCTCATGGCCCAGCATATCCCCCACTTTATCATTACCTTCAAGCCAGGGGGTCAACTCTGGCTCAAAATAGAGTGCTGGAGGGCATGTTCAGAGCAGCATTAAGCATTTGTAAAAATGAGCCTTCAACCCGGCAAAGCTACAAAGCAGGACTACTTACATGCCAAACAACATGAGCAGTAAATAATAGAGATAATGGTAAATAAAGTAATATAGATAAGCGGCCCCACAATCAATGGATCAGATCTAAGCATGGCAGTCCTGCCACATTTGTGGGTGGCTCAGTGGTTAGCACTGCTGACTCACAGTGCCAGGGTCCCAGGTTCGGTTCCAGCCTTGGGTGACTGCCTGTGTGGAGTTTACACATTCTCCCCGTGTCTGCGTGGGTTTCCTCTGGGTGCTCTGGTTTCCTCCCACAATCCAAAGATGTGCAGGTCAGGTGAATTGGTCATGCTAAATTGCCCATAGTGGTAGGTACATTAGTAGCGGAATAGTCTGGGTGGGTTACTCTTCAGAGGGTTGGTGTGGACTTGTTGGGCCGAAGGGCCTGTTTCTGCACTGTAGGGAATCTAATCTAATGTAATTTAGTTGTGTATGGTAAGTGACAATTACATAATTTAGTGGAGAAGGCGGCTCTACAAATATCCCCCTCCTTAGTGATGCAAGAGCCCAGTACATCAGTGCAAAAGATAAGGGTGAAGTCTTCACAACCATCTAACAGTCAGAAGGGCTGCGAGGATGATTTACCTCGGCTTCCTCCAGTGGTCTCCCCCCGCATCGCAGATGCCAGGCTTCACCCAATTTAATTTACTCCACGTGATATCAACAGTTGCAAAGGCTACGGACTCTGACAACATTCTGGCATCAGGATGATGGGCTTTTTCCTAATGAAGGACTCATGCCCAAAATGTCAATTCTCCTGCTCCTCGAATGCAGCCTGACCCTGCTGTGCTTTTCCAGCACCACACTCTCGACAATATTCTGGCATCAATATTGATTTATGCTCAAGAACTTTCCGCACCCCTAGCGATGCTGTTCAGGTACAGTTACAATACTGGCATCTACTTGACAATGTGGAAAATCGCCAGGTATTTCCTGTACACACAAAGGAGGACCAATCAAATCTGGCCAGTTACTGCCCAACAGTCTTCTCTTGATCATCCATAAAGTGATCAAAGGTGTCAGCAATAGTCCTGTCAAGCAACACCTGCTTAGTGATGCCCAGTTTGGGTTCCACCAGGGCCACTCAGCTCCTGACTTCATTACAACCTCGGTTCAAGCATAGGCAGAAAAGCTGAATTCCAGAGGTGAGGTGAGAGTGACAGCCCTTGACATTAAGGCTGCATTTGACTGAATCTGGCATCAAGGAGCCCTAGCAAAGTTGAAATCACTGGGAATGAGGAGGGGGCAGCTTCACACCAGTTGGAGTCATGTCTGACACATAAGGGACTGGTTGTGATTGCTGAAGGTCAGTCATCTCAGCTCCAGGACACATCTGCAGAAGTTCCTCAGAGTAGTGTCGTAGGCCCAACCATCTTCAGCTGCTTCATCAATGACCTTCCCTTCACCTTACGCTCAAAAGTGAGGATGTTCTCCAATGATTGTTCAATGTTCGACACCATTCCTGATCCTCAGATACTGAAGTTGTACATGTCCAAATGCAGCAAGGTCTGAGAAAAATACAGGCATTTGCTGAAATGTGGCAAGTAACAATTGTGCCACACAAATGCCAGGCAATGACCATGACCGATAAGAGACCCTAATCTAACCATCACTGCTTCAGCAATTCTGGAGGAATGATAATACATTTCCAAATCGGAATGGTGAGTTACTTGGAGGGGAACTTGAAAGTAGTAATATTCCCAATTATGTGCTGGCCTTGTCATTCTGGATTGTAGTGATCATGAGTCTGGAGTGTTTGGAAGTTTTCTCGTGTATCTTGTGGATGGTGCACACACCTGCAACCGAACATCAGTGAAATAAGCTGTATGAATATGGTGCCAATCACGTTGGCTGCTTTATCCTGAAAGATCTCAAGTTTCTTGAGTGTTGTTGGAGCTGAACTCACCCAGGCAAGTGGGGAGTATTCCAACACATTCCTGACTGTGCATTGTATATGGTGGACAGGTTTTGAGGGTCAGGAGGTGAGTTACTTGCTCGTTTGGTTTGATTTTATAATAAATGAATAATTTTGTTATTTATTAAAGTAATCCACTCAATGGATTTTTAAAATTCTAAATCTTATACTGATAAATTAATTGGCCATATCAGTAACTGAGCAAACAAATTAAATTGATGCTGTGTTCAGTGAAACCAGGGAGTGGTAACCTTAGTCTTACCAATGTGCAAAGACAATAATCTCTAATTGGAACTTGCTTCAAAATTTCATGTATAATTTGCGATTAATATCTAATTATTTAGCCTTATGTTTCCCCAAATTAAAATGGCGGTCGCTGGCAGTTTGCCTTATTGACAGATTGGGCTCACAATCAAACTTTGGCCAGAAAAAACAAAACTGAAAGTTTTACAATTCATTCTTCATCAGATGCTTTTTTAAAAAAACACTCCACTGACTAAATCAACATGACTAAAAGAAATTGTTCTCCTGTAAAAACTAGTGATTAATGTTTGCCAGATGGACGTAACGGTTGCTCTAAGATTATTTTGATCGATTGAACAAGACAGATAAGAACAAACTGCAAATGACAATTGTTATTTTGATAAATACAACAAAGCTTCCAGAAGAAATATTTGGTGCTTTCATTTATCTGTTCTGCATTAACATTAAATTAGTCATATTCCTCATAGGACGACGGTTGGCATTGTTTAGAATTGTACAGAATTTTACAGCACCGGAACAGGCCATTCAGCCCAAATATTTTCCGGTTTTGTTTATGCTCCACATAAGCCTCATCTAATCATGCGTCATTCCAAATCTTCCCATTCCTTTCTCACTCTTAATCGCGAACCTTCCTTTGAGGCATCTATAATTGATCCCCTTAAAAACTCCACATCTTAAAATCCCTATAATGTTTCCACTCCTTCGAAATATCTATCACTGGCTTTCACTATGTTGTGTATTTCAACGCAAATGAGAATTATTGGCTTTTTTCCCCCGAGTTGCTGAGACAACTTTAACCTCTGCTGAAGGCACAGAAATGTTGACCCAGTCAGTTTGCTCCATATGGGCCCAACAAGTCCACACCAACCCTCTGATGAGCATCCCACCCAGACCCATCCCCCTACCCTATAACCACACATTTTCCATGGATAACACACCTAGCCTACACAATCCTGAAGAGTGTGGATAATTTAACATAGCCATTCCATCTAACCTGAAGGTCTTTGGACTGTGGGAGGAAACCGGAGCACCCGACGGAAACCCATGGGGAGAACGTGCAAACTCCACACAGACATTTGCCTAAAGGTGGAATTAAACCTGGTTCTCTGGCACTGTGAGGCAGCAGTGCTAACCACTGAGCCACCGTGCCACCCTGTGATATTGAGTTCCATGTTCTCATTTTTCCTGAATTCCTATTGGATCAATAATGAATATTGAATGTTTATGGCTTTGGATTTTTCAGAAATACTTTCCTTGTGTTTACTCTAATGTACCCCTGCATTGTCAAAAAGACCTCTGATCAGTTCATCTTTACTCTCTCTTTTGCCTTTTCCTGTGAAGAGAAAGGAGTTGTAGCCTTTCCAGTCTTGAAATAACAGAGTTATGATTCAGTTATAGAGATTTTCAACTCATAATGTAGGCCCATGATAGCAGAAGTAAATTGGTGAACCCCTTGTGAAAACATTGATTCTGCTGAGCACTGGGAGAAGGTTTTAATGAAGCCAGGCCATATTGCAGTTTTCAAACACTTAATTAATCTTCAAATCTATCATCCAGAACTACAGCACAGAGCTGGGAATAACAAGCCAGAGCATCAACAAACATAACAAGAACACAGTAGCTTTGCAAAAATTGTGTTGCTGTTATTAATCTTCTTAAGAGATATGGGGTGAAAGGGAAAGGATACACAGAATGAGGGCTTAGGGCAGAGGTTGTCTCAAAAGGATAGGTGTTGTAACCAATCCAAGTGTCCACTCAGTGCTCCGTGAATTATGAATTTGTATAATCTCTTCTGTTGCCCTCTTCTTTTGCTTTCAGGTATTTCATTTAAAAATATTTTTTTAAAACCCTGCACAGCATTAAAGAAGATAAAAGGTTAATTTATTTCAAAGCTATTTAGTTATTCAATGAAAAGTGAAAAGGTTATGACTAAAAATACATGTGCACCTATGTATTTAGAAAATCATCTGCACAATATTCAGCAGCGTTAATGATTCTTCAGCTACTGACACAGTCTATGTTCACTGGCATTTTGCTGAAACACACTCTTTTCCAAACAAACAAGATTTGAACAACCCATGTCATCCTCTCGATGTGGCTCCTGGAATTGTCACCTTCACAACATCTGGTCAAATTTCAGGAAACAACAAGTTACAATATTTCTCTGTCAGCTTCTACTCACAATGATTTCCACTCCTCCGAAACATCTGTCACTGGCATTCTCTATGTTGTGTATTAAAACCGAAATGAGAATTATTGGCTTTTTAACCCAGTTGCTGAGACAGCTTTAACCCCTGTTCAAGACACAGAAATGTCATTCCTGATGAAGAGTTTATGTTGAAAATGTCAACTTTCCTGATCCTCGGATGCTGCCTGACCGGCTGTGCTTTTCCAGCACCACACTTTTTGACTCTGATCTCCAGCATCTGCAGTCGTCACTTTCGTCCTGTCATGGTATTATCCCAATTCTCAGACCAAAAAACCTCAGTTCAGGTCCCACCTGCTCCAGAGATGTGGTCATGTCTGAATGGATTGATTTGCAATATCTGGTCCACTCTCATAGAGAGTGCTTGTGCAGTGGTAGTGTCCTTAACTCTGGGCTAGGATCTGTGTTAAAGTCCCACTTGGTCCAGAAGTATGCCATGATACATGTGAACTGATTTATTACAAATATTTTCATATTAGGGGGATATAGGTTCATACATTCAGTGGAGTTACAGTTGAATGGTGACAGGAAGAAAGATATTCTGTTAATCTTGGGCTCTGATGTTGTAGTGACAGTGTCCCTCCCTCTGAGCCATGAGGTCCAGATTCAAGTTCCACCCACTCCAGAGGAATGTAATAACATCTCTTGAATAGGTTGATCATAAAATATCAATTCCATTCCTCTTGCATCAAATCACCCATCAATCGTCAACTCAAGAATACAAGCCAGGTTTATGCAATCTGTCCTCACAAATTAACCTTTTACACCCCAACACTATTCGTTTGAAAATCTCTGCTGGCTGCATAAAACCTGCAGAAATAATATCCAGTCAAGAGAGAAGAGCAAATATATTTTTAAAACCTGCAGAACATTCTTTGTTCTCTACATTCGTTCAACTAAATAAGTCTTACCTTTACGTCATCAACAATTAAACATGAATTAGATGGAGAAGCAAGCATTACATCTGATTATAACATCAGCTGGGCAAAGTGAAGAGATGAAAATTGGGCTTCATTACAGGGGCAGTACACACTTCCCCTTCATTATTTGCCCATCATTACACAAAATAAGAACATAAGAACTAGGAGCAGGAGTAGGCCATCTGGCCCCTTGAGCCTGCTCTACCATTCAATAAGATCATGGCTAATCTTTTCATGGACTCAGCTCCACTTACCCATCCACTGACCATAAGTCTTAATTCCTTCTTTTCAAAAATCTATCTATCTCTGCCTTAAAAACATTCAACAAGGTATGTCTCAACTGCTTTACTGGGCAGGGAATTCCACAGATTCACAACCCATTGGACGAGGATGTTCCTCCTCAACTCAGTCCTATATCTGTTCCCCCTTATTTTGAGGCTATCTCCCCTAGTTCTAGTTTCACCTGTCTATGGAAAAAACCTCCCTGCTTCTATCTTATCCATTTCACTCATAGCTTTATGTGTTTCTATCACTCTAAAAATGCTTTGGCCAGATAATTACTGGCTGGCCAATGGGAATGCTAATCACTTAGCATAGAACAAGTGGACTCCTAGACAAGTGGTGAAGTGGCAGTACACCTGGAGTGAGAGGGGCTAGGTCATAACAGAAGTTGTTGCAGTCTCTGCTGTAAAGGATTCTTATCATTGGGCGGCACGGTGGCTCAGCGGTTAGCACTGCTGCCTCACAGTGCCAGGAGCACCTGGGTTCAATTCCAAACTCGGGCGACTATCTGTGTGGAGTTTGCATGTTCTCCCCATGTCTGCGTGGGTTTCCTCTGGGTGTTCCGATTTAGATTAGATTAGATTACTTACAGTATGGAAACAGGCCCTTCGGCCCAACAAGTCCACACCGACCCGCCAAAGCGCAACCCACCCATACCCCTACATTTACCCCTTCTTACCTGCACATCTTTTGGACTGTGGGAGGAAACCGGAGCACCCGGAGGAAACCCACGCAGACACGGGGAGAATGTGCAAACTCCACACAGTCAATCGCCTGAGTCGGGAATTGAACCCGGGTCTCTGGCGCTGTGAGGCAGCAGTGCTAACCACTGTGCCACCGTGCCGCCCATAATTCCTCCCACAATTCAACGATGTGCAGATTAGGTGAATTGGCCATGCTAAATTGCCCACAGTGTTCGGAGATATATAGGTTAGGTGCATTAGTCAGGGATAAATGTAGGGTAATAGAATAGGGAAATGGGTCTAGGTGAGCTACTCTTCAGAGGGTCAGTGTGGACTTGTTGGGCCGAAGGGCCTGTTTCCACACTGTAGGAATTCTATGACTGTTGACAGCCTGAGGCATCTCATCATTTACTGATGCAGACTTCTCGGAGAAAAGGGCAGCATCCAGAGCTGTGTAATAGCAGGAGGTCAGAGGAGCTTGTTACAATCTGGTGACTACTGTGGCCACCTTACCAGGAACGTATCCACAAACCTGTCCCATTACCCCTTTTTCCATTCTGGGTATCCCTTCAGCAATCAGCGAAAACCTGCCAAAACCATCCCAGGTAAAAGGGGATCAGGATCAAATAGCTTGATTCCAGCATTGTTGGCAGTAAAGGGGTTACATCACATCATAGCCCTTGTAAGTGAATTAAGAAAATGCATTAGTCACACATGGGTACACAAGATGATTGCCTTTTGTATTTGAGGTTTGTTGATGAGTCTTTATTACTTGCTTGTTGTTAAGTGTGTACTTGCTATTCTAGCTTCAGTTGTCAGTGAAATCCTGTTTGAGTTGCATTTACTGATTGCTAGCAATGGGATGATTAGTTATGAGGCCCTTTTGACCAGTGTCAGAATGTCTGGCAGCATCCGAGGAGCAGGAGAGTCGACGTTACGGATATAAACCCTTGGGCTTATGCCCGAAACATCGACTCTCCTGCTCCTCGGATACTGCATGACCAGCTGTGCCTTTTCCAGCACCATGCTTTTTGACTCTGACTCTCAGCATCTGCAGTCCTCACTTTCTCCCAGTCCCAGATTATGCCTTGGCATTGGCATATGCAGAACTGACCCTGGCATTGATACCTAAAATTGGCAAAAAATGAAGCAGAAAAAGCCAAATATGCTTTTATAAGCACAGAGAATGCTGGAGGAACTCAACTGCTCTGGCAGCATTTGTGGAGAGAGAAACAGAATTAACATTTTGAGTACAATATGACTCTTCAGAAAGAAGATTTTGTTTGGTGAATTACACATTCCGAGCTAAAACGTTGCATTATATGGGAGTCCTGCAGCTGTCTGGCATGCAAAGCCTATTGTAACCCAGGTTCCATTGCTGACTGTCCTGTCTTCTCCTGCTCATTTTCAGGATCCTTCTGAAGGTTCCTTTTGGTGGATAGGAGAAAGTGAGGACTGCAGATGCTGAATATTAGAGTCAATAGTGTGGTGCTGGAAAAACACAGACGGTCGGGCAGCATCCAAGGAGCAGGAGAGTCAATGTTTTGCACATAAACCCTTCATCAGGGAAGGGCCTATGGTAGTGGACCATCTGCCTGGGCTTCCTCTCAAGAGAGTTCCAGGTTACATTCTGCAATGAAGATCACAAGGATTAGTGAGACACCAGAGGAAAAAACATTGCAATGAGCTGCCTGCATGGTCCAGCACCAAAACCTCATTTTGTTCAACGATGTCCTTGCTTTACAGCTTTCAATGCAACACAGCTGTGCCTCTGTCCATGGATTCTCCCTATGGTCATGAGCAATCTCAGCAGTGCATCGCCTTTATCTCCAAGAATACAATCTTCCAATGATTTTGGTGGATGGAGCATTTGTGACAGCAGGAGACAAAAGTCAGGACTGCTTCCAAAATAGTGGCCATCCTCATGCATGATTCTTCGGATGACAGTCACACACCTTTCATCACTGATGGAATGAAGGCCTTCATGACCGACAAAGGCTAGCCTCTGGAATCTTAATGTCATTATGCGTATAATCTATTTGCATGCTTAACAAGCCCCTTAACTGTCTTACTCGTGAAAGCTGGTGGACTTCCAATTTTGGGCCCCAGTTCTGTATTATTCAGAGCTAGCAGAATTATGTCGGATTGTTGACCCAGTGTCATCGCAATATTTTTACAGAGGTGTGGGTGGAGAATGAGCCCAATGTTCCTCCACTAAATTCATAGACATGATTCTAATTTGTAAAAAAATTGTTCTGTCGTGTTTTATAACTAAGAGATAAGCTGAAGTGTCACACTTCATTCTTTGTGTGCGGGAGTTTTATTCAGTAACTTAATATATTAGAATTTTAGTTAGTAGTATTATATGTTAATTATAAGAAGTAATAATTCTTGTTTAATACAGAAACCTAGTTCAAGCATTAGTTTAGATCTCAAGATCCTATAAAATAGTCAGTAAGTTGCCTTATCCACCCAATATGTCAGGCCACCCTCTGCCAGGTGATACGCTATGCCCAACAAGCAATTAGTTTCAGTTGCTCTTGTCTGCAAAAAAAAAAACCAACATAGATATTTGGTCCATTCATTCACTGTTTCTTTAACATTAGATATTATCCCCTCTGTTTGCTTCGTTTCACCAGCCACACTAACATACTTATCCAATCATTCATTCTCCCAGTTTGCAGCATCCTCTATTTGATCAAATGTGGCCAGGTTCAGCAGTTAAATACATTCCAAATGTACAGCCAGTATACACATAGCTACCTAAAGTAGCCCAGATGTCAGCAATTTACAAACTGAAAAAGGATGTTCTGAATCTTCATTAAATAATTTATCTGAAATATGATGTGTCAAGCATTGTTATTACTGATTACAGTTTCACGGTAAAATTATACTTCTCGCAGAAACTAAACATGACTTGCTGACTTCAATGGATTGATCATATTATAGCAAAAAAACCCAGTTTGGATTTTGAGGAATTGCACTTTTTCTTTTCTTTGATTACTTGCATTAGTGTAATTTAACCAACAACCACCATGAAGAACTGTGGAAAAAGTCTCATATACATTTATGCAATGAAATTGAACTGTGAAATGTCAGCATTGAACATATTATCACTTACAAAAAAAAAGTCATTTTATTAAGTGCATTATTTTAAGCAGAATGAAGCAATGAACAAATGATTCTGAGCAAATAATTTCACACAAGCCTTTTGTCACCTTTTTTGGGGATCAGTTTAGCTCAGTTGGCTGGATGGCTGGTTTGTGCCACAAAGTGATGCCAGCAGCGTGGCTTCAACTCCCAAACCAGCTGAAGTTATCATCTGTTTCTCAACTTCTCCCCTTGCTTGGGGTATGGTAACTCTGAGGTTAAACTACCACCAGTTGTCTTTCTCCAATGAGAGAACAACCCTGTGGTAAACTATGGTAACCTGACATAGGTTTTTAGTTAAATTCCTAAATCATTGACTCTTTACCAAAGAAACCATTTCTATTGGAAAATGATTGCAGCCTTTTATTATCGAGCTTTATTTGTTTAGATTCTTTCTGGGTTGTGTGCATTGCTGACTAAGTGTTCATTTGTTTCCCATTGAGCAAACAAAACCAAAGAAACTGCAGCTGCTGGAAATCAGAGTCTGCTCTGAAGAAAAGGCACTGGTCTCAAAACATTAATTCTGCTTTCTCTTTACAGATGTTGCCAGGCCTGCTGAGCTTTTCCAGAAATTTCTGATTTCGCATTTGTCATTGTTTTTGGAAAAATCTCGATGTTCTTGCATACTTGAGAATTATTGCATTTGTCTATGGTCTTATCTTCAAATAATGAACCAATGTCAACGTTTTACCAATCCTTATTGTATGATGAGGATCTTCAAAGAGAAGAATGAAACAGTAGAGGGCATGAATGTCAAAGATAGTGGATGGGGTGTCAATGAATCAGTCTGCTTTGCCCTGGATGGTGCCAAGTGTTGTGTGGTGTTGGAGGTACACTCCTCCAAGTGTTGAATATCCCATAACACACCTGACCTGTGCCTTGCGACTGGATGTTGGGTGGAAGACTATGATTCTCTGCCTGACATTCTTTATGTTCCTTTAACCTGGAGGACTCCTGGATTGCCTTCTTGAAGGAGGATTTCCTGCTCAAACAGGTAATTCCTTTTTTGTCATAACTTGAATTGTTGAATAATACTCAGCCCTTTTCAATAGTGGTTTGCACGAAATTATATTCAACACATGGTCAATCTGTGTCAGCGAACTTTTATTCTCAATTACTTGGAGTTTGGGCTGAAGATATAAACGTTTTTTACTTGAACATGTTTATTAGCTTGGACTCCTTCTTTCACCCTCAATTATTGCATGCTTGATGGAATCACTTCTTTGCTTCTGCTCTTTGAGAGTTTCTTCCAACTTGCATAATCTTGTCATAATTACTGATGATTCTTCCTAGAAAGATAAAGAAGTCAAATACTCTGCTTGAACTTGCCTCAGCATCTAATATCAGATTTGAGTCTGTCATAGCTATTTGTTCACTAAGCTCTGTTCACATTTATATAGTCATTAAGACATACAACACAAAAACAGACCCTTTGGTCAAACCTAGTCCCATTTGCCAGTATTTGACCCATGTCCATTTGCATGGTCTCGGAGCTTCAATTATTTACACATTGGGTCATGTTCTTTGCAGGCAAAATGAATATGTCCACACATTGCCTCTTTTCTCAATGAGTAAGGGGCTATGGAGACAGGTGGAAGTGGGTACTGCAGATGCTGGAGATTAGAGTCAAGATTAAAGTGGTGTTGGAAAAGCACAGCAGGTCAGGCAGCATCCGAGGAGCAGGAAAATCGACGTTTCGGACAAAAGCCCTTCATTAGAAATCATGATGGAGACAGCACATAGTAATGCTCGAACAGAGTTGACTTGCCGAGTTTGACTTCAATCAATTGCTAAGATTGACAGTTAACAGCTCCTGAGGTGTATCCATGAACTCTTAGTGAAAGATCACAGTTTTAGGATAAGCAGTAACAGATTTAAAACAGAAATGAGGAGAAATTACTTCTGTCAAATGGATCTGTGGAATTCATTATCCCAGCATATGGATGAAGCTGGGACACTGAGTAATTTTAAGGAAAAGATAGACAGATTTTTAATCAGTATTGGGTTGAAGAGTTGTAGGTAGTGAACACAAAAATGGTCTTAAACCGAGTTGAGATCAATCTTGATCATATCAAATGGCGGTGCAGGTGTGAGGGGCTGAATTGCCTACTCCTGCTCCTGGTTCTTATATTCTTAAGCTCTTCCTATAGATGATAGTTTTATTTAATGCTTTCCTAAAACTGTGTCCCACTTCTGCATATTTTCTGAAAGTGACCATTCAAATAAAGCATTCAATTTAACCATCTGGTCACGTTACGGCTGTACAGGTTAGGCCACTTTTGGAATATTGTGTGCAGTTCTGGTCTCCCTGCTATAGGGAAGATGTTGTGAAATTTGAAAGGGTTCAGAAAAGATTTACAAGGATGTTTTCAGGGTTGGAGGTTTGAGCTATAGGGTGAGGCTGAATAGGCTGGGATTGTTTTTCATGGAGCATAGTGCTGAGGGGTGACCTTAAAGAGGTTTATAAAATAAAGACAGGGCATGGATAGGGTGACTAGACAAGGTATTTTCCATGGGGTGGTGAAGTCCAAAACTAGAGGGCATAGGTTTAAGGTGAGAGAGGAAAGATTTAAAAGGGACCTAAGAGACAACATTTTCAAATAGAGGATGATGTGGGTGTAGAATGAGCTGCCAGAGGAAGTGATGGAGGCTGGTACAATTACAACATTTGAAAGGTATCTGGATGGGTATATGAAAAGGATATGGGTCAATTGCTGGCAAATGGAACTGTATTAATTTAGGATATCTAGTCAGCATGGACAAGTTGGACCGGAGGATCTGTTTCTGTTTCCTATAGCTCTGTGACTCTATCTGGGCTTTGTCTGTGACAGTCAGGTTTCTTTGCTCCACAGCACTGACTGGGACTTTGGTGACTGTTCTACTCACTGTTTTAGTTTCTCATGCATGCTATTTGTTTTTTTGTGTATCTTCCAAGTTGAATGGACTCTGTTGACCTTCTGTGAAATGCTAATCTTCTCGGGTTTGATTAGTGCTACTTCCAAACTTTTATCTTCTGCTTTCCTCACCATCTGCAAGGTCTTTTGTTTGTGGGCGGCACGGTGGCACAGTGGTTAGCACTGCTGCCTCACAGCGCCAGAGACCCGGGTTCAATTCCCGACTCAGGCGACTGACTGTGTGGAGTTTGCACATTCTCCCCGTGTCTGCGTGGGTTTCCTCCGGGTGCTCCGGTTTCCTCCCACAGTCCAAAGATGTGCAGGGCAGGTGAATTGGCCATGCTAAGTTGCCCGTAGTGTTAGGTTAAAGGGGTAAATGTAGGGGTATGGGTGGGTTACGCTTCGGCGGGGCGGTGTGGACTTGTTGGGCCGAAGGGCCCGTTTCCACACTGTAAGTAATCTAATCTAATCTGAACAGAATTCTCTACAGTTAGATCTACTTTGGACTGTAATAAATTTCCAAAGATTTCTCAGCAATTGTCACATTAATTTTGTCTATTATGAAATCTGACATTCTGAGCCTTGTCACATTTTTCTATTAATCCATAAAGATCAAAAGATCAAATCTCGTGCAAGGTCTTCTGTTAGATCTTATTCTTTCAAGAAATGCAGTAGTTCTAAAGTTGAAGTAATTATCAACGCATCCAAATGCTTCTTCAAATGTATTTGTCACTATTTCTTTTACTGTTTGTTGAGTTCAACATCATCAGTTTCACTCTAATTTTGCCAAGAAGTGTATTTACTTGTTCAGCTTTTCATTAAGTCTGCAACTTGAAAAGCTATTCTTCATTTTCAAAATTGCTTTATTTCCAGGCTGTGCAATTCTATGTTTTATTTGGCCCATCACTGAACCAGTCTTCCGGGATAAATATTATTTCCAGATGCCATATTGTTATAATGTGACTACTTTTTTCTTGCTTAAAAACACTTTTATTTCACAATAACAGTAGTTCTGTTGTTGTTAGCTGGCATATTAGACTTTCAATGTTTTATGCCAAAATGCAGGTCTTCCACCTTTTTTGCTGCTTCTCTCAATGGATCTTGTCATCTGTGACTTTAATAAATGATTCCTGTTTCTTCAATAGCTTTGCTGAATCACCCTTGCTTCTATAGCTTTAATAAATGATTCTCATCACAGCTTTACCGAATGATTTCCACCCCTTGTATTCTAAATAAATGATTTTTTTCTTTTCATTTTGGCTTTTATGAAGGATCTCCTGCCTAAGTGATGTCTCTCCAAATTTTCTTTCTTTGTTAGACTTGGTCTTCTCAGGCTTTAAATTTGCCCAACATTATCGCTTTAATTAATGGCTTCATTAGGCTTGTGGGCCTGCAATCTTGGGTAATTATTTTGTATGAGAGAAAGTGAGGTCTGCAGATGCTGGAGCTTCCCCATCTCCCCTCCCTCCACCTTATCCCAGTCCCAGCCTTCAACTCGGCATCACCCTCTTGAACGGTCCTACCTGTTCATTTTCCCTCCCACCTATCTGCTCCACCCTCCCCACTGACCTAACACTCTCACCCCCATCTTCATCTACCTATTGCATTCCCAACTACCTTACCCCCCAACCCATGCCCCCTCCCATTTATCTCTCAGCCACCCCCGGCCCACAAGCCTCATTCCTGATGAAGGGCTTATGCCAGAAATGTCAACTCTCTTGCTCTTCCGATGCTGCTTCTCCTGCTGTGTTTTTCCAGCACCACACTCTTCAACTCTAATTATTTTGTGTTTATGGCCCTGCCTTATGGTGCCTGCATGCAATCAATGCAACATTTAATATGAGCTGTTGGTAATTTTTTTTTATTTCAACATTTGGATTACTGTGCCATTTAAAATTTCTCCTAGCCCACCAAGGATCTGAAGCTTTTCTTACAGATGTCTGTTTGCCTGCAGTTGAGTTCTGACACAGGCCTGTTCCCAGAAGCCACCACCTCGCGATCCAGCCTGTACCTCCAGTGGAGTTACTAATTGGCCTTCTTCACAGAGTTTCTTACCCTCTTGTTGCAGCACATCTCTTACCAGGTCTGAAATAACTTTAACCATTCAACGTAGTGTTCATCCTTGATGAGGATTACCATGAGGTTTTATTCTGTTGGGTTCTGAAATCTTCAGCTCTTCTCTATTGCTGTATGAGCAGGTGTCTTAAAGCTGAGATTGAAGGTCTCATTCTGCTGCTCTACATTTAGTATAAGCAGCCCAGTCCATACTGCCTCCTGCAGTGTTGTCTGGGCATAGCAGGTCACTACAGTGTATGAGCTGATGGTCATGTTGAAGGCTGCCATCATCATCAACGTCATCCTCTAAGTGTAGAAAATTACAGGAGCTGTTTTGTCTAGTGTAGTAAAGGAAAACCACTTGCTTCTCTCCCTGGTAAATCAATAAAATTCTTGACAGTGTGTAAAATGTAGTTTATTGCATCCCAGCAACTTGTTACAAGCTATTGTATTGATGTGAATGACATTATTACAGAAAGTTTGAGGACAATATGAAATTAGATTGCCGACCTACAAGATCCTAAGCCGTTCTGCCCATAAGTTCATATGGCATCATCATAGTGGGTGATATTTACAGCCCTTCTCAGCATTAACATTTTTACAGCCATCTACAACATAGTGGCTCAAGTTGTAGAGCCACTTCTAGCCTTCATGACTGATGGCAGGCTTCCTATTGACAGGCTTCCAAGCTCTGCTCTGCTCGGCTCCTTGAAAAGATGCAGCATCACCCCCTTCTGACTTGGCCAAATTTTCAGCTCTCCTCTGAAAATACAGGACACCATACATTCAGTGAGAGTCAAAAGGTTCTCAGCTTACAGTGGAGAGTGTATGAAGAAAGGATGTTCACCAGATTTGTGAGTTTCAAAATGGCAGATCAGACACTGAAGCAACAACTGATACAGAGTGACATTGTCAACTGTCTACGCTGCCTATGAATGATATGTCTGAACTAATGTGTCTTCCAAACAAAACCAGATGTACCCAGAAATAGATTAGCTACCATTTTCATGGAGTTGGGCTCCTGTATCATTGTAATCAGTATACAGAGCCCATTTAGTCAAAAGATTAAAATTGCTATTGTACTTATTTGTAACTTATCATTTATTGTAGTACAGCATTCTACAGAGAATAACATAATGTTTGTGTGCAATATCCAAATAAATTCCATCAGAGAATTAAGACCCTGACAGACTATTACCTGTGGAGTATTAGAAGCAAACTGAAGCTGGGATGTCATTTCTAATGGATGTAGTTTCTGTTGGCATAGGTGGAGGTTCACTGTGCAGGAAGGTTTCTGGGGAAAATAAGTATATACCTTCAATATGACATGAACGCATTTATGATGCAAAATCTTATTGTTCCTTTTAGGCTTCTCACTATGATATTGGTGGAGGAGAATTGGAACTGTCTGAGAATCTGTGCCAAGTGTATTTTGACTGTTTGTCTAATTTTACCCAGGATTCTGTTCATTTCCAGTTGAAGTTGAAGGAAAACCTCCATAGAATTTCAATGTCCAAAAGGCGCCCATTATTACAGATAGAAGAAGGTGCAAATTCAATGTGAAGCAACAAGCCATTTAATCTGAACTATGGATGAAAAGTGCAATCTGAATTTCAAAATCTAAGCATCTCAATGAAGTGGTAGAGCAGTTGAGCAGTTTCAGGTTTTGGACTTTTAAAGCTCATTCCCTAATGAGTCATGGTTTCAAAACCTACAGCTACCAGAAATTCAATTCCCTTTCCTTGTGATGTAATCTTGGTGTGAACATAACCCAGAGGTCTGAAATATTGGATTTAAGCCATTGTCTCATCAACTCAGGAGTTTGGCATTACTGCTATCAACATTTCAGTCAATTTCCCTGGGTGGTACTTTTCCAGGGCGGGTGGAAGTGTTTACTTTCCGTATAGTCCCGTCGTTATGTGGTCTTAAGTGTCTGCTGAGTTTACAGGAGATCCCAAGGTTCAATTTGGGTTATTAAGCTTCTGAAGGCCTGGGTTCAAGTTCCTCCAGCCCTGGAGGCATGACCAAACAAGTTGATTAAAAATAACAAATAAGTTAAACAGTGAGAATAAGAAAAGGTTAGCTTGTAAAACAGATAAGAGTCACAAGGAGATGTGTGGCTAGTTAATCTGCATTATTGTGGTTGAAAAACCATTATTGACTAAGACACTGAGAAAACTTTTTGCTCCTCTTTTAAGTTATGTATCTTAGGGCTGGCATGGTGGCACAGTGATTAGCACTGCTGCCACACAGCGCCAGAGACCTGGGTTCAATTCCCGCCTCGGGCAACTGTCTGTGTGGAATTTGCACATTCTTCCCGATGTCTGTGTGGGTTTCCTCCCACAGTCCAAAGATGTGCAGGTTAGGTGAATTGGCCATGCTAAATTGCCCATAGTGTGAGGTGAAGGGGTAAATGTAGGGGAATGGGTCTGGGAGGGTTGCTCTTCAAAGGGTCAGTGTGGACTTGTTGGGCCGAAGGGCCTGTTTCCACACTGTAAGGAATCTAATCTTCAGTGTTTAATGAACCACTGGAACAAAATGATGTCATTGCTTTAACAGTTCATTGGAAGATCAGATCATTACAGCTCTCCAAAAGTTACAACTTGTGCTAATATAACATATTTACTATTGGTGTACAGGAAAAATGGATTTGTACAATTGACAGCTTGTGATGGTTACTTTCAATGAAAAGGTCACCTATGATTTTGAAATGGGTAATGCCTACCTTTCTTCTGTTTCAGTATAAACAAGCATTATTGAATTGCCTCCATTAAAGATCTTTGCAAATATACATCAGTTAAATTCCTGCAAAAAGCTCCCCAGGTAATACATAACTGGCAGGAACAATTTCAAGAGACAACTGTCTAAGCTATTCTTTGATCAGAACACTTCTTTCCTGTGATAATGTTAATCTGTCATTGACAGACCTGCATTGGCATCCATCATCTGAAAGAGCATGAATTACAAGCAAACATCTTCATTTAAACGTGCACATAAAACATCAATAAAGATACTGCTTTTGAGAATTATTTCATAGAATTATAGGACAATACAGTGCTAAGGGAGTCTATTTTGTCCTTTACACTGTATTGTTTCTGTGAATACCCCATCTACTTAGTTTGATTTCTGACTTACCTGCTATACCTTTCGTAATATGTTTAAAAATTATAGTAGGAACAATACCTTCAGCTATGTTTCAATACCTCTCCCACCTCCTTCTCCTTTAATCCCATCTTTAATTCCTAACACTGACCAAGCTTACAATCATGCTTATTACAATGAAGTTAAAAATCACACAACACCAAGTTATAGTCCAACAGGTTTATTTGGAAACGCTGGCTTTTGGAATGCTGCTCCTTCATCAGATAGTGCTGCAAATGATGAAGGAGCAGGGCTTCAAAAGCTAGTACTTCCAAATAAACCTGTTGGACTATAACTTGGTGTTGTGTGATTTTTAACTTCGTCCACCCCAGTCCAACAACAGCACCTCCCCATCATAACACAATGAAGGCAGACTAGTGCATTATCCAAATGATCATTTTTGCAGGGCAGTTTAGTCAGAATATTGATGGATAATTCATTTAGCAACTATTGCAGCAAATCCAATCCCATCCTCACCTACCGATAATGCCACACATTTTGCAGACAATACCAGTGAACACTGTTCACAAGGTGGCAATCAAAGTTATTCAGCTTAAAGACAAATTGCTGTATCACTCTCCTGAGGTCAAGGTAACTATCATTACATACATTCCCTTCCTAATCTGCCTGACTACAATAAATAGTGAACATGCTCACTGTGACACTGAGAATTCTGTATATCGCTGTTTACAGATACTAGAAGAATGAAACTGTCTCGTTTTTCTAACTGCACACAAAGCAATAATGGAGAAAGGATTTATGAAAATATTTCTGGGCATATAGACGTCAGCTGCATGGAAATGTGCAGGTTATGGGCCTTCTCTTGAGAGAAGTTGAGAGAAGACGTAAAGGAGGGATCCAAAATTACGAGGGCTCTGGACACAGGAAGTGGGAAAAAAATGTGGAATGAAAAAGCAAAGGACGTCAATTTGAAGTGATTAGCCACAGAACAGAAGCTAAAACCTGTTTCATACAGTGAATGGTCAGAATCTGGAATTCGCTACCTGAGAGTGTGGTGAGCAAAGATTCAGTGATGGCTTTCAAAAGGGAAATGGACCACTGCCCAAAGAACAAAAAGTGCAATACTACATGAAAAGTGCAGGCATGCGGAACTTGTGGAGTTGCCCTTACGGACAGCCAGCACAGACACATGGGCTAAAAAGGCTTCCTTCTGGATTATGAACGTTCTATGGTTGATCAAGAGAATTCTCCTGAATATACTTCAGAAACTCCTCCCCATCCTTTGCTCTATTAGAGTCCCAGTCTATATTAGGATATTTAAAGTTAACCATTATAATTGCTCCCTCAAACTTGATCTTGTTTGCTTTCCCACCTAGTTGGTGGCTATAAAATACACCTTGTAATCATACCTCTATAGTATATTAATTTTAATAAAATAGATTCTGCCATCAACCTCCTACGCACATCCTCTCTCACCATCATTGCAATATTCTCCTGAATCAGAATTGCCTCCTTTCATCCTTTCTTTTCCTTCCTTCATGTGTTGGTTGAGGTTCACTTGGTAGTACTCATGCCTCTGAGTCATTGAGTTCTGAGTTCAATTCCCACTCCAAGGCCTGAACACAAAAATCAACCTCAATACTCTAGTCTTTCTCCAGTACAGTGCCCAAGGAGTGCATCATCCGACGTGCTGCTTTACAGATGAGATGTTGGGAACCAAGACCCTTTCAAGGTGCTAGCAATGAAGAGAGGTTGAGTAGATTAGGATTGTTTTCATCAGAAAAAAATGAGATTGAGGGGGGACCTGATTGAGGTTTACAAAATCATAAAGAGTACAGACAGGGTGGATAGAGATAAGCTTTCTCCCAGCGCGAGGGATTCAATAATGAGAGGTCATGCGTTCAAAGTAAGAGGTGAAAAGTTTAAGGGGGATATATGTGGCAAGTACTTTACATAGAGGGTGGTAGGTGCCTGGAACGCGTTGCCAGCAGAGATAGTAGAGGCAGGCACAGTAGATTCTTTTAAGGGTCGTCTGGACAGATGCATGAGTAGGTGGGGAGCAGAGGGATACAAATGCTTAGGAATTGGGCGATATGTTTAAAAGCTGGATTTGGATTGGCTCAGACTTGGAAGGCTGAAGGGCCTGTTCCTGGGCTGTAAATTTTCTTTGTTCTTTGTTCTAAATGGATGTCCCTGCCCATTCTTTTGAAAAACAGGAGTGCTATTTCGGTGTCATGGCAAAATCTATTCCTCCATCAACAGTACAAAAGATCATCTGGTCATTGTCACATTGCCAATGTGGGTATTACTTGTGGGTATGTTGGCTGCTGCATTTTATACATAAAAGCATCTGACTACATTCCATTCTCCATGTACTTTGAGTTATCTGGTGATCATAAATATCATGAGAAGATGGTTCAGTTGTCTCATGAGGAGATAATTGGAAATGGTCATTGCAATTTTCTGTTTATTTGCCTGAGCTAAAAGGTTATCCAGGTCTTGGTACATTTATACAGTATCTGCGAAGTCATGAATGGTGCTGAACATTGAGTGAACATCAGTGAGCAGCCTGACATGATGCTCTAATGGAGAGAAGGGCATTGATGAAAATGGTGAAAATGGTCGGACTGAGGACACTGACTTGAGGTACCCCTATGATAACTCCAATAAATACAATCACCTTTGTTTTGTGCAAGGTAAAGTAATCCCCAATAAAGCATTTTCTCCCTGTTTTCATTGAATTCATTTTCTTCTACTTTTCTTTTTTGATGCAACAGATCATCAAATGCTGTTTTAATATAAATGATTCTCATCTCAGCTCCTGAATTCAAATCATTTCTCTTTGTTTTGTCCAAGGATCTAATGACACCTGAAGTTGGGTGACTGAATGAAAATAATGGTGCATTGGTAATCAGGTTCTTATTGATAACCACCACTGAATTGAGCTGTTGACAATGCTCCCAAAACGTTACTGAATTTAGTTGTCTAAGTCTGGCTTCTGTGGTGGTGGGGAGAAAGCTGAGATGGATTCTCTACTTGACACTTCTGGCTGAAGATGTTTGCAAACATTTCTTACTTACATCAGACACAGTCCTTTGCATGAACATGCTGGGCTCTGGCATCATTGAGGATGCAAATGAAGATCAAGCCACCTTCTCCCGTTAATTGTTTAATTTTTACCACCATTCACAACTAGATGTGGCACAGCTACGATACAATGATCTGATCTATTGGTTGTGGGACCCACTAACTCTATTAATAGCATGTTGCTTCCAGTATTTAACATGCATTTAGTCCTGTGTTGTAGCTTCACTGTATTGGCATCTCAGTATAATGAGCAGTTAGTGCTGCTCCTGTCATGCTCCCCTGCAATCCTCATCAAACAAGAGCTCATTCTCTTGCTTGAGAGTAATGGTGGAGTGAAGGTTGCATCAGACCACTACTTAAAAGATTGTAGTACAATACAGTTCTGTCACTGTTGATAGCCCTTAATGTTCGATGGATGCACTTGTTTTGAGGTCTTGTTCTGAATCCAACCCATTTAACTCAACATTAGCGCCAAACAAGACAAAGGATGACTTATCGCTTCTGGACTGTGTGGTCCCTGAAGCCAATATTTTCATGCAATGATTAGATTGGTGAGGACCAGATCAAATTGACTCTTCATTGTGTTGACTTGCTTGCCACCAAGCTACCATAGGCCCAGTCTGGCAACGTTGCCCTTCAGTACTCAGTTGGCAATGGTGCTACTGAGCTGCTCTTAGTAATAGACATTATGGTACTCTATCTAGAATCAATTTTGGACCAGCAGTGTAGCTTCCATGTGGTGCTCAAACTGGGTGAGCACTGGCTTACTAAATCAGTGGAAGGCAGTCAGTAATGGTGCAGTCTGGGACATTAGTATGATATCCCAAATATGACAAGCCATGCTTGATTAGTTCGTGCTGTTTTGCCAGGTAGTCTATCCAGTTTGATGCGTCCTGTTTTGGTATTTCCTAGAATCCTAGAATCCCTGCAATGTGGAAACAGGCTCTTCAGCCCAACAAGTCCACACTGACCTTCCGAAGAGTCTCCCACCCAAACCTATTACTCAATATTTACCCCGACTAATGCACCTAACCTACACATCCCTGAACACTATAGACAATTTAGCATGGCCAATTCACCTGACCTGCACATCTTTGGATTGTGGGAGGAAACTGGAACACCCGAAGGAAACCCACACAAACACAGGGAGAATGTGCAAATTCCACACAGACAGTCACCCGAGGCTGGAGTAGAACCCAGGTCCCTGGGGCTGTGAGGCAGCACTGCAAGCCACTGAGCCACCGTGCCACCCATAAATCAATTTCAGAAGGTAGTTGTGAGTCACCCGCATGCTGTGAGTCTTAAATCACGTATCAGATGGATTATTTAAGAATGACAGAACTATTTAAATATCTGGATCTACATTCCCCAAGTGATGTGGTGGGATTTGAACTCAAGTCTAAAGATTACTAGCACAGGCCTCTCTCGGTTGCCAAAACAAAAACACAAAGCTGCTGTACAGTGCAGAGTTGGTTTTTTGTAGATAACTATCTCTGATAAAACTCATGGCCTGAATAAATTATGTATTTTCCTGAATTGATTCTGTTAAAGTAAAACAAAATCGTTGAGAGATTCATGAATGCAGCTTCTTGGCATCGCTCAACAGCAATTTGCTTCTATCACCATTGGGATTGTCCTGTAGGTATTCCACTAGCTTCTCACTGCAGAAGGTGAAGGGATTGGCTTTTCATGTTTCTTTCATTTCACAGAAGGGAGGGAGTGGAGAACCTTGCTCAGTATATATCCTGCATCAAGCACCGAAGTCTAAGTGTACTTATGAATATCTATCTCAAGTTCCTGCATGGTTGGAAACTCAAATCGTTTTTACATTACATACATGGATTCTCCCAGCCTTGAAACTCATTTGTTCTGTCTTGAGACTCAAAGAGCTCCCAAATGTGGGAGAAGCAAATGAACTGCCAATATCTGAGAACCTTCCAAAATGAACCAGAAGTACACTAATAGCTACACTCTCAACCAATTTAAGATGGTCATTCAAGGCTGTAACATTGCTTGTTGGAAATTACAAACATTAATACACAGCGGCTCATTCTTCACAAACAAAATAAATATGTTCAAGCCCTGCACCATTTTGGAACTGCCCAGGAATGTGAGGAACCTATAGTTTTTCTTTGCTTTTTCCATGACGATACCTCAACCAATTGGAGTTGACTTGACAACAAATCAACATCCGTTCCTTCTGCAGCAGAAATTGTTGTGGTTGTCTGAAATTTGACATTCTTGTACTTTGCCTGACGAATGCGGGTTGAAATGTTTTGGCATCCTGTCTCTTTTTTTAGGAATATTCAAGTTCCATATCAGAAAGCAACTAATCAAGTGCCATTAAATCGAATCATTGTGGGAGAATTAACTACTCGAGAGAAAGTAAATATTACTTCATAATTTCAGCTGCTGTGGGCATTTCCATTGGTGACAAGAATCAGTGCACTTAATAGTCAATTTAGAAGTGAATGTAAACTCTTCTAAATCAAACATAAATAGCCAAATCAACAGAAGCGTGGGTTTAATTTAAGCTTCAAAATATGTATTTCTGTTTCGATGGCAGCAAAATGTAATCATAAGAGAACAAGTACTACAAAGACATGGATTATAAATATTTAATATCTACCATATTACCAGAACATCCTGAGGGGTACAGAGAGTCTAGATTATCTCGAAGTATGTTAATATCATTTGGAAGGAGATAATCACTAAATTATCAAAATAAAGTTTGGTTAATTCTGTATTAATTACTTATAATGAATTTATTCTATCGGACCGAATCTTACCGTAATTTGGCAGAGCATCATTTTCACTGAGCTGCACAGAGGGTTTTCTCTACGAGGTTGTGTGAACATTCATCCCAAACATTCATCCCTCCATTCACTGGGGCTTGGCAAATCAAGGAAAATTAGTGTCTCACTTTGCTGAGGGAAACTTCAAGGACCTTATGGATGGGTTGGTGCGGAGGAGGGTCATCCTTTTCCCAAAGGATTGCCAGAGAATGCCATACTACAGACCCTGCCAGTCTGGCTCACCAGCCAGGTCAATGAGAGTTACAAGTTAGCCAGGAAAGCCCTAAAGAGAGAGCTAAGAAGTGCCAGCACCGGACATGAGAAGTTGTTGGTGGATAGGATCAAGGAAAGCCCTAAGGCTTTTTAATGGTATATCAGGAATAAAAAAATGGAGAGAGTAAGATTAGGGCCAATCAAGGATAGCAGTGTGAAGTTGTGTGTGGAGTCAGAGGAGATAGGGGAAGCACTAAATAACTATTTTTCATCAGTATTCACACTGGAAAAAGATAATGTTGTCGAGGAGAGTCCTGAGATACAGGCTACTAGACTGGATGGGATTGAGATTCACAGAAGGAGGTGTTAGCAATTCGGGAAAGGGTGAAAATAGATAGGTCCCCTGGGCCAGATGGGATTTATCCTAGGATTTTCTGGGAAGCCAGGGAGGAGATTGCAGAGCATTTAGCTTTGATCTTTGTCATCATTGTCTCCAGGAATAGTATCAGAAGACTGGAGGATAGCAAATGTTGTTCCCTTATTCAAGAAGGGGAGTAGAGACAACCCTGGTAATTATAGACCTGTGAGCCTTACTTTAGTTGTGGGTAAAGTGTTTGAAAAGGTTCGAAGAGATAGGACTTATAATTATTTAGAAAGGAATAAGTTGATTACGGATAGTCAACACGGTTTTGTGAGGCATAGGTCGTGCTTCACAAACCTCATTGAGTTCTTTGAGAATATGACCAAATAGTTGGATGAGGGTAAAGTGGTTGATACAGTGCATATGGATTTCAGTAAGCCATTTGATAAGGCTCCCCACAATAGGCTACTGCACAAATTACAGAGCCATGGGTTTGAGGGTGATTTAGCAGTTTGAATCAGAAATTGGATAGCCGTAAGAAGACAGAGGGTGATGTTTGATGGGAAATGTTCATCCTGGAGTACAGTTACTACTGGTGTACTGCAAGGATCTGTTTTGGGGCCACTGCTGTTTGTCATTTTTATAAAAGACCTGGATAAATGCACAGAAGGACGGGTTAGTAAATTTGTGGATGACACTAAAGTTGGTATAGTTGTGGATAGTGCCGAAGGATGTTGTAGGTTACAGAGGGATAAGCTATAGAGCTGGGCTGAAAGGTGGCAAATGGTGGTTAATGTGGAAAAGTGTGAGGTGATTCACTTTGGAAGGAGTAACAGGAATAAAGAGTACTAGGCTAATGGTAAAATTCTTGGTAGTGCAGATGAACAGAGAGATTTCGGTATCCATGTACATAGATCCCTGAAAGTTGCCACCCAGTTTGATAGAGTTATTAAGAAGGCATACGATGTGTTAGCTTTTTTTAGTAGAGGGATTGAGCTTCAGAACCATGAGGGCATGCTGTAGCTGTACAAGACTCTGGTGCGGCCACAATTGGAGTATTGTGTACAGTTCAGGTCACCACATAACACGAAGAATGTGGAAGTTTTGGAAAGGGTTCAGAGGAGACTTACTAGGATGTTGCCTGGTATGGAGAGAAGGTCTTATGAGGAAAGGCTGAGGGACTTGAGGCTGTTTTGAGAGAAGATTGAGAGGTGACTTAACTGAGACATATAAGATAATTAGAGGGTTAGGTAGGGTGGACAGTGAGAGCCTTTTTCCTTGGATGGTGATGGCTAGCACGAGTAGACATAGCTTTAAATTGAATGGTGATAGATATAGGACAGTTTCTTTACTCAGAGTGTAGTAGGCATGTGAAATGGCCTGCCAGCAACAGTGATAGACTCGTCAACTTTAAGGGCATTTAAATGGTCATTGGGTGGACATATGGATGAAAATGGAATATTGTAGGTTAGATGGGCTTCAGATTGGTCTCATAGGTTGGTGCAACATCGAGGGCCGAAGGGCCTGTACTGCGCTGTAATGGTCTATGTTCTAGCCCATGTACTTACCGTTGACCCATATCCCCTGGTACCTTTGCTTAACAAAGATGTACCTATCGTGGATGTAATATTGTCATTGCATCTGCAGTTTAATTAGAAAATGCCACTTGTTGCTAGCAATGTTGAGAGAGGTGTCACATGATTCTCCCAAATTTCTCATCAAGTGCTCATGCTGTTCAGGGCTTGTGAACATTCGGCCCCATATTTCCACAATTCTGTGAAGACACATTCTAATTTCTGCTGCGCTTGAAAGCTGTTATTATATTTTGTGCTCACACCTCCTTGCTCTACAATTAAATGGTTCTGACTTTTTCAAATAGATGCTTATGACTTTCAATGCTTTGTTTTATCACTTCTGTGCCAGGATCTCTCTGAAGCTCTGCTAGCTTTCTTCCTTCATTTGGCTTCCATTAACTGTAAATCACCCACAATATTATAGGTCATGCTGCCATCAAGTTACTGCATCACCCACATCTCATTTTTGCCAAGTTCCTCGTGCCAAACAATCAATAGATTTCAATCCTCAACTAAATTCAGTCCAGGGTCTCATCTCAAATGTTATTGGGGGAGTTTAAGTCCTCAATGGTGGTGAAGAGTCATTTAATCCAACAGGAAATGTGGCAATGCGGTCTCTGCTACATTCAGACCTCCAATCAAATTAAATCCATGGCAGAAATGTCCATGAATGGCTTCCCGAGCCGGCCTACTAATTGCCCACTCAAAGGCCTTGTTCTACTGGGACATGTGAATCCAGACTGGTGTTAAGGGATTTGCAAAGTGGCAAATAACATAGGCAAACCTATGTGGGGTTGCTCACAGTTTCCTCAAGCTGGTAGGGTTGAGAGAGAATAATGATAGGCTGGTCCCTCAGTTGCTAATTGCATGAGCTGATATCAGGAAGGTTGGCCCACTGAAAACCATTTTCCTTCACATCTCCCTCACAAACCCCATGATACTGCCCTCACCATACTCACTGGCATCCCTGATACTAGGCCTCAGCTGGGTGGCTGCATCACAGGCTTGTGAATGCTGTTCCTTTCTCTCTCGCGTTTTATCGTTCGTCAAATGTACACATTGCTGCTCAGCCAATATTTATTGTTTACCCCTAATTGACCTGAAGAAGCTAGTAATGAGCTGCCTCTTGAAATGCTACAGTTCTTGAGGTGGAAGGACACTCACATTGCTGTTAGGAAGGGGTGTCTCTCTTTAGTTCTTCCCTCTCTCTGACATCCATATATTTGTTACTGTGTCTTTAAGCTCAAAGACCTCTCCCCCCTCCCACCATCCCGGCCTGAGGCACATCTTCAAGGTACAAATTGTTGAGATCGTTCAGAGACATTGTTCGGGTCTTGTCAGAATCCACATGATTGCAAAACTGCAACCTGATTGGGAAGTAACAACGTTATTGTTAATTGTGAAATTACCTGTTTAGCTATCTCTCTCTGGAAGGCTAATTTGCATTTTCTAACTTGGTGTGACTCTTTAATTAATGACCTGGTTATCACATTTGTGTCTAAGTTAGATTGATATTAAGGTCCATAAACATTGTTGGTTGTCATCTTAATTTGGCACAATGGTAAGGGAATCTTGCACAGTGCACATTTACTTACATCATAACACTTTAGTGTCCAATGCCATTTAATTTCCAGAAAACCCATTATTGGATCTATGAAAAATTATATCAGATTAACGACAAAATGTTGCCCTTTAGAATCTGAAACAAAAGGGGATAGTGCTGGAAATTCTCAGGTAAGGGAGCACCTGTGGGGAAATTTAGGTCCCTCCACTGACATGAGGTATTATAGGCCAATATTGTTTCAAAAGGAAGTGAACCTAAGGAAGAAAGGAAAATACAATGATTCCCCATTTACAGGGAAAGAAATAGA